>NW_012100765.1:898568-899965 GCF_000951045.1 Mandrillus leucophaeus | reverse complement strand
ACAGTACCAAGCGAATCGGCCTCAGCCTCCTGAGTAGCTGGAATTACAGACATGTGCCACCACGCCCAGCTAATTTTTGCATTTTTAGTAGAGGCAGGGTTTCACCATGTTAGCCAGGCCGGTCCTGAACTCCTGACCTCGGGTGATCCCGCCTCGGCCTCCCAAAGTGTTGGGATTACGGGTGTTTTGTACTTTAAAGAATAAAAAAAGAATAATTAGAAGTCTCTGTGAGTTGATTTAGGTATCAGCGAATCTCTTGCTATTCTTGTGTTAATAATTTGCTTTTAGAAATGAGATAACTAGTTTCCTGACGTGGTGACTCACACCTGTAATCTCAGCACTTTGGGAGGCTGAGATGGGTGGATCACTTGCCCAGCCTGGTCAACATGGCGAAACCCTGTTGCTACAAAATATCAAATTAGCCGGGCATGGTGGCTCGTGCCCTTGATCCCGGCTCCTCAGAAGGCTGAGGTGGGAGGATCGCTTGAGCCTGGGAGGTTGAGACCACAGTGACTCATTATCACGTCACTGCACTTCAGTCTGGGTGACAAAGCAAGACTGTCTCAAAAAAAAAAAAAAAAAAAAAAAGAAATGAGATAATTGGGAAGCTCTGTGAATTTTGGACCCACATGCTTATTATATTGATCTATTATTAGGACTGTTTGAAGAGCTAACTTGTCACCTGTGAAACAGTTGACTTGATATTTTGATATTTAGGGGTTTTTCTTTTACTTCTCATGGGTACAAGCCGGAGAGAGCAGTGGTTACGTGAGGGTAGAATGGCGACTCGTTTTTACCTAACTATGGATCAGCTGGGTGGTTCCTCAATCTCCTCACTGGGCTGATTGTGGCTCGTTGCTTGTCCTGTATTTACCGTCTGTGGTAGTGAGATAGAAGAACCATGTTCTTCTGGTTCTAGACTCAAATTACGCAGAGAAGGAAGAGACATGTCTGGCATCGTCACTGTGGTGGAATAACTTTATGGTAGATTGCTGTGGCCTTTCCTTATGGCCTGTCACTTGTCTTACATTCTTCAGAGCATTTATGCACAGGAGCATAAATATATGATTTTCGTCTTGCCATTGAAAGTAGACTTTCTGGCTGGGCGCGGTGGCTCATGCCTGTAATCCTAGCACTTTTGGAGGCCGAGGTGAGTGGATAACTTGAGGTCAGGAGTTCGAGACCAGCCTGGCCAACGTGGTGAAACCCTGTCTCTACTAAAAACACAAAAATGTTAGCGGAGCGTGGTGGTATGTGCCTGCAATCCCAGCTACTCGGGAGGCTGAGGCAGGAAGATCACTTAAACCTGGGAGGTGGAGGTTGCTATGAGCCGAGATCGCACCACTGCACTCCATCCTGGGTGACACAGTGAGACTCCATCTCAAAAAAAAAAAAAA
>NW_012100765.1:894268-896953 GCF_000951045.1 Mandrillus leucophaeus | reverse complement strand
AACTGTACCTAGGATCTCCTTGCCAAAATCCCAGTGACCCCTCATTGCTCTGTTACAGGAATTCTTTTCCCCCTGTCCTCGCACTCACCCCCGCCTTTTTTTGAGAAATTTAAAATGTAAGGAAGGATATGTGAATTACTCATTACTACCTGTGTTCTCACTAGTCACGGTAATGTGACTCCGTGTGCCCGTTCTGTTCCCTTCCCTGTCTTCTTCTCCATCCTGCCCTCTAGCTGCTTCCTCCTCCTCCTCCCCTCCACCTCTTCCTCTTCCTCAGAGCTTTCCACCTTTGCTTCCCGCTAGGTAAAGTGTTCCTCTCTTTCCTTTTTTCTTGTTTTTCCTTTTTAAACTGTTTTTTTTAGATACGGGGTCTCTATCATCCAGGCTGGGGTGCAGTGGTACTATCATAACTCACTGCAGCCTCGACCTCCTGGGTTCAAGCGATCCTCCCACCTTAGCCTCCTGAGTAGCAGGAACTACAGGCATGCACGCCACCATATTGGGCTAATTATTTTTATTTTTGTAGAGATGGGCTCTTGCTGTGTTGCCCAGGCCAGTCTTGAACTTCTGGCCTGAAGTGATTCTCCCATCTTGGCCTCCCTGAAGCATTGCGATTATAGGTGTGAGCCACTGAGTCCAGCCTCTCTCTTTCCTTTTTTTTGAGATGGAGTCTTGCTGTGTCACCCAGGCTGGAGTGCAGTGGCGTGATCTCTGCTCACTGCAACCCCTGCCTCCCGGGTTCAAGCGATTCTGCTGCCTCAGCCGCCTGAGTAGCTGGGACTACAGACGTGTGCTACCATGCCTGGCTAGTTTTTTGTAATTTTTAGTAGAGACGGTGTTTCACCGTGTTAGCCAGGATGGTCTCGATCCCCTGATCTTGTGATCCGTCCGCCTCGGCCTCCGAAAGTGCTGAGATTACAGGCATGAGCCACCACGCCCGGCCTCTCTTTTTCCTTTAAAAGGAACCTGTAATCCCAGCACTTTGGGAGGCTGAGATGGGCAGATCACTTGAGGCCAGGAGTTTGAGATAAGCTTGGCCAACATGGCGAAACCCTGTCTCTACTAAAAACACAAAAATTAGTTGGGGATCGTGGTGCATGCCTGTCATCCCAGCTACTTGGGTGGCTGAGGCACGAGAATCGCCTGAACCCAGGAGGCGGAGGTTGCAGTGAGCCTTGATCGTGTCACTGCATTCCAATCTGGGCGACAGAGAGAGACTGTCTCAAAAATGAATGAATGAATGGGACCTGGGACGCTTGTACTTACGAACATTTAAAAATCTGGTAAAATGGATCATGTTTTGTAAGTGTGATTAATAAGACTTCTTACTGTTGGTTTTGGTCTGTGTTCTTGCATGTGTTTTAAGGCTTTTTACCTAAAATAGGAATTTATTTATAATGGTTTGACTAAGGATCTCTTAGGAAGTTGGTTAACCTTCTCCGTTCTGACCAGCCCTCGTTTTGTTGTTGACCGTGCCATCCTCTTTCCCACCCTGGTGTGATACTAAGTGCCAGCCTACGCCAGTCTGCCCTCCCTTCTGAAGCTGGATAAACTCCTGGGTTCACGTTTTCCTTGAGTTGGGGGAGATAGTTTATTATTTGGAATAGAACATTTCCTTCAGGCCAAGATCCTTTAGGAAAATGAAAGTAAAAGTACTAAAATACCAGCCACCACTCACCCATAGGCAAGGCTGGTTTACTGTGAAGTCAGGAATATATAGTATCTTGATGGATAGAGTGACAGAAGGTGTTCTTTGAGACATTTTAAGCATAAAGATTATGGTATAAGAGCATGAGTAAATTATTTTAATGTCTCCATTTCTCTAATCTTTCATTTTATCGTGAGTTAAAAATACATCTTCAGGATTTTAAAGCAAAAGAGTGAAACAACACTGTGTCTCAAAGGGTTTTTTCTTTTTTGCTTAAGAGTTCTTATTTTTGTAAGAATTTATGAAGAAAGGTTGTTCTTGTGGTTACTTGCTTTGGCTTTAAACTCTTTTTGGAGACTATTACAATCTAAATGTAAAAGGTACTCTTGAAAACTCTGTTGAATTGACACGGAGTGTCTGATTTGATGGAAGCCCCGTAGACCTAGAACGGTATCTGTGATATGTTGCTGAGTGTGAAAATGCCTGTATATGTGTATGTATATTTATGCTTATGTATGCATTTAGAAATCTGTATCCCAAATGTTACCAGTTTATCTCTGGTGAGGAGGCCTCCCAGAGGCCTTTGGTTTCTGTTGCTTGTACTTCTGGGTGTTAGAGCATTGGCAAAGAGCACGTAATACTCTCACAATAAAATCCAGGAATGAAAGAGGTACATTTGAACAAAGGGCTGCCTGTTGGCTACATAAAGCGCTTCACAACGATGCTACTTTGGCATTCAAGTTTGAGCGATTGTAATGCAGAAGCAACATTGGAGTAGAGATTTTGAATCTAAGCGGTTATGTTGGCTGAAGGTCCCCAAGTAGGGGTGTGGCAGAGATAGGAGGGGAACCATCATTACTGCAGTAGAACTCATACAAGAGAATTTAGTTTTCTGCTGCTGGTGACCTGTGACTGCTGTTTCTGTAGTACTCTGCAAAGAAACTCCCAAGGAATGCTTGTCAGGTAACTGAGAGCAAGTCAGTTACTCTGGATTATCAACTCAGCAATTTCTGATTTGTACTTTTTTTTTTTTTTTT
>NW_012100765.1:890815-892168 GCF_000951045.1 Mandrillus leucophaeus | reverse complement strand
AATATATATATATAAAAAATTCATAGAGGCTGAGTATCCCTTATCCATAGTGCTTGGGGCCAGCATTTAGGTTTTTTTGTTCCAGATTTTGGAATATTTACATTATACTGACCAGTTGAGCATCTCAAATCCAAATTTGGAAATCAAATCCAAAATTTGAAAGTTCCAAGTAAGCATTTGACTGTTACTTTGGCACTCAAAAAGTTTAGGATTTTGGAGCATTTCGGAGTTAGAATATTCAACCTGTGCTTCTCCCCCACGCCCCTTACAAATCATATTTTCTCTTTCTGTGATTTTCTTTATTTCTCTCTCTTTTCCAAGCATTTTAGATATGTATGCCAAAGTAGTTAACACAGAGACTTAAAAAGCTCTGAAATTAGCTAGACAGAGATGAATAAACCCTCCCTGGGCACTTCCTGTTTCCAGGTAACTGCCACAAATAAAGAGGGATGGTTGTTCCAGGTGCACCTGAAATTTATCAAGTTGTCTTTCTTGAGCCATATAACACATATCCATTTTTTTTTACTTTTTCTATAAAATGCAGTTAGTAAGAAAACAGCACTTACATTAACTTGTACTTTCTACTTAAAAGGATATTTTTCCAGAAGTGGAGTGGGTATATAAACTCTTGACCGGGTGCGGTGGCTCATACCTATAATCCCAGCACTTTGGGAGGCTGAGACAGGTGGATCACTTGAGGTCAGGAGTTCGAGACCAGCCTGGCAAATATGGTGAAACCCGTTCTCTACTAAAAATACAAAAATTATCCCAGCTACTTGGGAGGCTGAGGCAGAAGACTCTCTTGAACCCGGGAGGCGGAGGTTGCAGTGAGCTGAGATCATGCTGCTGCACTCCATGCTGTGACAGAGTGTGATTCCGTCTCAAAACAAAAAACAAACCCAAAAATTTGGTGAGGTGTGGTGGCTCACACCAGTAATCCCAGCACTTTGGGAGGCCGAGGCGGGATCACCTGAGGTCAGGAGTTTGAGACCAACCTGGCCAACATGGTGAAACCCTGCCTCTACTAAAAATAAAAAATTAGCTGGGTGTGGTGGCATGCACCTGTAGTCCCAGCTACTCAGGAGACTAAGGCAGGAGAATCGTTTGAACCCGGGAGGTGGAGGTTGTGGTGAGCCGAGATTGCGCCACTGCATTCCAGCCTGGGAGATGATGAGACTCCGTTTAAAAAAAAAAAAATTAGCTGGGCATGGTGGCACACACTTGTAATCCCAGCTACTCAGGAGGCTGAGGCAGGAGAATCACTTGAACTCAGGAGGTGGTGGTTGCAGTGAGCTGAGATTTTGACACGGCACTCCAGCCTGGGGAGAGAAAAAAAAAATACATGCGCATATA
>NW_012100765.1:873641-885240 GCF_000951045.1 Mandrillus leucophaeus | reverse complement strand
TAGCGGAGCGTGGTGGTATGTGCCTGCAATCCCAGCTACTCGGGAGGCTGAGGCAGGAAGATCACTTAAACCTGGGAGGTGGAGGTTGCTATGAGCCGAGATCGCACCACTGCACTCCATCCTGGGTGACACAGTGAGACTCCATCTCAAAAAAAAAAAAAAGAAAATAGACTTTCCTTGGTCTAGGAAGAGTTTAAGTAATGGAATAAGTGAAAAGGATGTTCTTACTAATCAAATCCAGAAAACCATGGCTCGTTGTGTGTATTAATTTGCTAGGCTTTATGAATATTGACCTCCTTATTCTTCCCTAAGGAAATAATTAATCATTTGCCTTTTGTGTGGTCTCGATCTTCCTTTTACACACCTTGTTTTCATTAGACTTGAAGTCATCCTCGATTTTCAGGCACTCCTTGGCATTTTATGAACGAACTACCCTGCCAATTTTTCTAGGTATTTTAGCATATTTTCTAGGTTAATGTTGTTGTCTACTTGGAATATTTTAGAGATTAATGTACATGAACGTTTTGGGAGCTGGACATGGTGGTGGCTGTAGTCCCAGCACTTGGGAGGCTGAGGCAGGAGGATCATGTGATCCCAGGAGTTTAAGACCAGCCTGGGCTACATAGGCCTTGTCTCTGTAGTTTAGAAGAAGAAGCATTCTCCTTCTTTTCGCCCCATCCCTGTGGCACAGAGCCATTGGCAGAGACTCTAATTGGGCTTTTCTGTGTAAATTGTTGCTAAAGTTTGACCTAAATTGGCTTGCCCAACTTGGATTTTCTGCCAGGGTGCCAGTCACAGATGGTATTGGTGGCCCCCACTGAGCAGTAGCTGCGTTGTCTTCTAGGTGCTTGCAGCCTCTTCTCACGTTTGGCCGCAAAGGAACAGATGCCTGTCTTTAAGGCAGTATTTCCCAAAAGGGCATGCACATCTCCCAGATGCTGTTAGAGAAAAGAGAGTCCAGAGGTCAGATAGATTTGATAAATATTTTATGCTCTAGCCCTTCTTGGCGATTCAAAATGTGCTTTAATATGTTAAAACTCTCAAAGTGGGTTGGGGATAAAGATTTGGGGAACTCTTGTGCAAAGAAACCAGTTTAAACTTTGTTTAACCGTTTGACCCTAAGATCTCCTTTGTTCCTAATGTCTATAAACATTCTGGGAGACAGTGATGGACATGCCTGCCTGTTGGAGCCGGTTGAGGCTGGCTGCCAGTCTGTACTCTACGTGTCTCTTCCCAGCTCTACCAGGACATCTGGTTAGTAGCTTGAAATGTATCCCAGTGGGAGGATCTAAGTCACAGAAATGGGCAAAGGCTAAAAATTGGGGTTCCCCATCCCCACACTCCTTGTTGCTAAAGGTTGCTAGTATGTTGCTGGTATTTATCAGCCCATGTTCCTAAAGGCGTCACAAAGGGTGCCAGACATTAGAATACAGTGCATTTCTCAAATCTTCACTTTTCTTTCTTTTTTTTTTTTTTTGAGATGGCCTCACTCTGTCGACGAGGCTGTATGCAGTGGCATGATCATAGCTCACTGGCAGCCTTGAGCTCCTGGGCTCAAACGGTCCTCCTGCCTTAGCTTCCCAAGTAGCTGAGACCACAGGTGCATGCCACCACGCCTTACTAACTTTAAATTTTTAAAATAGAAATGAGGTCTCACTCTGTTGTCCAGGCTGGTCTCAAACTCTTGGCCTCAAGCGATCTTCCCACCTCAGCTTCCCAAAGTGTTGAGATTATAGGTGTGAGCCACTGCACCCAGCCAGATCCTTGCTTTTCAGTGCAGTGTAACTTTCTTCCCTGTTAAATCCAGCAGTGTGTTTTTTTTTTTTTTTTTTTAAAGTAAAATACACATAATATTTGTCATCTTAACCATCAGTGTACAGTTTAGTGAAATGAAATATGTTACCCTCAGTAAAACTTTTTTACCACCTCCAAAAAAAGCTCTGAACCAAATAAATAACTCTCCCTTCTCTCCTTCCTCCTGCTTGTGGTAACTTCTCTTCTATTTCCTGTCTCTTAATTTGCCTATTCTAGGCACTTCAAGTAAGTGCAGCAGTTTTTATCTGGCCAATCTGCTGTGACCCAGTCAAGCCACCACCCATGTCTGGGCTGGGAAGGTGGGGAAAGAGGCTGCTGCACGTGCTGGGGATGTCTTCAGCCATATGCATCTGTCCATCTGTTCGTCCACCCATCTGTCTGTCCATCCGCCCACTCATCTATCTGTTTATCAAGGTATAACAATGCAGCTTTTTTATTCCTCTCCCTCTGTACCCTATTTGGACCTTATTTATGTTTCTCTTCTTATAAACCACCTCATCTTTCTGTAGAGGTGTTTATTAAGTAAAACACCACCACCACGGGATGGACATAAATACTGAAAAGACCGGTCGATTAGAAGGACTAATCAGTAGAGGGAGGTGTTTTCAGGAGCTTTAGACAGGAGGAAGACAGCCTAGGCTGACAAATGGAGCAGCTGAAGATAAATCGGCAAAGTAAGTAGGGAGACAAGATCTCTGTCCCATGTGACCATGCATTTGAAAGCAGGCAGCCCAGCGAGGTAGAGGCATGAAAGGCTGTATGGACTGCGCTCTTCAAAGGGCTGTGGTTTTGTTCTGGGGTCTAGTCTTAGGTTGTAAGCTCTTTGCTCTTTTCATTCTGTTTTTTCTCCCAGGGCTTGAACAGATTCACAGAATATTCTCAGGGTTGGCATTTCTCTTTGATTTTGGTCTTGGTCAGCAGGGATGGGGGATTGTGACGAACATTTCATTAGGTGTGCTCTTAGATACGGTCAGTTTGACAGAACAGTCGCTCTGTTTCTGCATTAAAAACATAATTTTGTAAGTTTTGTAGCTTTTTGGAATATAAAGTAGTTGGATACTTAAAGCTCTCCCTGCTGCTTTCCCTTTATTTTTAAGTTGGACTGAGCAAGTTTCTTCCTTTTTGTTTTTTTTTTTTTTTTTTTTTTTGAGACAGAGTTTCGCTCAGTCGCCCAGGCTGCAGTGCAGTGGCTCGATCTCGGCTCACTGCAAATTCCATCTCCCAGGTTCACGCCATTCTCCTGCTTCAGCCTCCCAAGTAGCTGGGACTACAGGCGCTTGCCACCACGCCCAGCTAGTTTTTTTGTATATTTTTAGTAGAGACAGGGTTTCACCGTGTTAGCCAGGATGGTCGCGATCTCCTGACCTCGTGGTCTGCCCGCCTTGGCCTCCCAAAGTGCTGGGATTACAGGCTTGAGCCACCGCACCCAGCTGAGCAAGGTTCTTCTAAATGCGTTGAGGTTGGGGGAAAAAGACCTAAAAAAGAAAAATACACTGAATAATACTTTCGACATATACGCGAAACCTGATTTTGCAAAATCTGAAATTACTATTTCTGGGTTTTCAATTATAGAACGTTTTCTGACAAATAATAGAATTTGCTGTATTTCACTGTAAACAGTTTTGAGAATGCACTAAATGCAGCAACAACCTTAGGATTAGTTATCACGACAGACTGGCATTAGGAAAAATGATTAGTATATTTTATGTTCTGGAGGAATGAGACTTGAAGAGCAGAGTGATTTTTAAGTTGTTTACATCAAGGGAAGAGATGTAAAGTTAAGATTGCCTGGGCGTGGTGACTCACGCCTGTAATCCCAGCACTTCGGGAGCCCGAGGCAGGCGAATCACCTGAGATCAGGAGTTTGAGAGACCAGCCTGGCCAACATGGCGAAACCCTGTCTCTACTAAAAATATGAAAATTAGCCGGGAGTATTGGCGGGCGCCTGTAATCCCAGCTACTCTGGAGGCTGAGGCAGTAGAATCGCTTGAACTCAGAGGCGGAGGTTGCAGTGAGCCGAGACCATGCTACTGCACTCTACCCTGGGCGACAGAGCGGTGGAACTCCGTCTCGTAAATAAATAAATAAACAGTGAGCCGAGACCATGCTACTGCACTCTACCCTGGGCGACAGAGCGGTGGAACTCTGTCTCATAAATAAATAAATGAATGAATGAATGAATGAATGAATAAAGATTATTACTTAACTCTTTCCAACAATTTAAAATTTTTTGTCAAAGTCATAGATTAAACAAATAGTACTTTACATCATAATTCCCTTAGGCAGTGAATTTGAATTTTTTGGTTTGTTCTGTTATTTCTAAATAATGTGCTTACACCGCTAAACTTGGACTTGTTCATTTGAGATAGTACCTGCTGACTGTGTGTGGTCAGAGAGAAGGTGACAGGCCTGGTCTGTGGAGGCAGAATCCTCTTGCTCACTGGCCATGTGTCCTTGAGCAAGACGCTTAAAACTTCTCTGTCTTGTAGAATAGGAACAATCAGCACCATCATCACAGTGGCTCTGAGGCCTACCTTTAATGTTTGTAGGGCCTGGGGCAAGAGTACTAATGGAGACCAGATGGCTAAATATTTAAAAGGTATATTTAAATATTTACAAGGTATATATGATATGCCTAAATATTTAAAGGGTTCAAATCTAGCTCTGTCTATGGCCTGGCCCCTGTGTTCACGCAGGGCCTTGCAGCCTACTCTCCATCAAGACCAGAGTCTAACAGACAGTCTCACGCTTGGACCAGCCCTGAGCCAGCCCCGGTGTCTGCCCGGACAGCCCAGCGTGGATGCCGTACTAGACCCACTGATGCCCGGTGTAGTCTTGGCAGCTCAAGCTTCCCAGGAGCCTGTCTCCCTCCAGGGTGATTTTATCATATTCCCTCACACCTCGATTCTCTGATTTCCAGGCACTTCTAAGCACCTCCCCAAAACTGTACCATCTGTGTCGGGAAAATCAGGGAGCCTGTCCTGCCTAGACACCCACTTTTTCTCTGGTACCCCAAGGCAGGGGCTATGATCCGCACATACATGCCCCCTCCCCCTCTACTCACCTGTCTCTCCCAGAATTCCTCCTTTTTCAGCCGGTTTCCAAAATTAAAATAGAATGAAACCAAACTTTCCCATGAGACTGAGAAGCACAGTCTCTGGGTTTCAGTGCTGGAGAGAAATGGGTTGTCTACCACGCAGGCGGGGCAGAGCCCCCTTTGTCTGGAGGCACAGGTGCTGAGTGCGAGTAGATTGCTGTGGGGATCCATGCACTGACAGCAGCAAGCCTCTTAAAATAGAGCCCAGACACAGCGAACCTGTGTGATTGTTGGTTCTGCTGCTTTGATTTTTGGAGCCCTGTAATTTCACTCCAGTGTGGACTTCTTTCCACCTCTTTTGCTGGGCCAGCAGAGGTAGAGAGTTGTCAGACTTAGCAAATAAAAAATACAAGATGCTCAGATAAACAGTGGGACATCCTTACACTACAAGATGATTTGTTTATCTGAAATTTAGATTTAACTGGGCATCCTGTATTTTTCTGGCAGCCTCATGAGGCCCTTTCAATTGGATTGTCTCCTTTAGTCTTGGGAGATGTTCCTATATTATTTCTGTAATAATGTCCTTTCTGCATTTTCTCTTTCCGAAACACTTTTTTTTTTTTTTTGAGATGGAGTCTCGCTGTGTCACCAGGCCTGGAGTGCAGTGATGCGATCTTGGCTCACTGCAACCTCTGCCTCCTGGGTTCAAGCGATTCTTCTGTCTCAGCCCCCTGAGTAGCTGCGACTACAGGTGTGCACCACCACACCCAGCTTATTTTTGTATTTTTAGTAGAGACAGGGTTCCACCATGTTGACCAGGATGGTCTCAATCTCTCAACTTCATGACCCACCCGCCTCAGCCTCCCAAAGTGCTGGGATTACAGGTGTGAGCCACTGTGCCCGGCCTGAAACACTCTTTTTAGTCAGATGTTGAACCAGCTGGATTGAACTTTTAATTTTCATGCCTTTTCTCTCCTATCGTCTGTCTTTATTTTCTAGTTATACTCTTGGAGAGAGATCCTGATTTCCTTGATTCTGTTGTTTCACGTGTTTTATCTTTTATTTCAGTTATTAATATTTATAATTTCCAAAAGTTCCTTCATAACTTCCTGTCCATTTTTCTCTGAGGATACTAATTGTATATATATTCTTTTCTTCCTCTCCTTGTAGCATCTGTATCATCTTTATTTTTGATTTTTGTTTTGATTCGGATCTCTTTTTGTGCCAGAGGCTTTCCCATGCATCTGGTGATTATTTAGGGATGAGGCTGTGGAGAGCTGCCGGGGAGCTCTGTCTGCGCAGCTGCGGCCTGTCCTCCAGGGGCTTCTCTGTGATTCCTCGTGGAGCTGGACTCATCGGAGGGTCGCAGCAGTCGTCATCCAGAATCTTTTCACTGGAGCTTTTGTTTTCCTAGGAGACTTGTCCATACTCCTGCCTGGGAGATAAACTTGGTTTTAGGCTGTAGGGCTGGAGGAAATGGAGGCCAGCCTGTCTGTTCTGGTTTCTGTCTCATGCTCACCCTGTGGCCCTGAACCCTGAGCTTCTGTGGCTTTGATAGCCCAGAGATTCTCCTCTCCCTCCTCCCTAGCTTCCCCAGCTGATGCCGGGTCGGGGGCTCCCTGTTTCCAGCCCTGCCCCGCTCCCTCCTTCCTTTGCTGGCTCCAAGGCCTGGGTATCTCTGCAGCTCTAGGACTGACTGTCCCCACCTCCATGGCAGCCCCTACTGGACCTTAGGATGGAACTTTGTGAGCTGGCGGTCACCTGCCCCTCCCCGTCCTCCTCGTCTTCCCCAAACTTTGTTGATGCCTCACCTTGGCTTTGACTCCATTCTGACAGCGTTATTGTTTTTGGTAACCATTAATGAGATATAATTCACATACCATGCCACCCGCCTCTTTAAAGCACACAGGTCAGTCATTTTTAACATGTTCACAGAGTTGTGCTGTCACTACCACAGTCAATTTTAGGATGTTTTCATCACCTCAGAAAGAACCCCTGTATCCTTTAGCTATGATGCCCAGTTCCCAACCCCCTAAGCAAACTCCTTACTTCCTGTCTCTATTTGCCTATTTAAACTTTAAAAATACATTTAATGCCATCTTCGTAGGGTTTCAGGAGGGAAGGGAAAGAAACTCATGAATTCACTCAGCCTTGTTTCATGGGCAGTCCTTGCCATGTATAAAATACTAAAATTCAAAAACCATTCTGCCTGTTTCTATTTCTGCCTTCAGAGTATTGACCCATGGCAGAGATGGGACCTTTCCTCTGGGTCTCTTTCTTTCTTTTCCTTTTTATGCCCTTGTTTAATGTCTGTGCTTGACCTGAACTTCTCTCTTCTGGAGCTGGACGTTGCCAAGCCTGCATCAGTGGCCTTCATCTCTTCTTGGCTTCTAGCACTTTTCTTTTTTTCTTTTTTAGAGACAGAGTCTAGGTATGTTGGCCAGGTTGGTCTTGAACTGCTGACGTCAGTCCTCCCGCCTCAGCCTCCCAAAGTGGGATTACAGACGTGAGCCACTCTGCCTGGCCCCTGGCAGTTTTCAAGTGTCTGTAGAGCAGTTGTGCAGAGGAGTTGCCTTGGGGAGCTGGAAGGCAAGCTTGAGTCCAGGCCCCTCCAATATCTTCTTGGTTCAGAAGTAGAGGCTGTGGGCTGTGTGAAAATAGGACTTTTAGTCACTTAATATATTTTACTCTGATGCGTTTGCTATTTAGCCAGCACCTGCTCTTTGGAGAGCACTCCTGTGGGTAATTTTGCAAAGTGGAATCTGGAACTCTAAACCAGTGAGGGAGAGAAGACAAATACACAAGCAGACAACAGTACCTATTACAAGTGACGATGAGTGCACCTGGGGGCGTGGAGTCACTAGTTAGCATGGCCTAAGGATTGCCCTGAATGGATACTGGCCTCTTAGCATTGGGGCTGCTCCTGGGGAACCCTGTCCCCATCTCCTCTGGAGCGCCAGGATTTCTGTGTTGGCTTCACACCCTATCCTGCTGTCACAGCCTACCTAGCTAGTGCTGACTTGCTGGTGGCCTGGCCAGTGGGTGCCTGCTGGCTCCCTTCTCTGAGGTTGCCTCCCTTGCAGAGAACTGGACAGCTAGGAGTGACACCTTAGCAGCATGGTGAGGACTTCTTAGTCTACTTCTTTGTTTTCTCTCTAACAGCAGTTTCTCCATGCCTGTTCTCCAGTTTCTCTTAGAGTGTTTATTTCGGGGCATGGGTACCACTGCTGTGGTTTGGGGTTCCTGGCCCATGTTACATTGTGGCTGCCCATCCCAGTGCTCTGCGGTCTGTGGGGCCTGGTCTGTGAGCCCAGTCCTGTGCAGCAGTGGTGTCTGTGTCAGCGTGGTGTGGAGGTGTGGGGTGGGCAGGGTTAGACGGGGGTGGTTGAGATCATAGCCCATCTTTGGTTAATGCTTGATGGGGAAGACACAAGTCTCAAAGTCAAAAGCAAGAGTCACAGGGGACCCAGAAATGCTGAGATGTTTTGTGGGTTGATGACATTTTGTTGCCCTTTTTTTGAGATAGGGTCTCCCTCTGTTGCCCCAGACTGGGGTGCAGTGGTGCGATCCTGTGCATTCTTTTTCATTTCTGAGCTCCAGGTGACCCTTCTCCTTTTTTTTTTTTTTTTTTTTTTTTTTTTTTGAGACAGAGTTTTGCTCTTGTTGTCCAGGCTGGAGTGCAATGGTGCGATCTTGACTCACTGCAACCTCCGCCTCCTGGAGTCAAGCGATTCTCCTGCCTCAGCCTCTCAAGTAGTTGGGATTACAGGCATGTGCCACCATACCCGGCTAATTTTGTATTTTGAGTAGAGACAGGGTTTCTCCATGTTGGTCAGGTTGGTCTCGAACTCCTGACCTCAGGTGATCCGCCCACCTCGGCCTCCCAAAGTGCTGGGATTATAAGAGTGAGCCATCACGCCTGGCCCCAGGTGATCCTTCTAGAGGCTGATACCTAGAGTAGGACTGGAGGCACATCCACATTAGGAGAAAGGCTGTGCTTTTGAAAATGAATGAAATACACTAGGGAACCAGTGCCAGCACTCTGCGAAAGTACCCAAGAATCCCCTCGTTTTTCTTTTTCCTCTGATCATACCATCGTCACCTCACAACTTCTTCACTTTCTCTTCTCAAGAATATTCATTTAGTTTTTCCCATTTAATTATTAGAACAAATAAAGGAAGGAAGAAAATATAGCCTTTTAATGTCTGTGTGCTTGGCGCTTTCCATGTTACTTGGTTCCATTTGTAGAATAACCCTGTGATACGGCTGTTAACTATTAGTTCCCCTTTTGAAGATGAGGAAATTGAGGCTCTTCCTTCAGAGAACCTGAAGAATGAGTTCTTCATACTTGGCTAATGGAGATAAGTGTGTATTGGGGGAGGCATTCCAGGTCAGGGGCTATCCAGAAGGGCAAACCAAGAAGGAAAGCTGAGCCTGCGGAAAAGCACGCGGAGTGGCAGCAGCGCATGGTTGGGGGCAGATTGTATTGGGAATTTGGTGTGAGGCCAAAGAGTTTGGACTTAATTCGGAAGGTGATTCCAGGATTTTTAATAGGAGGGGCGACAGCTATAATTAAAAGGAATTTTAGAAAGGTTTGTCTGGAAATTCTGAATGAGAGGCTGGAGACAGGGAGAACAGAGCATTGGTCTCGTTGTGAGGTGAGATGGTAGAGGACTGACAGCGATATAAAGAGAACGAGAGTGCATCTGCAAAATAGCACCAGGGAAGCGGGCAGGGCCTAGGGAGAAGAATTGGAGGTGAAATTCTGAGTTTGAGAAAATAATGGTATTGAAAGAGAAGAGTCTGATAGTGAGTAAGAGATGACGAAGTTAGTTTAAGAAAGCTGAAATGGTTGTAGGATATCTGATTGTAAATACCCGCAAGGCACTTGAACTAGATATCTCAAGAAAAACAGAAATCAGATTTGAACCTCTCTGAAGTGAAGTGACTGTGGTTTGATGTGGGAGTGTTTAGTGAATACAGTTTTAAAAAAATTAGAAGTCTGAAGTTTAAACCTTGTACAATGTGTGCATTTATAGATTGCCCTTTGGAGATTTAGGAAATCTAAGAAATTTTTAGCATACATTGGGAACAGTTAAACTAATATTTTAAAACTTCCCCTGCATGTTCTCCCTTAGTAATAATAGGTGGTCTTTTTGCTTTTATCGTTCAATATGTTCTTCATATAAAAATTAAATGTGGCTGGCCATGGTGGTTGACGCCTGTAATCACAGCACTTTGGGAGGCAGAGGCAGGCGAATTGCTTCAGCTCAGGCGTTTGGGACCAGCCTGGACAACATAGTGAGACCTTGTATCTACAAAAAATACAAAAATTAGTCAGGTGTGGTGGTGTGCACCTACAGTCCCAGCTGCTTTGGAGGCCAGAGTGAGAGGAATGGCTTGAGCCTGGGAGGGGGAGGCTGCAGTGAGCCGAGATCACGCACGCTAGCCTAGGCAACCTCGCGAGATCTTCTCTCAAAAAAAAAAAAAAAAAAACCGAGATCACGCACGCTAGCCTAGGCAACCTCGCGAGATCTTCTCTCAAAAAAAAAAAAAAAAAAAGGTATATGGTTAAGATGGTAAATTTTATGTTTTGTGTGTTTTACCATGATTTAAAAAAGTTAAACATACACCTGGCTATATTTTAAAGGGAAGCGGTAGTTCCTATTTATGGGTATTAATTTTTAGAATTGAAAACCCAGTTATATTACTGTTGCAGAAGGAAGGGCTGGCATTGTTAGAAGATACCTGAAGGATGGAGCGAGAGAGAGATAGAAATGTTTCTTTCTTTGTGACCCCGATAACCAGATTCTTAGGAGGGACCTATTTTTTTTTTTGAATAAGCTGTTATTTCATATATTAAGCGATCAGTGATCCAATTGTTGTGTTGCCTACCATTGGCCAAAAAGATCAACCAAATAAATCGTTTATCATCTCTGGCCAGGCTGAGACTGGCTGTAGTCGTGGAAGATCATCTCAATGATTTTGTGTGCCGAAAGCATAGAGAATGCAAGCTTTTGAAATTGTATTTCTTTTTTTTTTTTTTTTTTTTGAGGCTGAGTCTTGCTCTGTCACCCAGGCTGGAGTGTAGTGGCATGACCTTGGCTCACTGCAACTTCCGACTCTAGGGTTCCAGCAGTTCTCATGCCTCAGCCTCCCAAGTAGCTGGGATTGCAGGTGCGTGACACCATGGCCGCCCAATTTTTGTATTTTTAGTATAGACAGGGTTTTACCATGTTGACCAGTCTGGTCTTGAACTCCTGGTCTCAAGTGATCTACCTGCCTTGGCCTCTGAAAGTTCTAGGACTACAGGCATGAGCCACCACGTCCAGCCTGAAAATTGTGTTTCTAATAACCTATGGTTTAAAAGTTGCTGCATCATTTTGATTAGTCACTGACCTTGAGGCAGTTTACTGATGAGAGGATAAAATGGAAAGCCAATATCTACATACCCAGGGCTGTGAAACCCTTTAGGAATGACTTCTTTTTTTAGGTTGCTTTTCGCCAATATTCTTTGGAAGTAAAAGGATTATAGTATACAACGTCTCATCCCAGCTCTCCTCTGTATTTTCACACTCCCAGGTTCTCCTTTTTTTTTTTTTTTCTTTTTTTTCTTTTTGAGACAAGGTCTGACTCTGTCGCTCAGGCTGATGTACAATGGCACAAACATGCTCACTGTAGCCTCTGCCTCCAGGGCTCAAGCCATCCTTCCACCTCAGCCTCCGGAGTAGCTGGGACTACAGGTGC
>NW_012100765.1:871225-872191 GCF_000951045.1 Mandrillus leucophaeus | reverse complement strand
CTTTGTTCATTGGAGAGTGGTGTGGGAAATGCAGCTCCGGGCAGCTTGTCTCTTTGTTCAGTGGAGAGTGGTGTGGGAAATGCAGCTCCGGGCAGCTTGTCTTCCTCACTTTTGGTTGTTGTCAGACACCTGCACCGGTGCTGGGTTCACCTTCTCCCATAACCTCACTTTCTTCTTTTTCCTAT
Organism: Mandrillus leucophaeus; assembly: GCF_000951045.1. Taxonomy (NCBI): domain Eukaryota; kingdom Metazoa; phylum Chordata; class Mammalia; order Primates; family Cercopithecidae; genus Mandrillus; species Mandrillus leucophaeus. The sequence continues at coordinate 872,006 of NW_012100765.1, read as the reverse complement.
CTAATTTTGCCATAGATTGTCCAGCTCTGATTTTTACAGCTGTCATATTTTTAGAAGACCAAGCTAATGCAAAATTATTATTACTTGAATGAGAAATTGGCTGCTTCTTTTTGTGATCTGAATTCCAGTATTAATACTACATAGGCATCTGGCTGTAAAGATTGAATTTGGGTTGATGGTGTTTTGGGACTGTGATTTGTCTTTTATTACAGCATCCAGGAACTTTACAGATTTATGAACCATAGTGAGATAATTAAAAACTTATTAAAGTTAAATTTTAACAAAGACCCAAATCTCAGAGTTTTGCATTTCTATATAATTCTTGGGGTGCCCTTGGGAAAACTCACTTGTGAGGTTCCTGAGGACCCGGAAAAGATGGCTCACAGGTCTCACTTCCTCCTCCACCTGTCTACAGAGGAGACAGCCTCATGTTTTGCAGGACGCAGAGAAGCAGGGGTCCTTTCAGATATGACCATTAAGGCTGCTGCTGCTTATGAGTTTTTTTTTTTTTTTTAGATGGAGTCTCGCTCTGTTGCCCAGGCCGGGGTGCAGTGGCCTGATCTCGGCTCACTGCAACCTCTGCCTCCCAGGTTCAAGCGATTCTCCTGCCTCAGCCTCCCAAGTAGCTGGGACTACAGGTGCCTGCCACCACGCCTGGCTAATTTTTTGTATTTTTGAGATGGAGTCTCTGTTGCCCAGGCCGGGGTGCAGTGGCGTGATCTCTGTTTGCTGCAACTTCCACCTCCCAGGTTCTTGTGCCTCAGCCTCCCAAGTAGCTGGG
>NW_012100765.1:869899-871175 GCF_000951045.1 Mandrillus leucophaeus | reverse complement strand
CAGGCTGATGTACAATGGCACAAACATGCTCACTGTAGCCTCTGCCTCCAGGGCTCAAGCCATCCTTCCACCTCAGCCTCCGGAGTAGCTGGGACTACAGGTGCGTCCCACCACGCCCGTCTAAATTTTGTATTTTTTGTAGACATGGAGTTTTGCCATGTTGTCCAGGCCGGTCTCAAATTTGTGAACTCTTGGCCTCCCAATGTGCTGGGATTATAGGCATGAGCCACCATGCCTGGCCAGTTGTCTTAACTATTTACTATTTCTATCTTACTTAAAAAAAAAAAAAAAAAAAAATCAACTAACCAACAACAACTAAAGTCTGCCTTTTTTGGATTTCCTTAGTTTTTACCTATTGTCCTTTTTCTGTTCCAGGAGTCCATCTAGGATATCACATTACATTTTGTCTTCAGACTTCACTTGGCCACGACCATTTCTCAGACTTCCTTTGTTTTCGATGACATTGACAGTTGTAAGGAATACTGGTCAGGGATGTTCTAGGAGGTCCCATCGTTGGGATTTGTCTGATGTGTCTCCTGTGGTCAGGCTGGGGTAGTGTGTCTCTGGGAAGAAGGTCTCAGGGCAGTGTGCCGTTCTCATCACAGCCCGGGGACATACTGTCCGTGTGACTTACGGCAGTTGTTGCTGACCTTGACCACCTGGCTGAGGTTGTGTTCGTCAGGTTTCTTTCTCTACGGTAAAGTTGCTTTTTTCTCCGCTTTCCTTACTGTCCTCGGAAGAAAGTCATTGAAGGGGCGGGGAGTTGTTCTTCACTGCATAAGGGTGGGGCATCTACATAAATTACTTTGGAACTTCTGCACAGGGGATGGTTTACATATCCCGTTTAGTTATTCCATCATTTATATCAGTATGCGTTCATGGGTATTTATTTAATATTTTGGGTTGTTACACAGCACCACTTTATTTTGTTGCTCAGATTGTTCCAGTTTTCTATGGGCTTCTATGTCCCTTTGACACGCCCCATCAGTGTAGTTTTTTTGTTTTTTTTTTGGAGGCGGGGGGCATTCAGCTCTTTCTTACTTTCTGACACTATGAGATTCATTGGTAGGTGCATTTCCCGCCCAATCCTAGATCAGTCATTTTTCTGTGGAGCTCTGGCTTCGTTCAGTGGAGAGTGGTGTAGGAAATGCAGCTCCGGGCAGGTTGTCTCTTCGTTCAGTGGAGAGTGGTGTGGGAAATGCAGCTCCGGGCAGCTTGTCTCTTCGTTCAGTGGAGAGTGGTGTAGGAAATGCAGCTCCGGGCAGCTTGTCTCTTC
>NW_012100765.1:824863-869024 GCF_000951045.1 Mandrillus leucophaeus | reverse complement strand
CTCTGTTGCCCAGGCCGGGGTGCAGTGGCCTGATTTCGGCTGAGAAGTTTTATACACAGTGAAGTGTTGTGTCTGTGTGTATTCATAATTTTGTTGTCATTTGGGGGCTGCAAAGACCAGGAGGGTTCAGGAGAGGATGATCAGGCAGCTGTGCTTCCAGTCAGCATCTCTTCCGTCTGCTTCCCAGGTTTTGACCTGGTAGATTGGTCATTTGTGCCTCAGCCTCTAATTCTGATCTTTGCCAGGGCTCACTCCCAACCAGTGAGTTCTGTTTTTGACAAGGGGAGGCCCCTGAGCTCCCCACAAGACTTCTGGCACCAGCCCTTCCCTGTGAGGATGATGCCCACTTAGCTTCTTTCCTTCTTTTGCTGAAAGCTGCAGTCTGACTAGGAAGGTTAATAAATAAGATCAGCACAGACTGTTCTCCCGAATGTGATTCTGGTCAAATAGGTCCCCTGCCTGGTTGTAGGTCTCTTATCTGTGATACTGAAATGAAAAGGGTAGGAATATTCTTTGACATTCTCTGACCACTGGTCACTCATTGTTTGAATGTTACGCTGTTTTGTGCTGTGTGTTTAATTATGACAAGGCTCCCTCTAAATATCAGTAGCCCCTTTCCATATCCCTGAGGTTGAGCGTATGCTGTTATCCTCATTTTTTTAAGTGGAAAATTTTTGGACACAAAGAAGCCAGGAACAAAGGGAACACTGGTGCTGGAATGGAATCATGTTGCCAGGGGTATTGTGCTCTCCCACTTACTGTTTGTGTGTTGTGTACCTGGGATGTTAAATGCTCTTTTTCTTCATGAAGGTTTGTCTATGGACATAGAAGAGGAAAAGCCAGTGAGTCAGGGAACTGTATGGATAGGCTTTGTATGCTCTTGCTTATTAATAAATGACGAGAGTGTGGATCAGTAAGTTGTTTCATAGAGCTGAAGAAAGAAACAGGAAATTCATCAGCTCTCTGCATCCATTCATTCATCTTTCATTGATTGGTAACTAGCAAAACATAGGAGAAAAAGTAAACATTCAAATAATATGAAAAGTAAAGTACAATAAGGCATCTTTGTGTTGCCTTTGATATTAGCTAATAATGACATTAGCTTATGAAGTTGGGGGACAAGATGCAATAAAAGTAACTAATGCATAACTTGCAACAACGAAAGTTTTTGTAGCCTTTTGGGCAATCATTTTGGCATTTGTATTTGTGTATCAGAAAAAATGACCTGCAGATAGATCAAAATTGGTGGCTATTGGCATCACTGATTTTGGAGATTTGTAATGCTCATTAGCATAATAGTGGGTCTTGCCTGAAAGAAATCTGTTTAACTTAGGAAAATCCAGCATTTGCTATGTGCATTTCAGTCTTGTCTTTGTGAAAGACCTAATAACATCCTACAGAACTAGTATCTGTGTTTTATGGTTTGTGAAATGCTGCCTGAAGATGTTTTTTTTGGAGGTGGAGTTTTGCTCTTGTCGCCCAGGCTGGAGTGCAATGGTGCGATCTTGGCTCACCACAACCTCTGCCTCCTGGGTTCAAGCAATTCTCCTGTGTCAGCCTCCTGAGTAGCTGGGATTACAGGTGTGCACTACCACGCCTGGCTAATTTTGTATTTTTAGTAGAGACGGGGTTTCTCCATGTTGGTCAGGCTGGTCTCGAACTCCCGACCTTAAGTGATCCGCCCACCTCAGCCTCCCAAAGTGTTGGGATTACAGGCATGAGCCACTGCGCCCGCCCTGCCTGAAGATTTTTATTGTTTTCCTAGAGAAGGTGAAGGTCATTGACAAAACACAGGATTTAGAGGAACATGGGAGGGAATATGAGGGCTTTAGTTTTAAGTTTGACCTAGTGTGGGGAGAGCCAAGCAGAATATCATCCCAACAATGGAAAGACGACTCTTAAGGCAGAATTAGGGCTAAAGGTAGAAACCTGTTTGTTCTGACTGTTCTGACCTTGGGAGTTGGTGAGGTTGCCTTTGAACAAAGGTGGATAACAAAAAAGAGTCTGAAGGGACTTATGAAAGGGGAGAAGAGGAAAAGCCAGTGAGTCAGGAAAAGCCAAGTGAGCTTGAGGCAATGCTGTGGGGTCCATGAGAGGAAAGGATGACCAGAAAATGAAATTCTGCAATAAGGTCACGGGCAACATGAAAGGCGATTGGCACCAAAAACAGGCGCGTGGGAACATGGATTGGGAATGGATTGTTTCTGGAGTGTTTTCTTGCTGTGAGACTACACTGTTCAGCGACGGCATGCACCTTCCTTTGGACCTAGGAGGAAGGGACACTCGGGGAGGTGCCATGGCCACCTGAGGTCACTAGCTAATAGTAGTAAATAGGACAGCAAGGATTTCATCTCCAAAGCTGTCTCCTTTGTATTATGTCACATAGCCTGGGTTTTCCCTTTTTAACTTTTATGTCGAAGTAATTTTAACTTAAAGTTTTGGCTAGGTACAGTGGCTCACGTCTGTAATCCCTGTGCTTTGGGAGGCCAAGGTAGAAGGATCACTGGAGCCCAGGAGTAACCAGCCTAGACAACATAGCGAGACCCTCTCTCTACAAAAAAGAAAAAAAAGAGAAAGAAATGTTGCAAAAATAGGACAGAGAATTTCTAAGTACCCATTTACCCAACTTTGCTTAAAGCTCACATCTTGTGTAATTCTAACACACTTGTGAAAACTAAAAATTATCATTCGTACACTACTACTAACTAGATTTCAGCGTTTTTTTTTTTTTTTTTACTGGAGGACGGTGTGTGTGCACAGTCCTTTTTCATTAGCCTTACAGCGTACAGTCAGAATTCTGTTTTCTGAGTTGTTTAGGTTAGTTTTTTCTTCCCTGCACCCTTCAGTGTAGTAATGTTATTCGTTTGTAATACATTTAGGTTCTTGTTACAGTTGGTCTTAATTTTGGACGCCCTCTCCCATTCCTGGTTTTTATTTTTAAATTTAATATTTACACAGTGAAATTCTCTAGTGTTTTTTTTTTTTTTTGAGAAAGAGCCTCGCTTTGTCACCCAGGCTGGAGTACAGTGGCATGATCTCAGCTCACTGCAACCTCTGCCTCCCAGGTTCAAGCGGCTCTCTCGCTTTAGCCTCCTGAGTAGCTGGGATTACAGGTGTGCACCACCACGCCCAGCTAATTTTTGTATTTGTGGTAGAGAGGGGGTTTCATCATGTCGACCAGGCTGGTCTCCAACTCCTAGTCTTAAGTGATCCACCCGCCTCAGCCTCCCAAAGTGCTGGGATTACGGGCATGAACCACCACGCCCGGCCTGAAATTCTCGAGGGTTTGACAGATGCACAGAAACATGTCTCCATTACCACATTTGTGATCTAGAACTATTCTATGATCCCCAAAATTCTCTCCTTCAGCCTGGCTTTTTTATTTTTATTTTTTAATTTAAGAGACAGGGTCTTACTCTGTTGCCTAGGCTAGATTGCAGTGGCGTGATTGTAGCTCACTATAGCCTCGACTTACTGGGCTCAACCAATCATCTTGCCTTGGCCTCCCAAAGTGTTGGAATCACAGTCATGAGCCACCACGCCCAGCCCTGCCTGGATTTCAATGGTGGTTTCAAGAGAGTGGATTGTCAGAGGGCTGGGGAAGATACTGGGAGGAGCAGGATATGTCCCAGTACTGGAGAACTTGAGCCGTGAAGGCTGCGTGGCAAGAGGACAGAGCACCAAGGGTTCCAGGGTAAGGCTGGGGGCCGTCTCTCTATGCCTCTAGGCAGATGGGATAGGAATGACCCAAAATAGAAGGGACAGACCAAGCTCACTGTGGAGGATCGGCTTGGCAAAGCCAGCAGTGAAGGTACAGGCAAGATTTGAAGGAAGGAAGCCGTGGGAGACCTCTTGACTGGTGACTATGATTTTTTAACTTAACCTCAGAAAGAAAAGGGGATGGAGTTTAGAAGAGGGAGAGAGATTAGTAACATCTGCAGGCCACAGCCTTAGGCCAGGCAGGGTGGCTCAAACCTGTAATCCCAGCACTTGGGAGGCGAGGCTGGAGGATCACTTGAGGCCAGTCTGAGACCAGTCTGGGTGAGAGCGAGACCCCATTTCTGCAACAAATAAGAATTAACTGAATGTGGCGGTGCGTGTAAGGATCACTCGAGCCCAGGAGTTCAAGGCTGCAGTGAGCTGTGATCATGGCACTGCACTCCAGCCTGGGCAGAAGATCCAGGTCCTGTGTTAAAGAAAAGAAAAGAAGCAGTCTCTGTCTCTTGGCAGTGCGGGAGTTAATAAGGAAAAACAAAATTGCAGTGCTGAATGGCGCTGAGGACCTGCTGTGGAGGGCCACAGGCAAGCCCTGAATTTCCCTGGAGCTTCTCTCCGGAAAAAAGCAGAGGAGCTCTCACTGTAGCTGCGCTTTCGTTTTGACTCAGGAGAGCGTGGAGTTGGGGAGCGAGCTTCCTTAGAGAGCTGTGATGTGAGAAGTAGGCTGAGTGGGGGAGGTTGAGCTTTCAGAGAAGGCTGAGGTTTGTAGGGACAGGGACTTCCCCTTAGTTGCTCCTGATGTGCGAGGGGGGAATGGATGGGGGCGGGGAGCCTACTTTTATAACCTTGAGGGAGAAGTGTGGAATAACTGCAGCAAAGGGCTGGGGCTGACTTCACTCTTCTCTTTCCCAAGGTTCGTGGCATTAGTAAGTGACTCCTGTGTTGATATTTCCAGAAGCAGTTTGAATTTCAGATCAGGAATATCGAGTGTTAACTGAAGAAGAAAACATACCACCTTGAGCAAAGTATTTGTATATCCATGATTGGTATCATCTGGTTTAAGGAAACCAGTAAATATCTATTTTGGATAATAGCAACTATATTTGCTAATTTCTTGTTAACTCACACAGAATTAACAAAACGTGCATTCTGTTCTTTGTGCATATAAACTGTACTTGTACACTGTGTGTTACCCGGTGTAGGCTGCTTAGAAAATGAAGTTCTTCTGCTGAGAGTGGGCAGAGTGTGATCAGGGTGCCCAGCAGTGCTGACGGGTCAGAGGGTCCAGGCGAGTTGTTGGTGTCCTATTGTGTCAGCTTTCTTCCCTGTGGCCGGAGAGGAACCTTTAGACCTGCAAGGTGCTCTGGGCTGGCTGTCTCGACTTCATCAGGGTCTGACTAGCGTGAAGGCTAAAGATAAAATGAAACTTTTCTTTGGCATTTTGTCACTGGCATGGGATCTTCAGATGGCAAGTAATTAAGAGATTCCATAGCTTTTTTCATAATTGCTTATTTTGCTTTTCCACACTTTTTCACGTGTGTGTCTGCGTGTATGCTATTTTTTTGAAATCCGAGAATCTGCCATTTTTGGGGCCCAGTCTCTCCCACCCCTGCCTGCACTTCCTAGAGAGAGGCAGTGAACCACGGCAACTGCTCCAGAGGTGTGGCTAATCAGATTTTTAGAAAAACTTGGCCCCCAAACTGACCTCTGTCCCCAGCTGGTTTAGGAAGAGTGAAGAACCATGAGGTCAGCCTGTGTAGCTGAACCGATGTGGTGTTTGGAATGGAAATGCAGTGAGAAAATAGATTTCCCTGATACGCAGTCGAGATTGAAGTGGGATAAAAGCAGCAGGTCAGTTGGAAGAGAGGAGAGAAGGTTTTTTTTTCTTTTCTTTGGTGGAAGAGATACAATGTGCAGAGCCTTGGAAATTCTAAAGATATAAGAGATTGGTGATGGAGGCAGAGCTAAGGTTAGCATAATGGGATAATGGGAAGAGCAAGAATTTGAATGTAGGCGGCCAAGAGAAGTCAAACCCCTGTTTCTTGAAGATGTATAAAAACTGGGGATACTAGCTAGATTTTCTAAGAGGAGGAAATTAAATTTGAAACATTATGTAATATAAACATGTGTTATAAGAACATTTTATATTTGAAGGAAAGATAGGAAAGATGAAAACATGCTAGATCCATTCATTTATTGAGTTTTTTTTTTTGGGTCAGGCACAGTGGCTCACATCTGTAGTCCTGGCACTTTGGGAGGCTGAGGCAGGAGGATTGTTTCAACTCAGGAGTTCAAGACCAGTCTGGACAACATAGTGAGACCCCATCCTAAAAGAAAGGGAAAGGGAAAAAAAAGTGTGTGTGTGTGTTTGTATAAAATAATTATTTTAAAAAAATTCAATGGAATACAAAAAAGACACAATGAAGGTCTCAGTGGCCAGATAGTGCTAGAAAATAGGGACTGGGAATCCTAAAGCAGACCTTGTATTATTACGGTTGTTTTATGGGAAGCCTTTATAATACTGTCAAGATGGTCAGTAGACTTTGATTTGTTTTTCTCTAAGTAGGACTGTTATGATTTAGAGGCTATTGATTTTCATTAGGGGAAATGTTAGTTTCTCTATTAAATAGGGAACCAGTGTTTTCACAGGTCAGAGGAGGCAGACCTTGGCTGGATTTAGGCATGTGTCTTCCTGTTTCAGAATTATTTAAAGTTGGGATTCAATGGTTAGGCTGTGCCTGTGCATTTAATATTGACATTCTCTAATTGGAAATTGGGAAACCAACAATTTTTTTTATTGTGAAGAAGAATTTTGTTACAAAGTATGAGAAGTATGATTAAGGGGTGAATAGGTTTTTCTTACGTTTTTCTTTTGACTTCATAACTTTTGACTTCTGCCAACAAAGATGAAATAACTTTTTATAATTCTCAGAGGCTTTGGGTAGGAAAGGAAATGTTTTGTCTCTGTGTCATAGGAGAAAATAAAGTGATCATGTGACAGACCTGAGTTCTTTGAATTTCCTTTTTTGTAAACAGGTCTAATTCCCTCAGATATTGTTGATGTCTTCGGGTGAAAGAACATTATACATTAAGCACAAATGCTTGTTAGTGAATTGTAGGTCATTTATATAGGGTTTACTTTTAAATTAAACGACAATTGGCTGGGCGCGGTGGCTCATGCCTGTAATCCCAGCACTCTGGGAGGCCACAGCGGGCAGATCACGAGTTCAGGAGTTCGAGACCAGCCTGGCCAACATGGTGAAACCCTGTCTCTACTAAAAATACAAAAATTAGCCAGATGTGGTGGCAGGCGCCTGTAATCCTGGCTACTCGGGAGGCTGAAACAGGAGAATTGCTTGAACCCGGGAGGCGAAGGTTGCAGTGAGCAGAGATTGCGCCACTGCACTCCAGCCTGGGTGACAAAGCAAGACTCCGTCTTGGGAAAAATAAATAAATAAATAAATAAATAAAAAGACTATTATTGCCTTTGAAGGGAGATGTATTTTATAGGGCATAAGTGAAAGACATTGTTAAAATAACTAAAGCTAATTCTGTTTGAAAATCAAACTGTTGAGGGAAAGGGAAGCTAAAATGGGATCGTTCTATTTTATCTTTTAAAAGAGGACTGAGATTTATTTTTGTAATGTTTTTAAGCAAAAGAATCTATTTTTAAGACAGTAGTACTTAGGAATTGGGGTGGAAAGTGAAGAAAACTTTCAGGCATAAACATTCCTCTTTGTATTCAATATAACTGAGAAATGAAGTGGGAGTTATACATTTTTTTCCCCTCCAAGTGGAATGGAACTCTTGCTCTTGCCTTCCAGAATGTGGGAAGGGAAAGGGTAATAGGACAATGTGATTGTGGGTATGAAAAACATTCCTATAAACCAAAAAAGAAGTGTGAAGTTACAGGGAGTGGTATCCATTCCATTAGTTATACAACCTCAGACGGGGAGTCCTCCCGCCACAGTGATCTCGGGTTTCAGATGACACGATGCGCTTTCAGGTGGCCACTGCGCTCAAAAACGCCCATTATGCATTTTCAGCTTATAGTCGGCCTTCCTGCAGGTGAACTAGGATGGCTGACTCACTTTTTAAAAACTACCATCAGTTCACTCTGACCTCTTACCACGTGCCACTGCCTCACTCTGGGCTTCCCCCCATCCCCCAAGAGAAGAGTGTAAACCTTAGATGCAGTAGAGGGATGGGGACAGGGTGAGTCTGGATCACTGTGGAGAAGGAGTTGCTTCTCAACCCCTTGTGGGGTTCGCAGGCATGGGAGTTCCTCTCTGGGGGGCCTTCTAGACCTTAACTCTGCTTTAGCTGGGCAGATAGGAAAAGATAGGGGTGGTGTGGAGCAACAAGTTTAGCATGAACTCAGTGATTCAGTATGGCCGCTGTGCACGGGTTTATAAATCAGGAGGTTCCTGTACGTATAACAGCAGAAAAGGGTGAGAAGAGCCACATTAACCTTCCCAGGGTTCCTGAGAATATCAGACAGTCACACTGCCGACCACTCAAGTTTGGTTTCACGTGGCGACCTTTCCTCATTCTTGTGGTTGTATGTTCTGGGCCTCCCACCCACTGAGTATTTGAATTATCTCTTATCTTCTTTTTGTTCCTGAACCGACTGCCCTCTGGGATGAACAGTGTGTAACTGTATAAAGTCTTTTGCTCACCAAAGTCATAAAGAGAGGGCAAATGACATAAATCCTGTGAAGCTCGAAAGAAAAGGTGGAGGGACTAGGGCAGAGCCCCGCTACCATGGGGACTTCCAGAGCCTGAGCCCAAGCTTTGCATCAGTTAAAAATCTTCTTTTCAGGCCCTTTCAACCCTGGTGGGGTAGGGGGTGGTGTCTTGAGTTTTCTAGTAACAGTGACCTCCAACTGTAGATCAACATGGTTGGTAAAGACAGATCACAGGAATACTCTGCTAATGGCAGTTTTATTGTGAGTATTCCATTTACGACACCAGGATGATGGATAGAAATAAGAGTGGTGACATTCAGGGATTATTTGTAAGTGGGTGGATTCTTTTATGGATATAGTGCCTGACAGATGGCTTTTTCATTCCCCACATTTTGCAGTTTAAATGTTCAATTTCATTTAAAAAACAAAATCATAATCACAGACTTTCCTACTGGGTCTGACTTCTCATAGATATTTGTACTTCAGTATCCCTTTGGAGATGTTAATGTTTTATATCTTGTGTACTTTTCGCATTGGTGGTAGTTTGGTGCTGGGGATATGTTACTCCCCCCGTTTCCGCAGGCGCCCCTCTGAGAGAAGAGTGGTCACAGCGGGTTTTCTCTAGGCTGAGTAAGCCATCGAAAGAAAAGCACGTGTGATTTCTTCAGCTTGGTATTAACTGAGACAGGTGTGAATAGAAGCAGATTTATTCTTCAGCTCCCATCGAACCCATTTATTCTTCAGCTCCCATCGAATTCTAAGCGTTGATTTTGCCTTCAACGGTAGTTTTTCCTAACCAAATTCTTCACAGTGTTTGGATGTGTCCCCAGAGTGACTTAATATGCTGAGTGTCTTAGCTGTTGATAGATTTGTGGTGTATATGAGTTTTCTCAGGCATGTATATTCTCACTAAGTAGAAATTCTCTCTTGACCCTGGAATAGTTACTTTTATTAGGAATGTGTGATGTTTTGTAGATTGTACAAGAAAAAAAAAATATCAAGTGCTTCAGTAAGATGTGAAAGGAGACAACATGTCAGGGATCACTAAAACAGATTTGAAGGAAGGATAATAACACAGTAAATACTGAAGAACAGAGTCTGTCAAGGAACACACATCTAAATTGGCTAGGTGAATTCTTCCACTGAAAGTTGCCTGAAGTCAGCTGCTACCCTCTTCCCTTCCGACTGACTGCTGTTTGCTTCATTCCTTTCTCTTCTCTTGCTCTCTCCTGTTCCCTCTTTCCTTTCCTTCTCTCCCTGGCTGTTTGCCTCCACTGCAGAAGGAACAGATCCAAGAGATCCTCTCACTTCCTGAGGGCCCCAGAGCTAGTGAGTGTCAGAGCTGGGTCCAGCCCTGTTCTTCTGTTATAAACCCAGTGCCTGTCTTGGTATTGCATTAATTATTTGACATTTATGCTAGAACCTGTCTTGGTATTGCGTTAATTATTTGACATTTGTGCTAGAAAGATAAGTGACACTTTGCCTGTCCTCAGGCAGCTTACAGGCCAGTCTGTAAGAGGAGACAAGTACACACAGACTGGAGTAGAGACCAGGAAACAGTAGAGTCCCAGGACGGAAAGCTGGGGGTCCAGGGAGCAGAACATACCCCCTGCAGTGGAGGCTTTATTTCCCCCTGACAGTCACTTGTCCTCTGCAGGTGGGGGGATGGGCCCCTTTTAAAGACCCTCAAGCACTGCATGTATTCATATATCCTTCATGTTTAGTAACGGCTGTGACCAGCCATTTTTCTAAAACTCTGCATCCTCCTGTCATCTGAGAGTGTTTCTTTTTTAACAAACATAATAGGGAAAATTAGGGTTAAATAAAAATGGATGGAATCAGCTCCTTAGGGTTTTTTTTTTTAAAAAAAGTCCCAAGTGGAATTTATTAGCAGGTATCCTGCGGTGGGTGTGGATGCTCGTTTCTTTTCTCTCTGTGGATGAATATTGAAATCTGTAATTGGCTTTTTTGATTGTGGCATGTTTCTTTTAATAAGGTATCCCAAATCTGATGGTGACGATGATAGTGATAATTTTGCTAGCGGAATTAAATACTGTCAAGATCAAAATATGTTGGAAGTAGCTTTTTATGAAAATGACACATTTTCTAGTTGCTAAACCAGAACCTGTTTTTCTAGGCTACAGCAGTTTCAGTCAACTTCATTCTTGTTAGCTGGGAGCCATGCTGGTAACGCCGTACAGCAGTATGAAGGGATCACTTTTGAAGCTAAAATTATCTAGGTCTTACATGTATTTTCTTGATGTTTGTCCACTTGGACTCAGAGTTTCGTAGTTACCGTAAATGCAGTTACCTCCTTGCTCTTTCTTGGTAATCATTGTTACGTTAGTGCGAGTTGTATAGGGGTTTTATCTCATCGCGAGGAAATATCAATTTCTGATGGAACTATTTTCTGCTCATTTAACAGAACATCTGCTCAAATTCATGACCATGGGGGATATGAAGACCCCAGACTTTGATGACCTCCTGGCAGCATTTGACATCCCAGATATGGTCGATCCTAAAGCAGCTATTGAGTCTGGACATGATGACCACGAAAGCCACATGAAGCAGAACGCTCACGGAGAGGACGACTCCCACGCACCATCATCTTCTGACGTGGGTGTCAGCGTTATCGTCAAGAATGTTCGGAACATCGACTCGTCCGAGGGCGGGGAGAAAGACGGCCACAACCCCACCGGCAATGGCCTACATAATGGGTTTCTCACAACGTCCTCCCTCGACAGTTACAGTAAAGATGGAGCGAACTCCTTGAAAGGAGATGTGCCTGCCTCTGAGGTGACTCTGAAAGACTCGACGTTCAGCCAGTTTAGCCCGATCTCCAGTGCTGAAGAGTTTGACGACGATGAGAAGATTGAGGTAGATGACCCTCCTGACAAGGAGGATGTGCGATCAAGCTTCAGGTCGAACGTGTTGACAGGGTCGGCTCCCCAGCAGGACTACGATAAGCTGAAGGCACTGGGAGGGGAAAACTCCAGCAAAACGGGACTTTCCACGTCAGGCAATATGGAGAAAAACAAAGTTGTTAAGAGAGAAGCAGAAGCCAATTCTATAAACCTGAGCGTTTATGAACCTTTTAAAGTCAGAAAAGCAGAGGATAAATTGAAGGAAAACTCTGACAAGGTGCTGGAAAACAGAGTCCTGGATGGGAAGCCGAGCTCCGAGAAGAATGACGCTGGCCTTCCCGGTGTTGCGCCATCAAAGACAAAGTCGTCCTCCAAGCTCTCGTCCTGCATCGCTGCCATCGCGGCTCTTAGCGCTAAAAAGGCGGCTTCAGACTCCTGCAAAGAACCAGTGGCCAATTCGAGGGAATCCTCCCCATTACCAAAAGAAGTAAACGACAGTCCGAGAGCCGCCGACAAGTCTCCTGAATCCCAAAATCTGATCGATGGGACCAAAAAACCATCCCTAAAGCAACCAGATAGTCCCAGAAGCATCTCAAGTGAGAACAGCAGCAAGGGATCCCCGTCCTCTCCCGCAGGGTCCACACCAGCAATCCCCAAAGTTCGCATAAAAACCATTAAGACATCTTCTGGGGAAATCAAGAGAACAGTGACCAGGGTACTGCCAGAAGTGGATCTTGACTCTGGGAAGAAACCTTCCGAGCAGACAGCATCCGTGATGGCCTCTGTGACATCCCTTCTGTCATCTCCAGCATCAGCCGCCGTCCTTTCCTCTCCCCCCAGGGCGCCTCTCCAGTCCGCGGTCGTGACCAATGCAGTTTCCCCTGCAGAGCTCACCCCTAAACAGGTCACAATCAAGCCTGTGGCTACTGCTTTCCTCCCAGTGTCTGCTGTAAAGACGGCAGGATCCCAAGTCATTAATTTGAAGCTCGCTAACAACACCACGGTGAAAGCCACGGTCATATCTGCTGCCTCTGTCCAGAGCGCCAGCAGCGCCATCATTAAAGCCGCCAATGCCATCCAGCAGCAAACTGTCGTGGTGCCGGCATCCAGCCTGGCCAACGCCAAACTCGTGCCAAAGACTGTGCACCTTGCCAACCTTAACCTTTTGCCTCAGGGTGCCCAGGCCACCTCTGAACTCCGCCAAGTGCTAACCAAACCTCAGCAACAAATAAAGCAGGCAATAATCAATGCAGCAGCCTCGCAACCCCCCAAAAAGGTGTCTCGAGTCCAGGTGGTGTCGTCCTTGCAGAGTTCTGTGGTGGAAGCTTTCAACAAGGTGCTGAGCAGTGTCAATCCAGTCCCTGTTTACATCCCAAACCTCAGTCCTCCCGCCAATGCAGGGATCACGTTACCGACGCGTGGGTACAAGTGCTTGGAGTGTGGGGACTCCTTTGCACTTGAAAAGAGTCTCACCCAGCACTACGACAGACGGAGCGTGCGCATCGAAGTAACGTGCAACCACTGTACAAAGAACCTCGTTTTTTACAACAAATGCAGCCTCCTTTCCCATGCCCGTGGGCATAAGGAGAAAGGGGTGGTAATGCAATGCTCCCACTTAATTTTAAAGCCAGTCCCAGCAGATCAAATGATAGTTTCTCCATCAAGCAATACTTCCACTTCAACTTCCACTCTTCAGAGCCCTGTGGGAGCTGGCACACACACTGTCACAAAAATTCAGTCTGGCATAACTGGGACAGTCATATCGGCTCCTTCAAGCACTCCCATCACCCCAGCCATGCCCCTAGATGAAGACCCCTCCAAACTGTGTAGACATAGTCTAAAATGTTTGGAGTGTAATGAAGTCTTCCAGGACGAGACGTCACTGGCTACACATTTCCAGCAGGCTGCAGATACGAGTGGACAAGTAGAGTATCATTTAAATTTTCGTGTTTCAGTGATGAGTCTGTAGGCATGAGTGCTTGATAAGATGTCCTTGATTTTAGGGTGGGAATGCAGTGAAATGGATGGGTGTGTGTGTGCATGCATGCCTGTGCAGCCAGGCACATGATCCAGTAAGGATTGTTCTCATAGAATAGAGAAAATTAGCTGGGGATGTGGTGGTGGCGGCGGTGATGGAGGTGGTAGCAGGAGTGGTAGTGGCGGTGGTGGTTGTGGCAGCAGTGGCATGTGCCTGTTGCCCCCAGCTATACTCGGGAGGCTGAGATGGGAAGATTGCTTGAGTCCAGGTGTTCGAAGCTGCGGTGAGCTGTGATTGAGCCACTGCACTATAGCCTGGCATTGGGGCGAGATCATATCTATTAAAAAAAAGAATAGAAACAATGTTGAAACATTGATCTTATTTTAATAAAATAGTTTTTTTTGGGAAGATAATATATATGTACTAATTGAGTTGTGGAACTTTAGATTTTGGTAATCATTTGGTCATTGGAATGTATATTGAAAGTCTGAAATTTAGCTGATTATAGTGTCATCCTGTTGTATTAGGTGTTTGAGCCAGGCTTCATCATCAGAGTTCCTGAGTTAGTGACAATTTTGATATTTAGAAAAATACTTACTGTTATTTATCTGCTGGCAGCTGTACTGAACTTACTGTTGTTTATAATGCTGATCTTTCTTTTATAGTTGAATGCATTTATCAGTAGCCACTTCTATGGCATGTGTGCTTACTTAAGATGGTGGTCCAGAAGTGTGTTCAGTAATATCCTTCACTGCAATGAATTTAAGCCACAAATGGCAAACCCACCTCCAATTAAACAGAATACCTTTGTATGTGTTTGCAGCTTTTGTTTTGTAGTGAAGTGCAGGTCGATGTTTGTGAATTACATTTAACAGTGGGCATCAGCCAGCCTTTTATCTCCATCATTTGCTACTTAATGAGGCAACTTTTAGCTAATAGAGAAATGTATTTATCATAAATTTATAATACTGTTATTTGGAAGTAATTAGACATGTTGAATGAAATAAATTGGAGTTAGACCATGTGACGTAATGTCCAAACCAGAAAACGTGTGAAATTTGACTGGGCACAGTGGCTTATGCCTGTAATCCCAGCACTTTGGGAGGCCGAGACAGGTGAATTGCCTGAGCTTGGGAGTTCAAGACCAGCCTGGGGAACATGGCAAAACCTCGTCTCTACCAAAAATGCCAAACATTAGCTGGGCTTGGTAGCGCGTGCCTGTGGTCCCAGCTACTTGGGAGGCTGAGGTGGAAAGATCACTTGAGCCTGGGAGGTGGAGGTTGCAGTGAGCTGAGATCATACCATGGCACTCCAGCCTCAGGTGACAGAGCAAGAGACCCTGTCTCCAACAAACAAACAAACAAACAAACAAAAAAAACCACTTGTGAAATTCAAAGGGAGCACTAGTTTGAGCTAATATACTCTGCCCCTCCAACATCTCTTTATAAAGATTTAGCAGTAAACTGGGCTTTCCTTTTTTTTCCCCTCCAATAGTTTGTTAATTAGGATGTTTGTGCTGCAGTTCAGAAGTTTGGTACTATCTTGGTGATTAGTTCCTCAAGGGTAATTACTGGTTTAAGCTCTTTGTAGCATTTCGAGTTTGGGGAACGAAAGATCAAGAATACCCTGGTAATTTTTTTCTCTGGTTTTTCAGTTTAGTGGAAATGGAAGCAATAAAGAGTTTTGACAGCATTCTTGCGGGTTTGAATGTTAAATGTTTCATTGACTCCAGCAGTAAAATGCTCAAAAAACAGGAAAGCAGCGACTTAGTTTAAGAAGGCTCTGATGGCTCCAGCTGTTAACCTAGCCCGGTGACAATGCCTGGGTTCTGTCTCCATGGATGTCCTCCCATCTTGACACCACTTCATCAAAAGGATAATATTTCTTTTCATCCTAACGGGATGCAGTAAAAAAGGGGAAAACGCCAAAAAGCTCTTTCTTCATTTCTGTTTTCCTCTTGTCTCGTGTCTGTCTGCTGCTGGACTGTGTAGAGTGGTCGACTGTGTCCTGGTTTAGGAGGGTTCTCACTATGAGCTGTGTGCTCTGTATCTGGCCTTTAGAGCTACCCTCAGATGTGTCTGTCTGAGACCTCCTTCTCTGAGAGCAAGGAAGGGCATGGGCAGGTGGGTAGGATTTCGTTCTTCCCTGCGTTTCCCTAGTTTTTGTTCTTTATTAACCTTTTAGGCTCAACAGCCAAACTAGGGTGAAATGGGTGAAGCTCTGCCCCGGGAGGAGAGATTAACATCTTTTCTTTTGTGTGTGGTTGCTTTGGCATCACTTTTGTGTCTTGCTGGGCTGAGTAAAATAACGCAGGTCACCTATTTCACGCGGAATCCCAAGGAGTGAGTCGGGGCAGAATGTACATTTAACTCTCAGGCCAGATACACACAAGCAAAACACTCACCTCCTGTTCTGTGTCCTTTTTGCAGCCATGCCCTCATCTATGTAGGCCACTCAGCTCACCACAGAAGGGCGTTGGTTTGTAGTGAGCTTCAGCCCACTGCATAGCCACGCACTGCAGGACCAGCAGTGTGAAAAGGCCCCATAGCACGCTGTCCTCCTGTTCCTCGTTTCCCCTTTCTCACTGAATCCAGAATGCCTCTCCACAGCTTCCCATTTCCCAGACACAGCCAGACGGTGTCACTCAGACCCAGGCGGGGAGTGTGGCTTCTGCCTCAGTGGGAGTAGCTGCTGTGTCTTCAGCATTCATGGTTTAACCCAACCTGGAGTCTCTTCCTCGGTTCTAGGGGCTCAGTAGAATTCCTGTGGCTGTTGCCATCCTAGCCTCCACATGTGACCATGGGGGTTCTCGCCCATTACTGTTGCCCAGGGTGCCATCCAGCAGCCATGGGAGCGGGAGGTGGGGGCTGCAGTAAGACAGGGAGAAAATAAAAGAGAAAGTAGCCTTTGTTTCATCCTTTTCACTTGCCAGTCACATGACTGTCGGCCAGTTTATAGTTTGTTCAACTCGATTGGGAAAACATCTACCCACAGAACTTGGTTTCTGTCTGAGGGTGGCACTTAAAACGCACATGACCGCTTACAAATCTAGAAATGGACCCAGGGGAGCCTGAGGTACCGGCGGCTGTGCCGAGCCCCTCCTTTCCTCTGTTGTCCAACACGTTCCATATATATTTTTTTGAGATAGAGTCTCACTCTGTCGCCCAGGCTGGAGTGCAGTGGCATAATCTCGGCTCACGGCAACCTCTGCCTCCTGGGTTCAAGTGATTCTCCTGCCTCAGCCTCCAGAGCAGCCAGGATTACAGGCACACACCATCACATCCAGCTAATTTTTGTATTTTTAGTAGAGACGGAGTTTCACGATGTTGGCCAGGCTGGTCTTGAACTCCTGACCTCAAGTGGTCCACCCGCCTCAGCCTCCCAAAGTGCTGGGATTATAGATGTGATCCACCCTGTCCAGCCAGTATTCCATGTATTTAACACTTTAACTTTCCATTTCCCCATTGACCTCCACATTCTTGGTAGCTCATGGGTGAATTGGAAGAGTATACCAGCCCACATTGTAACAGCTTTTCAGTGCTCACACCCTGGCCTGTGCTTTCTGGGGTAGGAACCCAGTGCAATTTAAGCCTGTGCCTGCGACTCTGAGTCAGGGTGCCCTGGGTCTGCACGTTAGTGTCTAGTTAGTCTAGGCTCGTCACCTGAAGTGGATTCCTGAACCGACCCTGCTGCCACTGTTCATGGTTCAGAAAGTGTAAGGGGTGTGGCCTCTGGGGTCCTTGCTAGATTGGCAGGTCCATCACTCTTCACTCAGTGCCTTTCAGCTCCTTGGTTTACCAGGTCTGGAGAAAGGTACTACTTTGGCAGAGGGACCTCCTTCCCTTCTTCTTTTGAGATAATTATAGATCTATGTAAGAAATAATACAGAGACAACTTGTATACCCTTCATCCAGTTCCCCACAATGGTAACATCTCACAAAACTATAGAACAGTATCACAACTGGGAAAGGGACATTGACTCAGTCAAGATAACAGAGCTTTTCCAGCACTACAAGGATCTCATATTGCTCATTTATAGCCACCCACACCCTCTCCTCGCTCCTTAACCCTGGCAATCACTAAGCTGTTTCTCATTTCTATAATTTTGTCATTTCAGGAATGTTATATAGATGGAATAATATCGTATATAACTCCTTAGGATTGGCTTTTTTTCCACTCAGCATATTTCCCTGGTTGTTGCGTATATCAATAGTATATTCCTTTTTATTGCTGAGTAGATTCCGTTGTATGGTTTGCCATAGTTCATTTAACCATTCACTTGTTGAAAGACATCTGCATTGGATCCAGTTGGGGGCTATGATGGATAAAGCTGTTATTAACATTGTTTACTGGTTTTTGTGTGGACATAAGTTTTTATTTCTCTGGGATAAATGCCTATTTATCAGCAGAATATAATTGCTGGCTT
The DNA here is from genome assembly GCF_000951045.1 of Mandrillus leucophaeus. NCBI lineage: Eukaryota > Metazoa > Chordata > Mammalia > Primates > Cercopithecidae > Mandrillus > Mandrillus leucophaeus. The sequence continues at coordinate 851,351 of NW_012100765.1, read as the reverse complement.
ATGTAGTATTTGCATGTTTAGACTCTTAAACTGTTTTGCAGGGTGGCTGTACCATTTTATATTCCCAGGAGCAGCATACAAGGGATCCAGTTTCTCTGCATCCTCCAGCATTTGGTGGTGGTACCATTTTTTATTTTAGCCATTTTGATAGGTGCGTGGTATTATTTTATTGTGGTTTCAGTTTGTGTTTCCCTAGTGACTAACGATGTTGAACACCTTTTCATGGGTTTAATTTGCCATCTGTTTTTCCTTTTTGGTGAAATGTCTCTTCATATCTTTTGCCCATTTCTAATTAGGTTGTTTGCTTTTACAACAAACCATTGAGTTTCACAAGTTCTTGATAGAGCCTAGATACTAGTCTTTTATTGGCTATGTGGTTGCAAGTGTTTTCGCCTAGTCTGTAACTTGTCTTTTCATCCTCTTAACAGGTCTTTAGCAGAGCAAAAGTTTGTAATTTTCATGAAGTCAAGTATATCAGTTTTCCATTTTATGACCCCTGCTTTTGGTGTCAAGTCTAAGGCATAGCTCTAGATTCTAAACATTTTCTCCCGTGGTTTTTTCCTTAACGCTTTATAATTCTGTGATTTACATTTAAGTCTGTGACTCATTTTGAGTTGATGTTTGTATCAGGTGTGAGATTTAGGTGGAGGGTCATTTTTTTTCCCCCATACATGGATAGTTGTTGAAGATGCTGTCATCTTCCAATGAATTGCTTTTGCCCCTTTGTCAAGTATCAGTCAGGCATTTGTGTGGGGATGTTTCTGAGTTCTTTATTCTGTTCCATTGATCTGTGTGTATGTCCCTCTACCAGTATCTACAGTCTGAGTACTGTAGGTAGTCTTCGAATCTGATAGATGGATGCCTCCAATTGATTTTTCTTTCCCAAAATTGTTTTCACTAATCTAGTTCTTTTGCCTTTCATATGTTGTCTATTTCTGTAAAACAACTTGCTGGGATTTTGATAGGAATTGCATTAAACCTACATATCAGTTTGGGGGAGAATTGACATCTTTACTATATTGAGCCTTTCAATCCATGAACATGAGCACAGATTCTTCATTTATTTATACTGATAAGAACAGATACTACACTTGTTCTTAGCCAAAAGGCCGAGAAGTGATTTTTCATTTATTTATATCTTTGATTCTTTGTTTTGTAGTTTTCTTTTCTTTTCTTTTCTTTTTTTTGAGATGGCATTTTACTCTTGTTGCTCAGGCTGGAGTGCAGTGGTGCAGACTCGGCTCACGGCAACCTCCGTCTCCCGGGTTCAAGCGATTCTCCTGCCTTAGCCTCCCGAGTAGCTGGGATTACAGGCATGTGCCACCATGCCCGGCTAATTTTGTACTTTTAGTAGAGACGGGGTTGAGACGGGGTTTCTCCATGTTGGTCAGGCTGATCTCGAACTCCTGACCTCAGGTGATTCGCCCGCCTCAGCCTCCCAAAGTGCAGGGATTACAGGTGTGAGCCGCTGTGCCAGCCTTGTAGTTTTCATCATGTAAGTCCTGTGCATGTTTTGTTAGATTTATTTTTTCAAACAATCATAAGTGGTATCATATTTTTTGGTGAGAACATATTGATCGCTAATATATATAGAGACAAATAATTTTTACATATTGTGTATCCTTTGACTCTGTTGAACTCAGTTATTGGTTTCAGGGTTTTTTTGGGTAGATTATATTGATTTTTCAGATATCAAAATAGCCTTGCATTTCTGAAATGAATCCCACTTGGTCAAGCTGCATATTTCTTTTTTTTGAGACGGAGTCTTGCTCTGTTGCTCAGGCTGGAGTGCAGTGGCTGGATCTCAGCTCACTGCAAGCTCCGCCTCCCGGGTTCATGCCATTCTCCTGGCTCAGCCTCCCGAGTAGCTGGGACTACAGGCGCCCGCCACCTCGCCCGGCTAGTTATTTTGTATTTTTTAGTAGAGACGGGATATCACTGTGTTAGCCAGGATGGTCTCGATCTCCTGACCTTGTGATCTGCCCGTCTCAGCCTCCCAAAGTGCTGGGATTACAGGCTTGAGCCACCGCGCCCGGCCATTCTTTTTATATATTTTGAATTATAATTGCTGCTATTTTGTTAAGAAGTTCTGCATCTATATCCATGTAGATTTCCTTTTTTGTTCTGTTCTTACCCGGTTTGAGATAGGTTGATACTCATTTTTTAAAGAATTGAGAAGTATTCCCTCCTCTTCAATTTTTCTGGAAGAGAGTGTGTATAATTGGTGTTAGTTTTTCTTTGTTTGGTAGAATTCTTTGTTTGGTAGCATTCTCCAGTGAAACCATCTGGACCTGGAGATTCTTTTTTTAGGGTTTAAAAAAAAAAAAAGTACCTGCTGGGCTGGTGGTGGGGGAATTGGCAGAGATGAAAATTCCCCTTCGCTACTGGCCTTCTCTGACACCCACCATCTGGGTAGGGGCGTTAGGACAGGCAGCTCGTTACCGTCTCAAGAGGGTTGAATGAAGTCTTGACTCCACCTCGACTTGGCACAGATTGGGGTGCGGCCACCGTGTTTTCTGTAGGACTTGGCTGGAGTAGAGCAGTCTTCATTTAAAAGTTTTCTGTTTTCCTAGGCACCCCTTTCCTGGTCGTCGGCTACAGAGCACAGGCTTTTCTTGGGGGTATTTTTTTTGTCTCTTCCCATTGGCATTTTGGGTTACTAGCTTCTTCAGCTCCAAATCTGGTACATGTGAGGCAAAGAGAAACCTAGGGAACTGACTACCCTGTCATTCGTAGGGTCTTGAGGTCCCTAGCTAATCTTTCACTCCACATTTCAGAGTCCTTTTATGTTTATTTTTTATATAATGTTCAGGGTTTTGAGTTGTACTTAATGGGAAGAATAGGGAAAGTGACTTTTATTCCATTTTCCTGAAAGTGGACGTTTTACTCCATTTTTTAAAAAAGATCCTAATGTAGCTGTCCTGTCCTCAGTGAGAGATTCTGTAATTGCATTATTGTGCTCTGCCAGAGACTTTCAGACCCCAATCTCAGTTGTTTTTGCAATTAGGCTTCCTGGGAGGGTGACTTTCCATTTGACTTCCTGGGATTTCTGTTGTCTCTGAATTGAAGACATTTTCTCCGCCCAGTGTAAATTTCCTTTCTTAGCCCCGTCTTTAAAAGCAGTTAGGAGTGAGAATTGCTTCTTTTTCCTTTCACATCTGGTGAGCTGAGCCTCTTTTAAGACCTCAGCCTTTCTCTTAAGAACACACTTTTCTTGATTTAGCTCAGTCACTATCCCCTTTTTTAATCTTTCCTTTTATATTTTATTTTTTCCTTGGTATCATTTTGTATTTTGACCTCTGTTTATGTTTTGAACAGAGCCTGTCTCAGTTTCCCCAGGGTGCTTCTCTGCACCCAGCAAAGGGTCTGTCTGCCTGTGAGCACCAGCTGGGGCTGTTCCTCCTATGCCTCTCACCATCTCCCCTTACACATGCCTTTAGCTTTCTGAGACTGCCAGTATGCCATGGGTTAAAGGAAGGTTTGGGTGGCATTTGGTGCATTCTCTTTGCCAGTTGCTGCTCCTCCTCCAAGTGTTCGTAGACAATCTATGCAGAACTAACAGTCGCCAGAGAGACTCAAAAGCACCGCTTCCTTATTAACTGGCCTGTGCTCAGTGACCCCCAAGAGCAGGTCTCTGGTAAGAGCTGTGTTGGAATATATGGTTTTAACTTGAGGCTCTCTTTGCCATACGTTCCCAAAGCTGTCTTGGGATTTGATCACACTGTGCTACACGATCTGGACCAGGAACCCAAAGCCTGCTAGGCTGAGATTAGACTGCCTGCATGCATCTGCTTACCCCTTGGAGGAGGCGGTGGCAGAGGGAGAGAGCCAGAGGGCTGAGGACCTTTGCGGGGATCACTACCTTCCAGGGAGCATGGAATCAAGCAGTACAATAAAAACAGAGTTCTGAGCAGTTGACTCTTTAGCCATTAAATCTGCCCCAGTTAGGGGTTTGTATTCTGATCTGTCTGCTTAATAATCCCGGCTTTGGGGTATGTTGAGAAAAGGGAGTGGGCGAGAGACCAGAGGAGCTTTCCACTTCTCCATAAAGTATTTAAGAGCTGAGGACTGTCGTTTGAATAATTGATAAATACCAATTTAATGTGTTGGGATGTCATTGCTTCAACTCCTCTTAAAACCATGTCTAAATTTAACCAACTATAGACTGGAAATGCTTTCTGTAACCCCTTCATTTTAAAAACCTGTTTTCTTCTTGTGGCATTTATATCAGCTGTAGAATCACAGAATGCTATAGGTCTTTTGACCGGCCCTTTTATTTTACAATTGAAAAAAGCAAATGCCCAATTGGTGGCAGAGCCGGGACTCAAGGCAAAGTTTCTGTATTGCTGGTTCATTCTTTCTGCTTGTCTAAGATGTCGAAGCATAGGCTCTTACAGCCGGAGGGACCTCAGGAATCACATAAGGATGGATTCTTGGGGTTACTTCCAAGTCACCTTCCAGAGTGTGGATAAAGGTGACATCTAAAGTGGTCCTCGTTTTCGGGAATTGCTGGTTCACTTTAGTTTCGGGAACTTTCTGGGCATCATTAATATAACACACTAACTGTATTCCCGGGAGCAGCCTCTGCTGGTTCTCATTTCTAGATCCGCTCTGCTCAGACAGCTTCCTCTGGAAACCGGGGAGCTCACCTGAATTCCTCCCTTCCTCCCTCTCCCAAAATACCCTTATTAGCTGAAGACTCATGACCCTTGGTTTTTGGTCCTGCTCTTCTAAGTGTTTAATTTAAATTTTGGTCAAGACTAGTCCTGTCCTAGTTTATATTTTAGTGTTATCAAGTTTTAATTTACCCATATTCTTCAGTAATAAGCATCTAAGTAGATTATATGTGTTGGCCATATAGCTTTCTGTAAATTTGTTCATTTAACTGTCAATTCTTGTTAGGGATGTTTTGTGTAGCAGAATGATTTGAGGACAAAACCAGCACAACCGTCTAACTCTGTGAGCGAAAGGCATACAGAGCCAGCTCTGCTGTGTTTGCCTGGTATGACTTCCATTTAAGTGAGATCTGAAATGAAATGCTTTCTTTGTGTTCTCAGTCTGAAATTGGACAAAAGTGAAAGCCACAAAACAAACTGGTATACTTTATTATTTTTGGATAATTATACTGTAGACAGAAGATTATGGAACTGCTTTTAATGAGGTGAGAGTAATTTACTTAGCATCTGGGCTGACTGTTAAGCTGGCATTGTTTCTGACTTTAGCTGCAGTGTTTCATGTTGGTGTAGGCTTTTGGTCTGTTTGAAATTTAAGCATAAGTATACGGCCATACTTAATTTCTCTAGCCTCTCTCACTGTTTCTCACGTACCTCTCTCAGGCTGTTTTCTGCCTACAATATGAGCAAAAACATGTATAATTATTTTTCTTATTACTCAGCTAATTCCTCATCTATAGAAAGAGGATGTCAAGCTTGAACACTCTCTGATTCCTTAACTGGCCAGAATGTACTAGGTTCCCCCTTCCCTGTAGCCTGCATTTGCATGCCATTGATGGATTTCAGTGCCAGGATTGGATAGCAAAGGCTCAAGAAGGGTGCAATGGCTGATGCCTCTAATCCTAGCACTTTGGGAGGCCGAAGTGGGCGGATCACCTGAGCTCAGGAGTTCGAGATCAGCCTGGGCAACATGGTGAAACCCTGTCTCTACTAAAATACAAAAAAATTAGCCAGGTGTGACGGTGTGTGCCTGTAGTCCCAGCTACTTGGAAGGCTGAGGCAGGAGAATTGCTTGAACCTGGGAGGCAGAGGTTACAGTGAACTGAGATCGTGCTGTTGCACTCCAGCCTGAGCGACAGAGTGAGACTCTGTCTCTTAAAAAAAATGAGTACAGTCATCTCTTAGTTTCCTCAGGTGTTGTTTCTAGGACCCCCTTCAGATACCAACATCTGAGAATGCTCAAGCCCCTGTTATAAAATGGCACAGTATTTGCGTAGAACCTAAGCACATCTGCCTGTGTCCTTTAAATCATCTCAAGATTACTTATAATATCTAATAGTGTAAATACTATGTAAATAGTTGTTATACTGTATTTTGTATTGTTGTATTGTTATTTTTTATTTTTTTCCCAAATATTTTTGATCTGTGGTGGACTGAATACATAGATGCAGAACCTCAGGATACACAGAGTCAGTTGTAATTGCAAAGCGTGGAATGTGGGTACTTTTCAGCTTTATTTTCCTATAGCTTTCTAGTATTACCTGACTATTGAAAAGTAATGTTTACTTTAAAAAGTAACAGTTCAACCGAGCAAATAAGTCTGCTGTAGAATAGAAATTAACTGTTTATTACCTAAGTACCGAAAACGTTTATCCATTTTTAGATGACATAAGTAAAATGTCAAGAGACACATAAAACCACTTAGGTGCCCTTTCTTATGCTTTCTTCTATTGAAAAGGCAGTTACCGTCACATTCAACTGCTTTATCCTCTACTAAGTAGCTTCAGCTTGTATAGTAGAGTGTTAGAATTTTAAGATATATTTTAATTTACTTGATTAAAAAAAGTAAGGAAAGTCAGTCATTACAGGCCCCAAAGAAATCCTTGTCTGCCCTCATGCTGAAATACATCCCCCCAAACCCAGAGGATGTTCATCATTTTCATGAATTCAAAGCATTCCAGAAAAGCTGATGGAAGATACTCCTTTGTGCTGTGAAAATGCATCACCACTATCATGGGAAGCAGGGATGACAAGTTTTCTATAACAGGAACAGTGAATACAACTTGAGGGAATACAGTTAAGCAAATGATGTCATATGAGTTTAAAACTATTGATACCATGCAACCATCAAGGAGGAGGATGTCTCCAACCAAAATAGCTTGTTTTTTTCCTCAAAATGGAATGAAGCCGGCATGGTGGCTCATACCTGTGGTCCTAGCACTTTGGGAGGCTGAGGCAGGAGGATTGCTTGTGGCCAGGAGTTTGAGACCAGCCTGGACAATATGTGAGACCCTGTCTGTGCAAAAAAAATACAAACATTGGCTGAGTGTGGTGGCGTGTGCCTGTGGTCTCAGCTACTGGGGAGGCTGGGGAGTGAGGATCGCTTGAGGCCAGGAGGTGGAGTCTGCAGTGAGCTGTGATCACGACACTGTACTCCAGCCTGGGCAACAAAGTGAGAGCCTATCTCAAAACAAGAACAAAAACAAAACCCAAACAGAATGGAGTCAAGGAGTAGAGGAGGCAGGTAAATAAAGATAGAAATGCAGGGGTAACTAAGTGTCTGTACGTAGATATGCATGCATCTACAGAAACTAAAGGCAAGGTCTCTAGTGTCCAGCGTGACTCCCCGGTGACCATTTTCTCCCACTTGAGGAATTGCAAAGTATGAAAGCATTTTGATTTGAGGCTGTAGTCCCTGTGACTCCCTCTTTCTCCTTGTGCTTCTGTACCGAAAGTGGGTGAGGAGCCTCAGCTGATGGGAACGAGTGAGTGCAGAGTCGTACAGCTGGGTGGGGAGACATGATGATGATACATTCCAATGAATTTAAGTAATTCCTTGTGCATCTTATATGTATTGTGAGGGATAACCATTTGTAGTATATCTTGATGAAAATGTGAAAATTTTTTTCAGGGAACACTGTCTGCTTTTTAGATTTTCTTTCCATTTTCTACCATTCTAAAAAGTAGTACAATCACATTACTTTAGATAAAAGAGAAGCAGCAGGGGAGGGGGACTCACGTCGACACTGACATACTGTGGGCACTGTTGGTATATTTGCTAATGGTTTTCCCTGTGTGTTTTTGTTTATTCATTCATTATATCCCCACCCCACTCCTAGACTCCAGTTCAAATCCTGGTTCTTCCACTTAATAGGTTTGGAGCCTTGGGCGAGTTTCTTAACTTTACTGAGCCTCATTTCCTTATCTGTAAAATGGAGATGTTATCTGCTTCATAGGTTATGAGAATTAAATGAGATGATGTACTTCAATTTACTTAATGTATTTTAAATACCTAGCTTAATCTTACCATTTGACTCATGGTAGGATGGGACCAATGTATACATTTTAATATAACATATATATACACACATGCGTGTGTGTGTGTATATGTATGTATATAAATGTGTGTGTGTGTATATATATATATAATGTTTTTTGACTTCTTTTAGTATAGAAAATGCTAACTTTATTCCCAAGTAAGTGCAAGACATTTTAAGTTGCCTGTGGAAGTTCAGACATGATAATTCCCTGCCTGTGACTGTGTGAAGGTAGATAGAAGACTTGAGTTCACAGAAACAAATGATTACCTGTGGTAATGTAGATGTTAACAGGATCTGTTATTAATGAATCTGTTGACTGGTTTTCCTTGCTGTGGCTCGTTTTAACCTTTGAAATATGTGTTACGAGAAAAGGAGTGCTGTTTTTTTAATGATGCTAACTTCATCAAAGCTACCTGTAATGTTCTTATTTTGTGATTATAATAAACATTTTGTGGGATAAAATTGTTATTTTAGTCCTTTCAGGAGAAAATCAAGAAAGAATTTTCAAGTGAGTTTCCTATTTTTCTTAGTCTAAGTCACTTGGAAGTTTAAACCTTAATTTTTGGGTGTGCTTCAAAAACTAGAAGAATAAAAAAAGTTGTTTTAAAATTTCTTAACTTGTCAATATAAACAAATGCTTTGAATCTTAGCAAGAATCTATATTTTGAGGCTTTCTTTGGCTTTAATACAAATTGTACATTTTAGAAGATGGTAGATAATTTGTGTTTGCATGAATTTCTGAAAGTATTTAAACACAGTTTATGTCATATGCTATGTGAGGTTTATTTTTGGGGTGGAAGTAATAAGTCCTCAGTTTATGTTTACTTTAATTTTTTTTTGGTTTTGTGTTTTTAAAAATATACCATGTTTATTGCCTATATCCAAGAGGATGAAAAATAGTGTTTTGGGTTTTCCTGGATAGTTAATGATATAGAGCCTTTTCCAAAGAGGATTTCACCTTTAATTTTATTTTATGCATAATCAGATTTTAAGCTCTATAAAATTTTAATTTAATGTCTAAATTTATATACTTGAACTTGAGTTCCTTGGTTTTAATTATAAATTTTATCATGGCCAGGTCATCCATTTAAAGGCCAATTTAAGTGCAAAAAGAACAAATAATTGCTGTAGCCATTCTTTTGCATTCCTGTATTTCAGATTTCAAATAACTGGTCGGGGAACAATTGGATTAGCTTCTAATTAATTTTTATTATTTTGGAGAAAGCTTTTTATGAATTGTGAGGACTGTGACTACTGTCAAGATACATATGCCTATAAACTTGTTACTATGTATTAAAATTGTTTGCTCACATAAATTTGTAAGAATACCTCTCTTCTTTGCCCTAAGCAAAATGCAAAAGTAACAGAATTGGAACTCTGCTAAAAGGGATGTTTTTAGCTCATACTTTGAGATGAGCCTGACTACATAGCACATACTGTGATTTTACAGGATAAAGAATTGTACGCAGGACATGTAACTTTCAAGTTGGCTTTTCCCTTGGGCTTAGAATCAATTACTGTAGTATTTGAAATGAAGGATGTATAATTATCTGGAGGTTTAACCACGGTTCTTTGCATATTAGAAAGTACTTAGTAGGACCAACCCTGTTTCCCCCTTTGGTTTGTTTAGAAGACTTGCACTATCTGCCAGATGCTGCTTCCTAACCAGTGCAGTTATGCATCACACCAGAGAATCCATCAGCACAAATCTCCCTACACCTGCCCTGAGTGCGGGGCCATCTGCAGGTCGGTGCACTTCCAGACCCACGTCACCAAGAACTGTCTGCACTACACGAGGAGAGTTGGTTTTCGGTCAGTATTATCATTCACTTATGTGCAAGTAAAACTCGTTCACTTACAACCGCACAGCATTTTGAGTGGTCTGCACACACGGTTTTCTGGGTCATACAGTGATACCTCGATTAACAGATCCTCTGGGAACCTAGCTCGTTTGTAGAGTCCATCTGTTTGAATCCTCTTAATGTAATGTCGGCCCTGCTGGTCCTCACAAATCGGAGGGTCATGGGGCCTGTCCTTTTAGGCGCAGTCTTGCATGTGTGCAGGTGTGACTTTGACTGTCAGGTTTTTCTGTGCCTCTACCGTTTTTAACAGACTTTTGCTATCATACTCTTTGCATTTTAACCCCTGCAAGAAAACTATACATTCTGTACCTCTTAATATTTCCCCTTCTCATGAAAACAGAAATAGTGCAATGGTCTTTTATTTTGTCCACGTTGAAGGATGGGGTGTATGTCCCAGCCTTGCACTCCAAATAACTTCCTCCTCCTCCCCACTCCTCCTCCTCTCCCTCCTCCCTTCCTCCTCCTCCTCTCCCTCCTCCCTTCCTCCTCCTCCCTCTCCTCCCTTCCTCCTCCTCCTCCCTCTCTCCCCTTCTCTCCCCTGTCTTCTCCTCTCCTCTCCCTCCTCCCCCTTCCTCCTCCTCCCTCTCCCCTTCTCCCTCCTCCCCATTTACTCCTCCCTTCTCCTCCCTCCCTCTTCTCCCCTTCCTCCCTCTTCTCCCCTTCCTCCTCCTCCCTCTCCCCATTCGAGTTCTCTCATTCCTCCCTTGTCTCTTCTGTGTATCTTCACTGTGGTCCCTTTTACTGCCCCCCAGGATTCTCAGATGTGCATTGTACAACATCTGGCAAATCTAATGTTAGCTAGTGTTGAATGATGATACATTTGAACTTTTTTCTCCATCTTATGACCTTCTGGTGCCTTTTATATTTTCACTAAGAAGATTCCACCAGAAAACATGTCCATTGATACACAGTGTCTTTGTTAATAGAGGTATTACTGTACTATATGTTTATCTTAACATTACGTATTTGCTTACCTGGTACCTTTGTTAGATTGTTAATATGCAATGATTTTTTTTTTTACCTGTAATAAATTATGTTTAATAAAAATGAAGTCCAGTTAGCATGATTTGATGGTTTTATTTAAGTTTAGGTTATGTTATCATCAATTCCTAGGTGGTTCTGCCCAGTTTTCCATTAATAACACTAAGCTATGAGACTTACTTCACATTTTATCGCATGCCTCCAAACCTGTAATGCACAAGTGTTTTATGAATTGAGATCTAGCCTGGTGGAAACCTTTGGCTTGGAAATCAAGAAACCAGTTTTCTTGTACCACTTCTGCCAGTAACTAATTATGTGGTAATTCACGTATTCTCTCTGTACTGTGGTGCCTCTGTCTATAAAATTGGTGCATTGTCTGTCTCCAGCTCCACTGGGATGTTACTGAGTAAAACAGGATAATCAAAGGTGCCCCAGATCTGCAAAGTCCATGCAGAGTAATACTTTCGTTCTTGCCATCACGTTTTGAAACTATTATTAATAATGGATTCTGCGTTTAATAATAGAAAGCAGCTCTGCAGCACTTCCCAAGTGCTCTTCTTTGCACTGATGTCGAATTTTTCTCAAATGTTTAGTTTTTCTAATATAATGAAAGTAAACTTAGGTTGGTATGACTAAAAGAAGTATGACTTCTGCAATTTTAGCTATTGCTGCTGTCTTTCCTGAATTAAAACAGAAGCTCCACATGCAGGCTGAAAGTAATCAGCCCACTTGGGAAAAGACCATCCTTGCCCTTCTGTTCTTTTGCCCTACTCACAGAGTTGTTCAAATTTGGTATTTTGAATTGCATATTTCAAGTTGTTAACCAAAAATTTTGTGTTCAGTGTGGATTTTTTTCTCCCTGGACTTGAGGCTCTATGGGGCTGGTAAAAAATGATGTGTTGTGAAGTTTAGTTCATATTGACTGCTCCTTTAGAAGACAGGAACATTTTTAACCGTAATGCTTTTCCTCTGCTGCTTCATGTAATGGTCCATGTTCATGTTTAAGTGGGGCTTAGTACCCCTGTGGCCTTGTCATGTTTTCTGCTCCCTTTGGCTTTATAGTTACTCATTTTCAATATGTCTTTTCTTTAGCCAGAGGAGTCTAATGTGGCAGCATGGTTCCCACGCCTCACTTTGTCTCGTCTTGGTACAGTGTGCCTTGCTGTCTCTCCTCCTGCTCATGTTACATCTCCCAAATATTGATGGGTCATCCCTGGCTCGTGGTTAGCTTCGTAAAAGTTATATATTGGTAAAAGTCAAATATTTTTTCTGAATTTTCCTGCCTCTTGATACACTGGACTCTGTATCTAGAAAGGGGAATGGTTATAGGATTTTATACTGTAAACTTTTTTTTTTTAATTCAAAAAATAAAGAAAGTTTATTGCTATCCAGAACAGGACTTCAGGATATTACGTATTTCTTAGTAGACAGGATTTTTCATAGCATTAAGATACTGTGTGAGCCGTTCGAAGTCTGCCTTTCTTTGTCTTATTTACATCCCCCATTGGCCTCTGTTGCCCCCTGAAACTCCTCTTCTTCCTGTAGGCAGATGTTGTATGACTTTTTAAAATACCCTGCTTTCGTTTCTTACTTGTTAAAGAGGGTTTCCCTTGGCCTCCATGGCGTTCTCTGGGTTGAGTCACAGCCACTTCCTTTTGCTTCAAAAAATTCCATCTTTATTTTAGATACTTCCTTTTTATTTGCTGTACATTAAACCTTCCTCTCACTCCGAGTGACTTTAGGTTATTATTGCTTTTCTCTGTATTCCTTTTTGTCCTTCCTGGGTCTTTTGCCCTTTGAACACCACCATCTTTCTATCCTTCATGGGAAAATCTTCTGTTTATAGTTATGGTGTGGTGGGTCCTTCAGTTTCATTAATTACTTATCTACTTTTGTCTTACATAATCTTCCTCTTTCATGGGAGTTGTAGGCTTCTAGGTTTGGGAAGAACTAAAAATGATCTATTTTAACTCTTCTCATTTTACAAATGAGTAACTGGCTCAGAGAGGAGCATTAACCTGTTCAAGATAACCCAGTAAGTTAACCCAAAATGGTTTCAGTATGCTTGGGTGGCTCTATTGCCTGAAATACCAGTTTAAGTAGATAGGCTAGCGAGGCTTTCCTTTTATTCTCCTGTTGTTATTTAGTGTTTTAACATAGCTGTTGCTGAACATAATGCCTTAAGTCACTGGAAATGCTAATGCATTGGTTATGATTTTTAACAGAATGCTTGCAAAGCCTAAATAGAATGCATGCAATCCAGAACATGCCACTCCTGTGTAACTTTGGAAGCATCTCCATGATTCAGAAGGGAGGTTCTAAGAATAGAAGCATCTTAGATTGTCATAGACGTCTTTGGATACTTCCCCCTGGAAACCAGGCCTTGTCTGCAGTCTTTCTTCCCTGGGTAGTTTACATCCGGGAGCACGTATGTTCAGTTGTATTAGAAGTATATTTCTGGAGACTTTTGTACCTGCAGAGAGACCACTCTTAAATAGTTTTCAGGTGTGAACAAGGAAGACTTGGTCATCAAGTGGAGGTGTTATAAGTGTTGCTTAGAGTCTTTGTGTGAAAAAGAGGAGATAGAGGAGAAATGTATTTTAGTTTTAAAGTTTGTCTTCATTGGATTATATTTGAGCAAGTAATTAGCTAATTGTGAGATTATAAGCTAGAGAGACAATTTTTTTTTAAGAGATGCTGAATTTTCAGAGGTTTATAATTCATGCAATTTCTTAAACAAATGCAAGTGTACTTAAATGTATTTTCTAGGAGACAGAACACCTAGGTGGTTGACCTTCTCTATCCTGTGGACCACCATGAACCCTGCATACATTGACCACATCAGTGTGTACCAGGAAACAGTGGGCCGAGGCCTTGGAGCCAGAACTTCTTTGTTCTTCTCTGCCCCTGTGTTCATGGCATGTAGGTTTAGACACTGAAGATTTCTTCCATTAGAAATGCCATTTAGGTCCTGGGGATGGGTAGGAAACTCAGAGCCCAGGTGCCAGCATCCAGCATGTGGAGGCCTCTCCAAAAACAGTAGTCTGGAGACTTGACATCCATTCTTAAAAATGTTAATTAAAGATGCTCCAAAAATAGACTATTTGAGTTTCATTTTTCTTCTTCATGATCTTTTCTCTTAAACATATAAAAATAGGCTGGGCATGGTGGTTTACACCTATCATCCCAGCATTTTGGGAAGTTGAGGTGGGCGAATTACTTGAGGCTAGGAGTTTGAGACCAGCTTGGCCAACATAGCGAAACCCCATCTCTACTAAAAATACAAAAATTAGTTGGGCGTGGTGGTGCACACTTGTGATCCCAGCTACTTGGGAGGCTGAGGCATGAAAATTGCTTGAACCTGGGAGGTGGAGGTTGCAATGAGCCGGGATCACACCACTGCACTCCAGCCTGGGCGACAGAGCGAGACCTTGTCTCAAAAAAAAAAAAAAAAAAACACACACACAAAAAGCATAAAAAATTAAATTGATTTGTAATAGGAAAAAAAACTAAAATATACTTCCAAAGGGCCATTAAAAGCCTAAAAGGGCTATGAAAGTATGTTCATCTCACCCGGTTTTTGCAGTTACGCGTGTGTTATGGTCTTGTGCTAATGACCATGTGTTTATTTTTCTAACAGATGTGTGCATTGCAATGTTGTGTACTCTGATGTGGCTGCTCTGAAGTCTCACATTCAAGGTTCTCACTGTGAAGTCTTCTACAAGTGTCCTATTTGTCCAATGGCGTTTAAGTCTGCCCCAAGCACACATTCCCACGCCTACACACAGCATCCTGGCATCAAGATAGGAGAACCAAAGTAAGTCATACCGACTTTCGATTTTTACTCCACTGCTTTATTAGTAATTTAGAGGCGAGGTGTAGTAGTCGTTCTATTGAATAACATTTACCGAGATCTGAAAAATTACGCAGCTATGCCAATTTTGATGCTTTACGAAATACAGCTCAAAGCTCATCCAGATCTTTCTATTCTTTCCAGGTAAAGACATTGTCCAAAAATGTTACCTATTATTTATGCTCTTGTCACGAATTTTTGCTCAGCAAGTAAATTATTTATATATTTTTTTCTTAAGATGAATTTTTTTTTTTTTGGGGGGGGGACAGAGTCTTGCTCTGTTGCCCAGGCTGGAGTGCAGTGGTGTGATCTCGGCTCACTGCAACCTCCGTCTCCTGGGTTCAAGCGATTCTCCTGCCTCAGCCTTCTGAGTAGCTGGGACTACAGGTGCATGCCACCACATCCAGCTAATTTTTTGTATTGTTAGTAGAGACGGGGTTTTATCGTGTTAGCCAGGATGGTCTTGATATCCTGATCTCGTGATCCCCCCACCTCAGCCTCCCAAAGTGCTGGGATTACAGGCGTGAGACACCATGCCCAGCCTCTGAAGATGATATTTAACAACTCCTAGGAAAACTTTTTTAGAAACCCTCTCATCTTTAAATTTTTCCATAGTTCCTTTTTTATAGGGTACACTTTTGCTTAAAAGTAACATTTTTAAGATGAAAGCAACTTAAGACACTGGTTACTGAATTTAACTTCATAGCCAGTATAAGTCCCTGATTAGTAAAATTTTTTTTGCCTTAATCTTGCTCTTAATTTGATTGATTTTTGCTGTGTGGAGTCTTTAGTAATGAAGTGGTTCTTTGGCAAACAGGGGCTGGCTGCCTGCAGTAGGGGCAGCTTAGCAAAGAGGAGGGAGTGTAGGCACTGGAGCCAGTCGGAATCCTGCCACCCACTGGCTGGGTGACCTGGGGCCTGCACTGTCTCAGCCGCCATCTTCTCCCCCGTGAAGTGAGGGTCCTGCTTCAGTGAGAGAGATGACGTATTTAAAATGTGTAGCACGATAGTCCCTGTGTCTGGAGCACGGAGGGCTCTGTCAGCATTCGTTCGTTCCTTTGTGTCTTCACTCCCTCCTTGTGCACACAGCACTGGATTAATGCTCCTGATTATGCCCATTTTATTCCTGGATTAGTTATGGCAACATAGAGTTTGATCATTACAAGAAGCTAGATTTGCCGTCCAAATCTGTTGGTGTTTTTTTGCCCATATCTCCATAATTAAGGAAGTATTAGGGGGAAGATATGCAGGTATGCCATATTTTACACACACATACACACACACACCCACACACACACACACACACACACCTGGCTTTTGTTGAAACATTTAGTTTTGAGGAAACGTGATTGAATACTATAGAAGTAACTGCTTTATATATATAAACAAACTGTGTTGAAGTTAAATTTTATTTTAATAAGACCTTCATTCTGATCTTTGTGGGGTGATCCCAAAATGAAACACATTACACATTCAGGAATCCATACATGGCTTGATGGCCCTGAAGATGGGGATTAGTGAATTTTACTGTCTTCAGTTTTCAGGACAGTTAGACTTCTGGGTACTAATGCAGCCTTTCCCCTGGAGTGAATGTAGTTTTTATTTGGTTCTTTATTAAAATAAATAAAATTTAATTGTCAGAAATGTGTGTGACATCTGAAACAGTAGTTGTTACTCAGAATGTAAGGAAGCAAATGATTAAAATAGGCTAAAACCGTATTCTTCAAATTTGGCTATTGTATAGAAAGCAATTATTCCAGTGTTTTCTTTTCTTTCTCTCTTTTTTTTGAGATGAAGTCTCTTTCTAATCCAGGCTGGAGTGCGATCATGCCTCACTGCAGCCTCGACCTCCTGGGCTCAGGTGATCCTCCTGCCTCAGCCTTTCTAGTAGTTGGGACCACAGGTGCGCACGTGCACCACCACGCCTGGCTGATTTTTCAGTTTCCTGTAAAAGACGAGATCTTGCCGTGTTGCCCAGGCTTGTCTTGAACTCCTGGGCTCAAGCAGTCCTTCCAAAGTGCTGAGATTGCAGGTGCGAGCCACTGCACCCCGCCCCAGTATTTATTTTCTTCCTTTCCTTCTCTTTCCCTTTCCCTTTCCTTTCCTTCTCTTTTCTTTTCCCTCCCCTCCCCTCCTCTCCTGTTTCTTTCTTTCCTTCTTTCCTTCCTTCCCTCCTTCTTTCATTCCCTCCCTCCCTCCCTCCTTCCTTCCTTCTCGGAGTCTCTGTTGCCCAGGCTGGAGTACAGTGGCATAATCTCAGCTCACTGCAAGATCCGTCTCCCGGGTTCACACCATTCTCCTGCCTCAGCCTCCCGAGTAGCTGGGACTACAGGCGCCCGCCACCACGCCCGGCTAATTTTTTGTATTTTTGGTAGAGACGGAGTTTTACCATGTTAGCCAGGATGGTTTCGAACTCCTGACCTTGTGATCTGCCTGTCTCGGCCTCCCAAAATGGTGGGATTACAGGCGTGAGCCACTGCACCCGGCCCCTCCCTCCCTCCCCTCCCTCCCTCCCTTCCTTCCCTCCCCCCTTCCCTCCTTCCTTCCTTCCTTCCTTCCTTCCTTCCTTCCTTCCTTCCTTCCTTCCTTCCTCAGTTCTTTAACAAGTGCAAGCCTAAAAATAGGTGCTGTATTTTAAATTATAAAAATGAAACAAATTTATAGAAGTGGTTAACAAAACTCCAAAGCCAGTGAAAGATAAGTTAATCGCATGGATTCAGTGTGAGGGCTAGTCTGGCTGCCTGGAGCCCTCACCCGCAGCCTGGCTGTGGCAATGGGGGCTGCTGCACCAGCTCTGTTGGGCCTAGTAGGCCTGTACTGCAGTGTGCCCAAGATAACCCTCCCTCACCCCCTTTTCCAATTAAAGCTAAGGTAAAAGCTTTCATCCTGTGGCTGTTTGGCCTACATTTGACCCAAGATTTCTTCTGGCATTAAATCCATCTCTATCCTGTTTACGTTAGTCCAGAATGACTAAGTAGTCCCAGCTCAGGCACTGAAATCCCCCTGCAGTATTTGTTTAACAGGTGGTTATACAAATGACGTAAATTTATGCAAATGATTTGCATTAATTTTTTAAATGATCAGTGTTAAAATAACCTCTCACCCGTTTTTCTTAGAGAACATATGGATGTGTGAAAATATACCCGTGAAGTCCCATAGTCCCAGCATCCCAGTTCAAAAAGCATGGCACGCGATTTTTCTTTGATCTACTGTGTTTACTGTGTGCTGGGTACTGTTGCAAGCGCTTTGTTTCTTGTTTTCCAGTGGGTGGGCAGGCATAGTACCCTGCTGTTTAAAAGGAAACTTTGAGTACCCCTTAATCTTTTCTGGATAATTTGGGATCATTTTGAATGTCTATTACTGTATCTCTTTTTTTTTTTTTCTTTTTTTGAGATGGAGTCTCGCTGTGTTGCCAGGCTGTGGTGCAGTGGCGCAATCTTGGCTCGCTGCAACCTCCGACTCTCTGGTTCAAGCAATTCTCCTGCCTTAGCTTCCTGAGTAGCTAGGATTCCAGGCATGCGCCACCACGTCCAGCTAATTTTTGTATTTTTAGTAGAGATGAGGTTTCGCCATGTTGGCCAGGATGGTCTCGATCTCCTGAGCTTGTGATCCACCTGCCTCAGCCTCCCGAAGTGCTGGGATTATAGGTGTGAGCCACCACGCCTGGCCTGTATCTTATGGTAATGAAGTTTTGTGTCTGCTTCTATTTTTTCCTTGACTGCTGATTAACAGCAGTTTCTTTTGCTATGTCTTCCATTTATTGGCAATGTCTAAATGTATGTAAGTGGAGAAATGAGAACTTCAAAATAAGAATTGTATAAGAGACAGAGTTTTTGAACATGTTCCTAAGAAGTAGAACATGTTCCTAAGAAGTAAAACATGCAAAATTAGAATAGAGGCATGAGAGAGGAGTATGGAGTCAGAGGAAGCTGAATTTGAACCTTGACCCTGAAATCTATTTAACACCAAGTAGATTATCTAGTCTCACTAAGTACTGCTGTCCCATCTGTGAAATGGCAGCAGTGTCATCTACCTAACCGGGGCTGTGGGGATTAGGTATATGATGTGGAGGATGGTGCTTTGCCCCTAGCTGGATTCAATTGATGGTAATGTAGGAGGCTTATGGCAGCAATTTCAAAGCTTGGAGTCTTTTATTTGTTTGTTGTGACACCTGTTTGAAGTGTTTTGGAGAGTTTGTTGCTGTAAATTTGACCTCACTGACTATGGGTATTTGGTTTTAGCTTTTTATTCTTTTCTCTTTCTCCTTCCTTTCCCCTTCCTCCTCTCCTCCTCTCTCTCTCTCTTCCCTCTTCTCCCTCCCCTGCTGCCTTCGTTGTGGTGTAGTCACCCTGCTACTCACCCAGTCTTGCATTTAGGATTAGGTCCAGACTTCCAGGTTTGGCCTTCAAAGCCCTGCACAACTCTAAAGCACCCTCTGTCGCCACTCCCACACCCCTGGGAGCCCAGCCACACTGGGATTCTCACTGTTTCCCAGCAAACCGTGCCCAGTAGACCCCTGCCTTTGTGCAGACTGGTCTCTCTATCTTGAATGCCACCCCTCCTCTCTGCCTGGCAGCTGGTCTCCCTGGGGATTTTCCATTTTCGTTGGAGAGTTTGCTCCATCCTCAGATTCTGCTCCTAAAAGACATGTCTGTGAGGTTTGTCACATTTGGACTTCAAAAAAAAAAAATCAACTGCAGTTTTTAATGGATTTTATCCTACAAAAAAAGCTGGAAGAACATGGAGAGAACGCGTGCATCTTTTCCCCCCAGATTGCTCAGTTGTTAGCGTTGCAATCCTTGGTCTGTCTCCTTCCCTGCTTTGTATTTAGGAGGAAAGGGGAACCATGATGTAAATACTTTGGTGTGTTCTGGTCCCTTCCACAAAAGGAACTTGTGTAAATAACCTCCATGCAGCGGCCCCAGTCAGGAAGTCTGTTGATTATAATACAGTCCAGTTCGTTGACTTCATCCAGATTCCTCCCAGTTGTTAGACGTGTCTTTCTCCTCTCTGGTCCGAGATCTTATCTGGGTGTACATTTTGGATTTACTTGTGCTGCCTTATCAGTGTTCTTCCGTCTGAAGCAGTAGTTCAGTGTCCCCTGCTCTCATGTGTTTGGCCGTCTAAAAGGGGACCCAGGCCTCTCCTGTGGCTGACCCTCACTTGGGCTGTCACTGCGGTCTCATTGCTAGACTTGGGCATTTGCTCTTGGTGGCAGTGACTGGCCTGTGATGCCATGCTTTTCTCAAAGGATCACTGTGGGGGCAAGAGCGACGTCCACCTATCCTACAAGGTAGTGGTGATGCTGCCCTTCATCATCAAGGCAAGGCAGTGTCTGCCCGGTTTCTCCATTGTAAAGTCACCATTTTCCCTTTTATATCTGTTTGTATTTTGTTGGGAGGGATTCTAATATTACACCAACAACCAGCTCCTCAGTCTCCTCGGAATGATACCTACGTAAATAGATGGTCTCCTGTTTTACACTTTCTGTTATTAAGACAGCACATCCAAACAACAGAATCCCTCCCCAGAGGAATGTAGCATGAACAAAATGAGTTGTGGCGTTGCTTGTGAAATCATGATTTCTCAAAATGTGAAAATTGAGTTTTTGAGGTGGAGTCTCGCTCTGTCGCCCAGGCTGGAGTGCAGTGGCGTGATCTTGGCTCACTGCAAGCTCCGCCTTCCGGGTTCACGCCATTCTCCTACCTCTGCCTACTGAGTAGCTGGGACTACAGGCGCCCGCCACCACGCCTGGCTAATTTTTTTGTATTTTTAGTAGAGACGGGGTTTCACCACGTTAGCCAGGATGGTCTTGATCTCCTGACCTCGTGATCCGCCTGCCTCGACCTCCCAAAGTGCTGGGATTACAGGCGTGAGCCACTGCGTCCAGCTGAGTTTTGAGCAGTTTCTTAGCCTAGCTAGTAAACCTGAGTTCTTTTCTTGAAGCTCTCTTTTTTTTTTGAGATGGAGTCTCGCTCCGTCGCCAGGCTGGAGTATAGTGGTGTGGTCTCAGCTCACTGTAACCTCTGCCTTCTGGGTTCAAGCAATTCCCCTGCCTCAGCCTCCCGAGTAGCTGGTACTACAGGTGCACACCACCACGCCCGGCTGATTTTTTTTTATATTTTCATAGAGACGGGGTTTGACGATGTTGGCCAGGTTGGTCTCTATCTCCTGACCTGGTCAAAGTTCTGGGATTACAGGCATGAGCCACCGGGCCCGGCCAAGTCTATCCTTTTAAAAAAAATTGTCCTATGCCAACTACAGAGAAAACAGGAAATAGAGACAAACAAAGCAATAAAAATACATATACTATTTTCCAGCAGACATGACGACAATCCTATGCCTTCTCTTCCTTTTCTATGCCCTTTAAAAAATGTGATCACATCATACATTGTCTTGTTATCTTCTGTTTCAATTTGCGTGAAAATCTTTCCATGCCATTGGTATAGCTCTGTGACATAATTTTTTAAAATCTTCATATAGTTTTCTTTCTTTCTCTTTTCTTTTCTTTTCTTTCTTTCTTTCTTTTTTTTCTTTTGAGACATAGTCTTGCTCTATTGCCCAGGCTGGAGTACAGTGGCATGATCTCAGTTCACTGCAACCTCCACCTCCTGGGCCCAAGCACTTCTTGTGCCTCAGCCACCCAAGTAGCTGGGACTACAGGTGTGCGCTCCCACGCCTGGCTAATTTTTTGTATTTTTAGTGGAGATAGGGTTTCGCCCTGTTGCCCAAGCTGGTCTCAAACTCCTGAGCTCAGGCAATCCACCCGCCTCAGCTTCCCAAAGTGCTGGGATTACAGGCATGAGCCACCATGCCGGCCTAGTTTTCTGTTTAACCATTTATACTCTTGGGCATTTGGGCTGTTCACAATACTAACAGTTTCAAACAGGGAGAAAGTGAACATCTTTGTCACACCTGCTACAGTTAATGATGACACATGATGAGTGTACAACATTGTGCTGCAGTGTACGATCCTGAAAACCTCGTCTGCTCCTCAGCACCCCCGCCCCCAAGGGCACTTGTGCTCTGCAGTAAAGTAACATCTGAAGACCTTTAAAAAACAGGCCAATCCAGTTAAACTTATAAATCTTATGGGGGAAAAAGAGAAAAAAGTCACAGGAAGGGGAGCATCACACACCGGGTCCTATTGTGGGGAGGGGGGAGGGGGGAGGGATAGCATTAGGAGATATACCTAATGTAAATGACGAGTTAACGGGTGCAGCACACCAACATAGCACATGTATACATATGTAACAAACCTGCACGTTGTGCACATGTCCCCTAGAACTTAAAGTAGAATTAAAAAAAAAAGAGAGAGAGAAAAAAAGTTAAATCTGTAATTTTGGACAGAGAATTGCACAGTGAGGTTTGAAGCTATGTGGGCCCTGACAGAGGGAAGGCACGTGGTTTAGGAGGCATTCCTTTCTTCAACTTTGCCGTAGGAATACCAGGTAAAACCTCAACTTCTCTCTCCTCCTTTCTGACCCTCACATCCAGTCAGCTTTTCTCTGACCTTTTCCTAAGTGGCTGTTTAGAATTCTTTGTGCCCATTCTCACAGTTCTCCAGACAAAATACAGATGCCTATAGGCCCTCCCCTATGCGCCAGGGTGACCCAGAGCAGTGACTAAAAAATGGTGACCTGCTGCCATCAGAACTGTTCACAAATGACCGATCACATCCGTTGGAGGCAGAGGCCGGCGGCAGGGTAGACGCAGCCCTTTACCCTCCCCAGACGTCTCGTGCCCTCGTTTCAGTAGAGTGTGGATGGGCAGGAAGGATATTATGTTCAGAAGGTTCAGGTCTGCTGAATTCATTTGAGGAGGCTGCTTGTTAGTAACATATTAGTCATGGAAATAGTTTGTAGGAGACAAGTGAATGTTTTAAATCATTCAAAGCATAAGAAACATTCAAGCATTGTTGAAATAACAGTAGTATCGATTTTATTTTCTGTTTCTTGATTTTAGTGTATATTTGTTTACTAGCGTAGGGCTTCCTGTGTGAAGAACAGGTATAGAAATATTGACATTCAAGTGTAAAATTGCTACTGACTCTAAATGGAAACTTTGGAGTTGAGTAGTCCTATTTAGTTTATTAATCAGATTAACATTCTTTTCCAAGTTAGGGTATCATCATTGCCTGGTCTGATCTTAAAAAAAAAAAAACTTAAAAAAAAAAGCATGCTTTTGCTCTGTGTTAAAGTAACATGAAGACTTTGTGCAAACATGTGCCAGTTATAGATTTGTGAGTAGTAAAATGGTCATTAATTTAGATTTCTAAGTAAATGTAGCCAAATACATCTTTACTCGAAATGTTAAGGTTGATCTATGATTGAGTGATGCCAGTTGTCTTCAAAAGTTTGTTCAAAGCTAATTGTTGTTCTATTTATTGTGTTTGTGTGTTCTCAGTGTGCCTCTGCCTCCCGAGTTCTTTAGCTATAAAATAGCAGCTCCTTTGACTTAAAACAGGCTGACTGACATGATCTCGCTGCACTCTTCTGTTTTAGAATAATATATAAGTGTTCCATGTGCGACACTGTGTTCACCCTGCAAACCTTGCTGTATCGCCACTTTGACCAACACATTGAAAACCAGAAGGTGTCTGTTTTCAAGTGTCCAGACTGTTCTCTTTTATATGCACAGAAGCAACTTATGATGGACCATATCAAGGTGTGTGTGCGTCTAACCTCTCCTTTAAATGAATTGCAGATCCATTCACTGGTCATAAATCAAGGCTGAGCTGCAGGTGACTCTAAAGCACGCCTCACTGTCGAGGGAAGGGATGGATGCTGGTCGTTGTCAGTGAGCAACTTACGTGCTGTCATCGTGTGTTCACTTGACTGTGGGGTGCTTTTCATTCAGGAGTCCTGATCTGCCTACCAAAAGATTCGTGAAAAGGAACCAATGCCTGCCCTGATGTTAAGAGTAAAAAAGTACTAGGGTTTTTTTTTTCTTTCTTTTTCTTTTTCTTTTAATATGTGAAAATGATGACTGTGAAGTTTTCCTTTCCTTTCTTTTCTTTTTTTTTTTTTGAGAGAGAGTGAGTCTCCCTGTGTCTCCCAGGCTAGAATGCAGTGACACGATCTTGGCTCACTGCAACCTCTGCCTCCCAGGGTCAAGTGATTCTCCTGCCTCAGCCTCCCAAGTAGCTGGGATTACAGGTGTGCACCACCACACCCGACTAATTTTTGTAATTTTTGTATTTTTAGTTTCACCGTGTTGGCCAGGCTGATCTTGAACTCCTGACCTCAGGTGATCTGCCCGCCTTGGCATCCCAAAGTGCTGGGATTACAGGCATGAGCCACCACGCCCCGCCGAAGTTTTCCTTTTCTTGAGAATTCAGTATTGTATAATACTTAGAAACAGACAAGGGCTCTGATGAATTATGCTAATTCATACAAATATTGGTATATTTAGAAAAATGAAGGTTTTTTTCCCTTGAAATTATTTAAGCGGTTAGGTTTGCATTGTAATTAATGCCCCTAAACCTTTTAGTTTCTTTTTTTTTTTTTTCTTTTCTGTAAAGATTGCATTGTAAATGGACTGTTAGATATCTAGGATATAGTATGGTACCTGGCACCTAGTGGTGTTCAGTTAATGAAATGAATAAATATCCAGTGTGGTCTATTTTACTCTCCAACCCCCAAAAGGGGCACAGAAATCTATTTATAGCCTTTTAAGCTTACTAAGTCCAGTGCTTAGTTCTAGCTGCTTAACTGTCCACTGTAATATGTTAAGCATTTTTTTTTTCCTTGTGTGATTAGGAGATAATATCCATTGGCTTTCAGAGATTAAAATGACTTACTTTTTAAACAGAGAAACAAGAGACCCCATATTATCAGGAACTCAATCTCTTTCTTTTAGTTTTGCTCTTTTAAAAATATATTATACAGGCTGGGCACAGTGGGTCACACCTGTAATCCCAGTATTTTGGGAGGCCACGGTAGGTGGATCACTTGAGGCCAACATGGTGAAACCCCATCTCTACTAGAAATACAAAAATCAGCTGGATGTGGTGGTACATGCCTGTAATCCTCGCTACTTGGGAGGCCGAGGCAGGAGAATCACTTGAACTCAGGAGGCAGAGATCGCAGTGAGCCGAGACTGTGCCACTGTACTCCAGCCTGGGTGATAGAACAAGACTCCGTCTCAAAAACAAACAAAAAATTATACAAAAAAGTTCAGTTTGAAGAGCAAGTAAAGTCCCTGAATTATTCTGGTCTCATGTCGGCTAAATGCCTGGATTATGAATCCTTGACATTTGCTGTATTGAACATATGTGAGTTCATGTACAGTAATTGCTTAATGCAAATGAACATCTTGGAGATTGTCTCCTTCTAGGCAAGGTGAAGATAGTGGTGGTGATGGCATTACTCAGGTGAATAAAATGCATGGGAGATGCCTTTCATCATTCTCACTTGAAGTACAGTAAAATCCTCTTAAGATACTTTAACTATTTTAGCTAAAATCACATAATTATTTTGATAGTAAATATCTATTTAATGAAACATCAAGAAGAATTTAAAATTGCTTTGAAAAATTTAGGGATGTTGGAATTAGACCAAAATATTTTAACATACTATATGTGTGCCCACAACAAAAAAAGAAATGAGCAGTTGCTTCTTAAGAGGCTTGTAAGGCATTTGCTTTCTGGAACTCATCTTTGCATCTGGAAGTCGGGTCATCAACTTTGTGGTTAGGGTCTTCCTTGTGTTAATAGTGAATTTGGAGGAATACAAGGTTACAAGAAATAGAAACTGAAGAGGAGTGGTAAAATGCTGTGGCCACAAGGAGGAAATAATTGTTTTTATTAATCTGAACCTATGCAAGACACATGATATGAAAACAGTGGGAATAATCACTTATGTTCTCATTTCATGTATGTTCTATGCATTTAAAAATATCCTGCATTTATATGTTTGGGGATGGGTAAGCATAGTTTTAAAGACATATTGGTGTGTGTTTTTTTTGTTTTTGTTTTTTTTTTAATTTTTAAGATGATCTATTTAGCTCTTTTTATTTATTTACATTGCCTGTGCCTGTTCTGTGCAGTTTTTCATGAGGAAGGAAGAGGAAGTAGAACAGGCACAAGTTTTCTCCACATACATATTCACTTAAAGATGGGGCCTTATTTGCCCAGTTAATCCAATTTGTGTCATTTTCTTCTCCTACCAAAATATAAACTTATTTACTTTGTAGGACCTCCATGTTGCCATTTGTATTTAAAGTAAACTTTCAAGTTACAAACATTCGTTCAAATTAATTATTGTTATAGGAGCTAAGGAAAAATCCATTTGAAAAGAAATAAGTTGTTTCTTTATTTTAAAATGACAATATGAATGAATGAATGAATGAGGCAGGTCTTGCGATGTTGCCCAGGCTGAATGTCTGGTCTCAAGTGGTTTTCCCACCTGACCTTCCAGAGCATCGAAATTATAGGTGTGAGCCACCATTCCCAGGTATTTGCTTTTCAGAGTCTTTTTTTTTTTTTTTTTTAAGGTAAGGTCTCACTCTGTTGCCCAGGTTGGAGTGCAGTGGCATGATTAGGGCTCAAGGCAGCCTCCACATCCTGGGCTCAGGTGATCCTCCAACCTCAGCCTCCCAAATAGCTGGGACTACAGGCATGTGCCACCATGCCTGGCCAGTTTTTGTATTTTGTATTTTTTGTAGAGACAGGGTTTCACTGTGTTGCCCAGGCTGGTCTCAAACTCCTGGGTTCAAGTGATCCTCCAGCCTTGGCCTTCTGAAGTACTGGGATTTACAGGCCTGAGCCACTGCACCTGGCCTTAATAGTCTTTTTTT
>NW_012100765.1:806219-824133 GCF_000951045.1 Mandrillus leucophaeus | reverse complement strand
GACGGGGTTTCACCATATTAGCCAGGATGGTCTCGATCTCCTAACCTCGTGATCACCCGCCTCAGCCTCCCAAAGTGCTGGGATTACAGGCGTGAGCCGCTGCGCCTGGCCCGCCTCAGCCCCTGGTTTATGGGCCACTTGTGCTGTTGCCTGTTTGGGTAGACCTTGAGACTTCAGCCAGTGAGAAGATGATAGAACCCCTGTTTCCCTCTGGGGGAAAATGGTGTTGAAGAAGGTTAGCTAGTTCTTGGCACTGTTTAGAGAAGACCTTACCTTGAGAAAGTGTGATGGAGAGTGTCCTGAAGGAATGGCTGGCTTAGACATCCAAGAAGGAATGTGGAGCTGAGGTCTTTCAGTGTCAGTTTCTGTGACCCAGGGAAACTCGGATGTGTGGAAAGCCTCTTAGGAAAGATTTTTCATGTTGTCTTTCTGTAGGTTCAGGAATTCATGGTTTAACTGCAAGCCTGACTGCTAGTAAGAAGAGACGGCCCTATTCAAAGATAAATTTTATATTGTATACAGAGGCAAAGATTTTAGTTTTTGCTCTCCTCCACCCTGTTTTTTTGTTTTTGTTTTTAGTTTTTGAGACAGGGTCTTGCTCTGTTGCCCAGGCTAGAGTGCAGTGGCGTGATTATAGCTCACTGTAACCTTGAACTCCTGGGCTCAAGCAGTCCTCTTACCTCAGCCTTCTGAGTAACTGGAACTTCAGGCATGCACCACCATGCCCGGCTATTTCTTAATCTTTTTGTAGAGATGGAGTCTCTCTATTTGCCCAGACTGGTCTCAAACTCTAGGTCTCAAGTGATCCTCCTGCCTTGGCCTCCCAAAGTGTTGGAATTATAGGCGTGAGCCACTGCATTCACCCCATCCCTCTGTTTTTATTCCATGCTTTTAGACTACAAAACGAAAACCAAAGTGAGCTGGTCTTTAGAATCAAATTGCACTAATTTTACCCTTTTCAAATTTGAAATCCAGTGAGTTTAAGTTGAACATGGCTGTTCGTGGCTATTATGTTGATGAAAATAGATAGCTAAGCAGTTCAAAAAGACGTGAGTATCTAATGTGTGTAGTTCTCAAGCCTGGCTGCCATCAGGAAGAAAGGATGGGTCGGGATAGGTGTAAGGAGATGAAAATTACTGACAAAACCCAGCAAAAACCCAGATTGTTACAAGTATTCCAAGAATGTGAAAGGCGTGAAAAGAAAAAGGCTTGCTATTTACTAACGTGTTGATCTTAGATGTTTGCTCAAGTCAGTTTGTTCTAGTTGAATTCCTAATAATGTATTAGCCTATTGAAACATTTCCAGGCTGATGAGAAAGGAGAAGGTTGTTCTGAAATGGTTGGTTGTAGAGAGGCCTCACTCTGGGTTGTTACAGGAGGCTAAAGTACCAGGATTAATTTGTGTTCAATACAGAGGTCTTTCTTTAAAGAATTTTAAAATGGTATAAATATATAGGCCTTTAAAAAGCGTTTGGAAAGAGAAATACATAACTTGTAACAGACTTTTATCTCTTTTGAAGTGTATATTTAGCTTAGGTTTTTTTCTTTATATATTAAGAAATACTTCTGAATGAATATAAAATGGTATTGAAATGTGTACCACGTGTTAAGATAGCATACTTGTGCTTTCTTTTAGTGTTGTGATTTGTGATAGATATTTCTTTTCTTTTTATAATGTAGTCTATGCATGGAACATTGAAAAGTATTGAAGGGCCTCCAAACTTGGGTATAAACTTGCCTTTGAGCATTAAGCCTACAACTCAAAATTCAGCAAATCAGAACAAAGAGGACACCAAATCCATGAATGGGAAAGAGAAATTGGAAAAGAAATCTCCATCTCCTGTGAAAAAATCCATGGAAACCAAGAAAGTGGCCAGTCCTGGGTGGACGTGTTGGGAGTGTGACCGCCTCTTCATGCAGAGAGATGTGTACATATCCCACGTGAGGAAGGAGCACGGGAAGGTCAGTAAAGAATGAAAGCCGCTCCGGGTGAGTGCAAGAGAGGGCACTGGACTGGCAAGCTTCCAAGATGTGGGCTCTTGGCTTGGCTCTCTCAGTAATTAGTGGTGTGACCTTAAAAATCACTTGGTGTCTCTGTGTCTCAATTCTTTATCTGTAAAATGGACCTTTCCAAATCCTTCAGTCTTTAGTTTTCCTAGTCATTGCCTTCACACGCACTCCTCCAGACTGGTGTGCATGAATGTGGTAAGTTACCTACCACATTCATGTTTATAGCTTAGGAAAGAGAAATATAGTAAACCAAGGTTAAAGGCGTTTGAATTTACCTCTATCCCTGTACTAGCTAAGGGAGAAAGGAGCAGAGAAAGACAGTGGAAATGCTGAACACTGCCGGGAGCATTTGTGTAACTTACATGATTCTTCCTTGAGTTTGGTAGTGGGAAGAGGAACCACGTCCTTTTACTTCCAGTAGAAGCTCTGTAACTCAAGATCGCTGAAAAATCTGAGTCACATATGTATATCCTTTCTCTTATAAATAGTATATGTCTCCCACTGATAAGAAATTTTAAAAATACTTATGACTAGACCTAATAACATTAGCAAAATTATTTTTCAATATTATCTAATACTGTATTAAATACAATATTAGGCTGTATTGACATTTCCTGATTGTCTCAAAGTTGGTTTGTTATGGTCAGGATCCAAAAAGTCCACATATCACATTTGGTTGTTGTGTCATTATTTTATGTAGTCGTCCTTCCAGTTTATTTTTTAATGTACGGTTGATTTCTTAGAAAAATTGGATTGTTTGTCCTATATATAGGTTGTCCCTCACTTTACTAGATTTGGGTAATTGCTACTTTTTTTTTCTAACTTGCTGACACTAGGAACCAACATGGAATTTGCTACTTTTTTTTTTTTTTTTTTTTTTGAGAAAGTGTCTCACTTTATCGTCCAGGCTGAAATGCAGTGGCATGATCTCGGCTCACTGCAACCTCTGCCTCCTGGGTTCAAGCAATTCTCGTGCCTCAGCCTCCCAAGTAGCTGGGATTACAGATGTGCACCACCACGTTCAGCTAATTTTTTAATATTTTTAGTAAAGATGGGATTTCACCATGTTGGCCAGGCTGGTCTTGAACTCCTGGTCTCAGGCAGTCCACCCACTTTGGCCTTCCAAAGTGCTGGGATTACAGGCATGAGCCACTGTACCCAGCCAGAATTTGCTACTTTTTGACACCGTTCAACTTGTTCCTCTTTATCTCATATTCCTGGAATTTTGATTAGATTTGAATTTTTTAGATAAGCCTATGTCAGGTGGGCATGGTGGCTCATGCCTATAATCCCAGCACATTGGGAGGCCGAGGCAGTTACTTGAGCCCAGGAGTTCCAGGGTGCAGTGAACCATGATCATGCCACTGCACTCTAGCCTGGGCGATAGAGCAAGACCCTGTCTCAGAACCAAAAAACAACAAAAGAATATGTCATAGGTGCTGTATTCTTTTTGTATTTCATCATGAGGAACAGAATACCAGCTTGTCTCATTTGTAGTCCTAATACTGAGATTGATTAGTGGGTTCAGATACATGACATTTTTAAAGAAAGTCATCTTAGTGCTTTAACTTAAGCCAATAGAACAAAATAGTCATGCATAGTGAGCCTTTATAGAGAGTACATAGGAATTGTTTTGTGATTAGTATACACTACAGCCTTGAGGAGTTTGTTCTAGCAAATGTGCTAAGAACTGTTCTATAATCTCATTTATTTGTACTACTTGTTTGAGGTACTCATGAAACTGACATGTTTTACTTTGTGATTATCCAAATGGCCTGTGACTATGGCTGGATCACAATGTTCACAAATTGCAAAAAGATGTTTTTATTGTATTTGGTCTCACTACAGTATGTCTTGATATAAAAAGTAGTTACTTACAGAATATATTTGGCTTTAGTGGCACGTTGCTTATTTAATCATCTTAGTCTTAGGCTTTCCTGCTAGCATTGTACAGTGTTCATTGTAAATACTGGGTAGTTTTTAAGGAGCAATACTTTAATAATCTACAGTATAAATACACTGCCAGGGGTGCTGTCAGTCTGATGTGGTGGTTCTAGGGAGTCTTCACTTGGCACCCCTACCAGACTGCATAAGAGTCAAACAGGAGCTGGCCTTCGTCATCATCCGGTAGTCCAGTCCTTTCATTTCATGAGATTTCTGTAACTATCTTGTAACATTTCAGAACTCTTTTCCTTTTTTAAAAAAACTATCTTTATCTTACATAAGAGATAATGATTAGATCTAGGATATAAGAGGAGGAGATGATTTCAAAAAAGTTGGTGGGATGAAATGTAACACTGATTGAAAGCCTTTGCTCTGGACCTGCACAGAGATCCCACTCTGAATTGCATGTGTGTGCATGCTTGTGCCCTTGGTTTTGATGGAGATGTTCATCAGAATGGAAATGTTTGGCTTAGTAGGATTTTAGGATTAGCTTTGAAGGAGTTGAGGCCCTGCCTTTGGAATAAGGCACATCAGATTATATTGTAGTTTCAATCCTGTTCCCTCAGCCTCCTGAGAGAATGAAGGAGATGAGTGGGCAAGGAGAGGGGAGGAGCGTCTTCATAAGCTAGTGAAATGGATGGTGTTGAATGCGAGAGTTCCACCACGCCAAATCATACTGGAGCACCCACTTCCAAACACCCCTCTACAAGTTTCTTTTACCTATCTCCATTCATTTCTCCTTTCCTAGAATACTCAAGTCACCCAAACTTCAAAGCCCCTGTGCTGTCTTTTCTCTGTCTTCCTTCAGACAACCAGGCAAGCACCTTGCTGTCTGTATCTTTCCTTCCCATTTACCCTGGGCTTGCCACCTTATCACTGAACCCAGTTCTCTGGTGACCCCTTTGTTGTTAAGTCTGTTGGATGTGTTTCTGTCTTTACCTCCACTCACCTCACAGCAGTATTTCACATGATTAGAAGTTCTTTCTAAAAGCATTTTCTACCTTATTGGGAATACCACTCTCTCCTGGATTCTCTCTCCATTACTGGAACACCCATCAGGTTTCTGTCCTAGAAACATTTAACCTTCTCTTGGGAAAATTCAACCACTCTTATAACTTTGCTACTCGTGTTCAGTATATATACGGATAGCACCCACATCTGTGTCTCCATTTTAGTTGAAAAGTATTTCTTGAATTAATAGACCAAAAATGAGTTCTAATTTGGAAGACATCTAACTCCTCTTAGACTTAACCTCCTCTTCTTTAAAATGGTTACATGTTTAGTGATCTTCCAGTGTCCTGTGTTTAAGTACCTAGAGAACTGTATATGAGGTGATAAGTATTCTCTAATCCTATGGGCTTAAGATGTGATATCAATATGAAATACACTATACACATATAAGGGATCAAAAATTATATTTGGCTAAAGGTCTCAGGAGAGAATACAGTTTTACTTCCACCAGCCCAGAAGTTACTGTAAAGATCCAAATGTATTGGATTACCCAATGAAATATTATTATGCATTATGATAAATATGTCAGTGTTCTGAACCAGTGAACTTTGAATGTATACTTGATTTTAGTATCATAATTATGACTTAAAATACATATATATAAAATATAACTTGAGGAATAATCTAAATGCATTCTGCCAACCACAGTACAGTCATTACTTTAGTGTTATTGCTTCTAGTATGATTATTATTTTGATAAGGTTTGGAGTAAATATTTCAGGTTAGGAGTAAATTTAACTGGCATAAGTTAAAAATTTATGTCAAAATATTATAATTCACTGCTACTCATTTTAAATGGCTGTTTTGGTTTCGGTAATTGTTTTTGACCTTTCTTCCCCTTCTCAGTTCCCATCCAGCACTTTACTAAAAAGAAATATTTTGTATACAGTTCCATTTATTAAGTAAAGGTATTCAGTAGCTTTGTCTTTAAGATTCAGAACTGGCCGGGCCTGGTGGCTCACGCCTGTAATCCCAACACTTTGGGAGGCCAATGCAGGCAGGCGATCACTTGAGGTCAGGAGTTCGAGACCAGCCTGGCCAACATGACGAAAACCCATCTCTACTAAAAATACAAAAACGAGCCAGGCATGGTGGTGGGTGCCTTGTAATCCCAGCTACTTAGGAGGCTGAGACACGAGAATTGCTTAAACCCAGGAGGCAGAGGTTGCAGTGAGCCGAGATTGTGCCACTGCATTCCAGCCTGGGCAACAGAGCGAGACTCTGTGTCAAAAAAAAAAAAAAAGGAAAAAGAAAAAAAAAAGATACCAAAACCTAGTTCTGGCTCTGCTAGTTATTCAGTAGCTTTTCTATGTCTCTGATGCTCTTTTTAAAAAATGAATTGTCGCAGGCCGGGCGCGGTGGCTCAAGCCTGTAATCCCAGCACTTTGGGAGGCCGAGACGGGCGGATCACGAGGTCAGGAGATCGAGACCATCCTGGCAAACCCCGTCTCTACTTAAAAAATACAAAAAAAACCAGCCGGGCGAGGTGGCAGGCGCCTGTAGTCCCAGCTACTCGAGAGGCTGAGGCAGGAGAATGGCGTAAACCCGGGAGGTGGAGCTTGCAGTGAGCTGAGATCCGGCCACTGCACTCCAGCCTGGGTGACAGAGCGAGACTCCGTCTCAAAAAAAAAAAAAAAAAAAGAATTGTCAGTATCTACTTTCAGTGGTTTTTAAACTTTTTTCCAGTTATTTGTCGTAATCTAATATCAAGTCAAATACTTTTTAAAAAATGGACAGATATTCAGTGCATATTATTCAGATATTAAAGGCATAATCATCTTAAAACCTACAATTTGCTGAATTACTACTTTAGCTATTTAAAAAAGAAAAATAGTTAAAGCAGCAGCATTTTAAGAAGTTCTTGTTACAGAAATTCTATATACAGAAAGCAGTAAAAAACTGATCAGTTTCTCTTTTTAAAGTTTTTTCTCAAATGCTTATGTATTGTCTAATTTTTATTGCACTTTCTAAAGTTGGTATTATTGTTTTGTTATGGCCAGATTTTAGCTGTCCTTGTAAATAGTGAAGTCTTTGAGGGCAAGTTGTATATCCATTTTATTATTACAGTCTTCTATGGCTTACAGCATTGTGCCTTGCAGAGTATCTCTGGGGTCACTGATTGAAGCAGTTCTCTTTAGATTGTTACTTGCACATATGGCAAGGGGCTTTGTGTTAGTCACAGATACACACAAGTTGCAGTCTAGGTTCAGGTACCTAACTAGCTTTCTAACCACAGAAATCCCCCTTGTAACTTCCTGCTTCCCCTTTGTAATTAATCTTGTGGGAAGATACTTTGACACTATGCATAGAACCTGTGTCTCATCATTTTTTCACTCACTAATCTGAACATCCATTCTTTATTCTTGCCTGCAACAGTACTTAATGTTGACTTTCTACTTCCATCACTTCTTCTGCATTTATTAGTTGGAACTCCACTGCAAAGATGAGCTCAGTTTTATATTTACAGCTGTATGCATTTATGAATGTTTATTTTATCCAATGGGTTGGAATCCATTGCTATCATTATTATTATTATTATTATTATTATTATTTTTGCTTAAATGGTCCTAGATGTGGCCATTGGGAATTGCTTTCATTTGGCCCCTGTGTCTTCTGGACAAGCATCCTTTCTGAGGACTTTCTGGTGTCATAGTATGTTCCTGGTTCGTCTTTTATTTTCCCTGCCCTAGCCCTGCAGTCAACCATTTCTTCTGGGAGCCTGGATCTTTTTCTAGAGAATGATAGCAAACATGTTTTAAAGAGGTTCTATATCTGTATTTTGATCATCACTTAGCATGGGAAACTATAATTGGGGAAATGGTAGGTAGAAGAAAGTAATAAGCTTCAAAGTGGCTCCTCAGTTATTTAGTGTGAGGTAGTGATGTATTTGGCTATTAATGGATTTTTATCAGATGCTTTGAGTTAAAGTTAGAACGCACCAAAGCTTGTGAAATATATTCAAATATTGGAAGGTATATTTAATAGAGATATTTTGTAGAATGTGAAGAAAGAGGACAGGCATAGGTCATTGTTTTCAGGAAAGTTATGTTTATATTTGGCCAAGAGAAGGCAAAGCTGTTTAATTCCTGCTTTGCTTTCTCCAACGAAAATGGAATCAGGGCCAGGTGCGGTGGTTCACGCCTGTAATCCCAGCACTTTGGGAGGCTGAGGCGGGATCACAAGGTCAGGAGATCAAGACCATCCTGGCCAACATGGTGAAACCCCATCTCTACTAAAAATACAAAAATTAGCTGGGCATGGTGGCGGGCGCCTGTAATCCCAGCTACTCAAGTGGCTGAGGCAGGAGAATCGCTTGAACCCGGGAGGCAGAGGTTGCAGTGAGCCGAGATTGTGCCACTGCACTCCAGCCTGGGCAACAAGAGCGAAACTGCACCTCAAAAAAAAAAAAAAAAAAGAAAAAAGAAAAACAAAAGAAAATGGAATCAATGTGATTAAGGGTGAATTGATGTCCCAGAATGACAGCAAGCCTCTAAGAAATGGTTTAGCCAATATAAATAAATTTGCTTTTCCATCTGTATCTGTCTGTCTGTCTTATATGTTTGTATGTCTCTCTCTCTGTCTCTCTCTCTCTCTCAACAGGGTCTCTGTTGCCCAAGCTGGAGTACAGTGGTATGGTCATGGTTCACTGCAGCCTCGACCTCCCTGGCTCAAGTAATCCTCCCGCCTCAGCTTCCCAGGTAGCTGGGACCACAGGCATGGCACCACTGTGCTTGGCTAATTTTTTTTTTTAATTTTTGTTTTTTGTTTTTTTGAGATGGAGTTTCGCTCTTGTTGCCCGAGCTGGAGTGCAACTGCACGATCTCAGCTCACTGCAACCTCTACCTTCTGGGTTCAAGCCTCATTCTCCTGCCTCAGCATCCCCAGTAGCTGGGATTACAGGCACACGCTGCCATGCCCAGCTAATTTTTGTATTTTTAGTAGAGACGGGGTTTCACCATGTTGGCCAGCCTGTTCTTGAACTCGTGACCTCGTGATCCACCTGCCTTGGCCTCCCAAAAGTGCTGGGATTACAGGCATGAGCCACTCCACTTGGCCTTTTGTATTTTTAGTAGTGATGGGGTTTTGCCATGTTGGTTGGCCAGACTTGTCTCGAACCCCTGACCTCAGGCGATCCACCTGCCTTGGCCTCCCGAAGTGCTGGCATGAGCCATTGTGCCCGGCCTGCTTGGCTGATTTAAAAATTTTTTTTTGTAGAGTTGAAGTCTTCTGATGCCCAGGCTGGTCTTGAACTCCTGAGCTCAAGTGATCCTCTCATCTTGGCCTCCCAAAGTGTTAGGATTACAGGTGTGAGCCATTGCTCTGGGCCACTTTTCCATCTTTACATGGGGTGAAAGGAGATTGCAAATATATGCATGTCGTGGAGAATGAGCTGTGGCCAGATATCCTGCTTGTGTGAGAGGAGAAGGTTGCGTAGATTCTGAAAATTTCAGATAAAGTCTGTCTGAACTTACTGAGCGCAGCCATTTCAGGGAACAGATGGTGAAGTAGCTGGTTTTTGCCTGAGCACTGGGGAAAAGAACTAGGCGAAGACTAAAAACATGTGATTGCGAATCAATCTCTTTTTCTTTACAGAGGGACCAGTTGGTAGGTGGACTAACCCTCTGGACAGAAACTGGGTTTCAGCAAAACTGTTGACAGATTCTGTCTGTTCTGATACTGTACAGTGTAGTGCAGGAGGGCCTGAATGAAATACTGCATGGATAGCTGGCTCATGGCTCACTGCCTTGTTGGAGAGAAAGCTTCCATCTCGGATCAGATTTTCCTCAGTCTTTCTGAAGAGAAGCTGGGAGGGATTTTACAAGGCAGATCTTAAATGCAGAGCTTTTCACTTAAACAACAACAAAAAATAAAAGTAGACCGATATTATGTGAGATAGATATGGCTAAGTTCTATGAAAAAGTATTCTGTCTTTATTTGACTGTTTTGCTACAACCCATCCTTTTTTGTGGCTGCTGAGGTAGCATTCATACCAAGGAGAGCTAACACCCTTCCTTTGGCTTGGCAACATAATCTAGCTAGCGGTTCCCCAAATTGGAGTGTGCATCAGAATTAACTGGAGGGCTTGTTCAGCTAGTTGCTGGCCTCCACCCCAGAGCTTCTGATTCAGCAGGTCTGGGATGGAACCCGGTCATTTGCATTTCTGACAAGCCCCAGCTGATGCTGATGCTGCTCATCTTGGGACCATACTTTGCGAACTACTTGCTTAGTCTGTGTGGCAGTACAATCCCCCAAAGCCCATTGATTTATCCAATAAAAGTTCGTTTCTGGCACATACAGAGTTTGCATTTCTCCGGGGCAGTCATCCCTTCCACCGGTAACTCAGTGATCAAGGCTGTTTCTTTCAGCCCCATTGTCTTAACGTAGGTGTTACTGAAAAACAGACTGGAGAGTCATGCCTGGTCTTTACACGCTGGTCATTCTGGGTGTGATGCACAACACATGTCATTGGCCAGAATGAACTATGTGAGCAGCCCCAAATATATTCCCCCGTGTACCGCAAAGGGGAGGGAATGACAAGTACTATTTGCCACCTGCAGTAAGGTGGCCACAGTGAATCTAAACAATGGGAAGGGTTCCATTGCACCAATTTAAGATGGATGCTGACAACTAGCAGAGGAGGGTAAGCAGAATGCTGAGAGTCTAGAAACAGCGGCAGGAGGAAGAGAGAAGTTGGGGTTAAAGGGAGCTTTGATAGCTGTCTTCAGATAGATGTCCTCTGTGTGAGGACCAGCATGTGATAATTCCAGACCAGCTGGGGCCATGCGTGAGTGAAATGTCTGCCTACCTGTTGCTGAAAGTATTCAGGGAGTGGCCAAATGCTCACTTGTAAAACAATGGAATAGAATGGATTCTAGGGTTGGCTGGGCACAGTGGCTCACGCCTGTAATCCCAGCACTTTTGGGAGGCTGAGGTGGGTGTATCATTTGAGGTCAGGAGTTCGAGACTAAAATGGCCAATATGGTGAAACCCCACCTCATGATGGCAGGCATCTGTGTAGTCCCAGCTACTCGGGAGGCTGAGGCAGGAGAGTTGGTTGAACCCAGGAGGTATAGATTGCAGTGAGCCGAGATTGCGCCTCTGCACTCCAGCCTGAATGACAGAGCGAGACTGCGTCTAAAGAAAAAAAATGGATTCTAGGGCCAGTGTGACCTTTCTCCTCGGACACTGGAATGAAAGGAAACTACCAGTGGTAGTCCATGTAGTAGCCATTGCTGGTGTGAGGTGGATATTTTAAACCAGTCACAGTCTAAAAGTCATTCCATGGACTAACCAAGTCTCTGTAGAAAGCATTTGGTTTTACAGTTAATCTACTTTGTGGCTCAAACAGAACTTCTGGGAAGAAGTCCTTGTCCGCAGGAAGGCTGCGGGGGAGCAGTGAGCCTGACTCGGTGGCTGCGCACGAGAATCACCTGGAGAGCCTACGGCCCAGCACACGTGTGCTCCCTAGACCAGCTAATTGGCATCACCAGGGATGGGACCTGGCCCTGGCATTCTTAAAGCTTCCAGGTGATTCCGGGGTTGCGGCAGGGCCGGGAGCACTCATAGCACCTGGGTTCTGCCGCGCACCTGTCCTTGCTGCTGACGCTCATTGCTGCGGCCCTCACTGTGGCTGCTGTAGCACCGACACACCTTTGCTGAGTTTATGTTTTGGGGAAGGCTGATCCTAAGTGTATTTGTTTAAAGACTCCACCCAACGTTCACTCTTGGTTTAAAGACTCCACCCAATGTTCACTCTTGGTGGTGAAGGCAGGGGACACGACTCTCTGGACGTTAGAGATTACAGCATTAGTAAGTAGAGGAATAGCTGGGCCATAAGTCGGTTCGATATAATTTAAAGCCTGATTATAAATGATTTTAGGATGTCTTAATGTGATTTGGTGATTTGGAATACTTGCTATTATGTAGCCTTTTCCATTCTGAAATTCACTTTCAGTTCACTCAGAGATGTAGGTGAAAGACAGACAGCAGTGGCAGTGAAGGAAAGTGGGAGAATGAAAGGATCAAAGTGTGGAGAGATGAGCAGGCCACTGAGGCAGGTGTGCTGCTGTTACTTTTGAAAAGAATTGCAAGGCAATCAGCTTGCATTTCCCAGTTTGGGACCACCATGCTTAGTCAGATTCACTGTGGAGCTTCACAGAGACTCTCACTTGCACAGTGTTGAACAGAAAAGAAAAGTATATGTGTGTGTGTGTGTATGTATATGTATATAAATTTTTTAAGTGCCCACCTGGCCGGGTGCAGTGGTTCACGCCTGTAATCCTAACACTTTCAGAGGCTGAGGCAGGAGGACTGCTAGAGCCCAGGGCTTGAGGCCGCAGTGAGCCGTAGTCCTGTCACTGCACTCCAGTGTGGGCAACAGAATGAGACCCTGTCTCAAAAAAAAAAAAAAAAAGGAAAAATTTTTAGAAGTGCTCACCCACACAACCTGGAACCTAGCCATGCGTATGAAATGTGTGGTAGGGCATAATTTCTCCTCTTAATCTCCCTGAAACTTCTTTAGAGAACTTTGTGAAATAAAGAAAACATTAATCTCCGTGTTGTTTCTGTCTTCCTGCTGTACTGTGGTGATGGCCATTAGTTAAGGGGATGAAAATACTGAAATACTATCTAGTTTGCATAGTTCATTACCAGATGGTTTCATTTTCATTCTTTTACTGTTAGAGTTCATCCTGTTGTCATTAGGCATGCCTTACTACAAAGTCTCTTATTTAATCTAAATGTAGAGAGATAATAGATTTTTATCCTTCTAAAACTCATCTTTTAGCTATGGTGACTTTGACTTCCTGCCAAAATCCTGTTACCCTAGCAACAGGTAAAATTAAAAAAAAAAAAAAAAAGTTTCTCCTATCTTTTTTGGCTTAGAACTTATATGTGATCTCTCAAGGTTTTAGCAGAAGTATCTTTAAATCAGCTGCATGTTCTCTTCTATCTCTGGTTGACTGTTAGAGAATGATGGCTTTTCACTTGATTCTGCATTTGTGTCACATGTGATTAAAAGGCACATAAGTTAGAGTTTGTATATTCATGCTAGAAATGTACATCACTGCTGGCTTTATGAAACTTATTTTTCATCAGTTTTGGCCACTGGAATTGATATTTTGTGTGTGTGTGTGTGTGTGTGTGTGTGTGTGTGTTTTTTTTTTTTTTTTTTTTTTGAGACAGAGTCTTGCTCTGTTGCCCAGGCTGGAATGCAGTGGCGTGATCATAGCTCATTGCAACCTCACACTCCGGGTCATGAGCAGTCTGCCAACCTCAGCCTCCTGAGTAGCAGGGACTACAGGTGACCACTGCTGTGCTCAGCTAATTTTTATTGATTTTCATTTTTTTGTAGGGAGTTGGGGGCAGAGGGAGTTGTCCGTCTTTGTTGCCCTGGCTGGTCTCAAACTCCTGGCCTCAAGTGATCCTCCAGCCTCAGCCTCCCAAAGTGCCAGGATTACAGATGTGAGCCATCACACCTGGCCTATACTTTTATTATATTCTAAATATTTTTCTTATGTGTAATTATATGTATCTTATATGTAATATATATTTCTTATACTATATAAATCTATAATTCTTTTTAATACCAATTTTATTTTTATTACAATTTATATTTTATTAGTTTGATATTTTATTAATATGGTTTACTATATGTAGTTTTCTAAAGTCCACTTGATTTAATAAAAACCTTTTTTAATGTAAGGCTATAAATGTGTTGTAAAAAGGATGTTGAAAATATTTGGTTCAGAGCATATTAAAATACATACTGAACTACTGGTGATTTTGGTAGCTCGTGGCTAACTTGGAAGGTGGGGTGTTAAGGATGCTGGGGCTAACCCTGTCTGAGGGATTACCCTACTTACTATCTCATTGCAGCAGGCTCCTGAGGGGAGACAGTTACGAATCCCACTTTCAGGTGAGGAAATGAAGCCTGAGAAAGGTTCAGTAACTTACCCCGGGGTTCTGCAGCCTGGCAGAAGCAGATTTCTAGCCCAGACTCCGCAGTTTGCACAGCATGAAAGCTGACATTTCAAAAGCTGCTTAATTTTAGTCTCCTTGAATCTTTTTCAGTATAGATGTGGGACAGTTAGCAAATATGACCTTCCATCCAGTTTTTATTTCTGCTTTTGATGTAGTCGTTTTCATTTAGGTGTTCGATCTTGGTTAAAGTTGGTTATGCCATCGTTAACTGGACATATGTGTGTAGTTCTGGAAGACTGAGTGTCGTGGTTTTGCATTCCTTAGCTGGGGCCTGGTGCTTTACTGGAATTACTTGCAGTTGCTGTTAACAGCACCATGGTGTTGTTAATTAATCGGGCAAATCTTCCTGCAGAATTATGAAATGTTTTAGAGTGGCTTGAATTTAGCAGTTGCCTGGGATGTATCTGGGGGCTGCATGGATTGTAGCAGGGCCTAAGCCTCATGAGGGACAGAGCCTCTTCCTGCAGAGTCTCGAAAATCTGGAGAAATGCACCAGAGAGAGGCCCCTTCTTGACTCCAGGAGTTATCTTAAAGCAGAGGCTCTCAAGGGAGAGAGCACAATTAGAATCAGGTTTTTTTTTTTTTTTTGAGTCTGGTTGTGGGGGTTTGAGATGTGGAGAAGTGGGTAGGACCTGGGTAGGAGTGAAGTCTATTTTTAAATTTCTCTAGATAATTGTGTTACCTTCACACTCACATACGTTCCCTCCTACTCTCCTACCCTCTCTCTTCTCCTTGAGAAGTTCTGCTGTAAAGGGATTAAGCTGAGAGATCAGCTATTTAGGGGATTTTGCTCTTAATGCTGGAGAGTTTATAAAAGCTGCCTCACAGGAAGATGAGATTGGAGAAGAATTTCAGTTTAGGTGTTACATATTTTTAAGAATAGCTAGAAAAAACATGAATTTTTACTTTGGGTATTATCTTTCATTTAAAATGTTTATCTTAAAATTGCTTGCCTTGGTGTTTATAATTTGTTTCTAAATTATATTTTATAACTATTATGTGTTTTAGCAAACCTGTTTATTTTTGGATCATGAACAAGAATCTGGAAAGCCCCAAGCTTGCCCCAGTA
The DNA here is from genome assembly GCF_000951045.1 of Mandrillus leucophaeus. Taxonomy (NCBI): domain Eukaryota; kingdom Metazoa; phylum Chordata; class Mammalia; order Primates; family Cercopithecidae; genus Mandrillus; species Mandrillus leucophaeus. The sequence goes on along the minus strand of NW_012100765.1, from coordinate 809,117 downwards.
CCAGGCAGTTTTCACTGAACTGAAACAAACTGAAAGATACAAAGAAGGAACCATAAGGTTTGCCCTCTTAAATTGAAAGAAAATGAAATGACGAGTGACCAGTTTCCATTTCTAAAATTTACTGATTATTTTTCCATTAGGGACAGAAAAATAAATCCTTTCAAGACAGACTAACACAGTGTTTTGAAAATGTGACACAAATAAGACTGTAAAATATTAGTCCACATCTTGTATATAGCCAGAAAAGGTGTTTTTTCTTTTTTTTTTTTTCCAGGTTCTTATGAAGATGTGCTCTTTAGTGCAATGTGTTGGTGCCCGGTCAGATGTCTGTCTGTCGGAGGCATTTTTCTGTAAACTCACCCGAGGTTGCTATAAACAAGGTTGAAGGGCTATAAATGTGTATTTATATATGTCCCGTTATGTGGTCTGAGGAAAAAGCTGTGGCTTTATTAACCCTTTTTATTGTTACGGTGTGCACCTTATGACACTGCATGAGAGTATATTAATGTACATCCCATTGGATATTAAGTATAAAAACCCCACATCGAACGATGTGCAATGAAATTATTAACACAAAGTAATAGTAAGGCAAAGGTGTTGAGTCCAGTAATCAGGTCAGTGGGCTTCTTTCTGAAAGTCTGCTAGGATTTAGGGACTGGTGGTCCCAGGGGAGGGTCCTCAACAGAACCCATTGTCAGATAACAAAGCTTTCCCTGATAGATAGATAGTGTGACTGTCATAGGCGGCCTTGGAGCCCTCCGTGATCTCACCCTGCCTCCTTTTCCACCCCTCCTCCCCCGGACCCCTGCCCATGCTTGTTGCAGCAATGCAGAGCTGCTTGCAGTTTCCTGACATGCCACATTCTTCCTTGTCTTTGTTACTTTCTGTTCCTTTTGCCTGGACATGCCTTTCCTTGCCGCATTGCCTGCCTGTGAGCTAGTTGTGGCCAGCAGGTCTCTCCATCCCCACTCTGCCCGCTGTGCACCCTTCCGCGCACCTGTGGCTGCCTCTACCATACCTTTTTTTCTGCCGTTGTTCAACAGATTATAATCTCCTCAAGGGCATGGAGAGCCTGGCAAGTTAGAGTCAGAGCTCAGTAAAAACCGTGGAAGGAATTAATCGAAATGCACGGCATTCGGTCTCCCATGGCCTGCTGGGTTGCTGAGGCTGCTTCAGACCTCAGTTTGGCTGAGGACTGGCTGTAGCTACTTACTCTCACCACTTTTTATTACTATAGATTTGCACCTTCTACCTTGCTGCACGGCAGTTGCAAGCCTTTGGCCAGAATTGCCGGCTGAAAGGGAGTGGTTCAGTGCAGGCTCATTAAACATGTGTTAGAAAAAATCATTTACAGCACTTGAGCGGTGGATACCAAGCTGTATCTTTGCGCACAAAGTACAGCACATATGGTACTCGTCTCTGAAAAATCAGTACCCTACAAGGCATGCAGGCAATAACGGGTTAGAACATGGTGCTTAAGAACACCACAGTGACTAAGATGTTTACAGATACTTCAGACATTTGTAGTTCATTGCCTACAGGGCTGCTGTTATTTTGGAGGCCAAGGAAGATATTTCCTTCCCTGGCTTTTCCTGTTTATCTCTAAGGGGCCCAGAAGGTAGAGGCTCCCTTGACACTGGGCTGGTGCTGTTGCTGAGACAGGAAAAATAAGAGACTTGGTGCCTGTCTCTGTGTGCTTTGGGAGAATATACCAGGACTTCCTGGCCAAAAATATTTCGGATTAAAAACATTCCCATAGGCAGAGACTAAGCTCCCTCACTGTCACAGACAAGCACCTTCCTTCCAGCTCGGCTTCCAGTGCCCATGGCTGCAGCGAGTCTAGCTCCTCGCCCCTCTCTTCCTTTTGGCTTGGGGATTGGGTTCTGCTGTCTCACTGTGGTGCTCCCATACCTGGAAGCTTACTGATGGCAAAGCCTTGGCTTCTTGCAGACCCAGGCCAGTGCCTTCCCGAACCTTCTCCCTTGTCCTCTCTCAATCTGAAGTCCCTTCTTGGGACCCAGGGATCCCCCCCGTCCCTGGAATCCGTGGCAGGCAGAGTGCAGACATAGATCCCTTGGGGTGGCGGGGCGGGGAGGAGTTTCGTATCTCTCATGCCTTGAAGAACCCAGATTTGCACTGATACTAGGTTTCTTCATTGAATCGGTGCTGAAAAGGGTGGTTTGTCTCTGTTGCATTGGTCCAGTGTTGTGATTCTACTGCAGTGCCTGGTGAGGCTGTTATGGACTTGGCCTAGAATGCAACTGTCGTTTGTAATTTGTTTAGGAAAATATGTTCCTTAATCCAACTGGCAGACTAGATTTCAGATTTTAAGAATTTAGGACATGATTCCGTCTGTAAATTGACATTACCTTGAAACCCAAAACAACTAGAAAATAATTTAGCCACAGATGGGGACATCAAAGGAAATAAGAGGCCATTCCCGGGCTTGGTTGAATGAATAAGGACTTGTAAGATAGACAGCACCAGAAGGTAACTGAGAGGAAGGAGATGCTCGCTCACTTTAGTTTTAAGTTGGGAAAACTTCAGACCCAGAGGGACTGCAGGACTTTTTGCAGAGCACTTTAGCCCTTGTGCCTGAGCCTCGGGGTGTGGGCTTTTCCACAGCTACCCTGAGTTGTGAGTGAGAACACACCCTTACTGCTTGGCAGGAGGAGAGCTGGGACCTGGGGTGAGACCAGCACAGAGGAAAGTTCTGTCCAGTCTGCCAAATCCAGCAAGTCCGCATTAATGTCCAGTTGGAAGGGTGGTTCAGGGAGGAAGACGGGCTGCACTCTCATACCCTTTCTTCATGTGTCCTCAAAACCAGTCATTGCAGCACCACAATCAACACCGACATGGAGCACAGAGGAGCATCTTCATCGCTGCCTGGCAGCTTGG
>NW_012100765.1:802138-805484 GCF_000951045.1 Mandrillus leucophaeus | reverse complement strand
TTTTAGTAGAGACGGGGTTTCACCATGTTAGCCAGGATGGTCTCGATCTCCTGACCTCGTGATCCGCCCGCCTCTGCCTCCCAAAGTGCTGGGATTATAGACGTGAGCCACTGCACCCAGCCGTATTTGTTCTTTTATAAAAATACTAGCTATTAAATGGGGAAAAAATCTTTCACAGTGACCTTTTTCTGTTCCAATTGCTTTGTGATTAAAAAGGGCCAAAAGATTGTTTAACTACTAGAAGAAAATGTTCTGTGTATTCCTGCCAGTGGTCCCTTTTTGAAGACTGGATTCTCTTGAGAACAGGAATAATAAGAGAAATAACATGTCACCCATCTGTAGATGAACATCTGCGGAACCAGGGAGGTTTCAAAGGTAGGACAGATGCCTGCAAGTAGAAGAAGGGGAATGAAGTTGAGCCAGATCCAGACAAATGGGGCAGCAAAGATTTTTTTCATAGTCAGGTGGTCTCTGGTGAATGTTTCAGAGTTTATGGCCATGGCAGTGCACGCCCCAAGGCACCTGTCAGCTCTCTTTCCTTTCCGGGGCGTCAATCATTGTGAAGGAGAGGCAGTAAAGATTAGTCAGGATTAATGAAGAAGTACCCAGTGGATGGCACGAGGGTATTGACCCAAGAGTCCCCTGACAGAGAAGAGATGTGAGGTCTGTTTAGGGTCTGCAGTGAGAGCCCCAGACCTCTGCTGCACATCCCCACTGGCCAGTGGAGGTGGACGCAGAGGCCCGTGGCAGGCACATACCCCTGGTAGCCCCACCGTGCCCTGGCAGGCATTTCTGGGTTTCATTGGCATGATGCTGGCAGCTTGTTAGAAAGTTTTAGGTAGCCTTCCTTCAGCACTTTCTTTTTTCCTCTGCCCGAGTGTCTGACATTGCTCTGAGCTCAAACTACAGTGCAACCCGTCTCTTTCCCATCTGCTCCGGATTTGGCCTTCTGTTCTTGTGCATTTGTTACTGTTTGCGTCATTGCTTTTTCAATTGTACAATGTCATCAGCAGATCAGACAGTCTCATAACCAGGAACTTCGGAGAGCTGGTTTTGTTTTTGTTGTTTTAAATCAGCATAGCGGTAAGCACACGTCGGTTTAACCCTCTTTATTTCAAAGTTGTCACCTTGGTCATCTAGGCGCATGACAGTGGTAGTGCTGGTTCTCAGGACCTGTTTAGAGCATGGCACGTGAAAAACAAAACATTCTTTTCACTTTATAGTTATGACTGGCTTTAGCTGGATTATCTACATAAATTCACATGAATTTGGTTCTGAATGATTGAGACTTGTCTCTGTCTTCTGTTGAATGTGAAACAGTGGTCTCAGTCAGGGATCAGCAAACGGCGTTTCATGGGCCCGTCACCTGTTTTTGGAAATAATTTATGAGAACACAGTCACACCCATTCATATAATTATTATTGTCTCTTCTTGGTTTTAAACTACAAGGGCAGAGTTGAGTAGTTGCAACAGAAACCTTATGGATTCTGGCCTAACATACTGTCTGGCCATTTAGAGAAAAAGTTGTTTGACTGTTTACCTATCACTTTGGTAGAGTTGAAGACTAGAGCTGGTGTTGGAAACTCCCTTGGTGAACGTGCTAGTGGTGGTAGAATGAATCTTCTTTAGCGCAGTTTGGCATTTAAAGAGGCTTAACATTTTTCACAACCTTTATATTAGAAAAACTGCTTTCAATAATTCATACAAAGGAAATAATTGATTACAGAAATTTGTATCTGTAGTTACTAAGAAGTTGAAACAACCTGAATCATTAATAGAAAATAAACAATTCATGGTTCATTTGTGCAACAGAATACGATACACTTGTTAAGAATGCAGAACTAGGCCGGGCGCGGTGGCTCAAGCCTGTAATCCCAGCACTTTGGGAGGCCGAGACCATCCTGGCTAACCCAGTGAAACCCCGTCTCTACAAAAAATACAAGAAACTAGCCGGGCGAGGTGGCGGGCGCCTGTAGTCCCAGCTACTCGGGAGGCTGAGGCAGGAGAATGGTGTAAACTCGGGAGGCGGAGCTTGCAGTGAGCTGAGATCCGGCCACTGCCCTCCAGCCCGGGCAACAGAGCAAGACTCCGTCTCAAAAAAAAAAAAAAGAATGCAGAACTAGCCGGGCATAGTGGCTCACGCCTTTAATTCCAGCACTTTGGGAGGCTGAGGTGGGTAGATCGCCTGTGGTAAGGAGTTTGAGACCAGCCTGGGCAACATGGTGAAACCCCGCCTCTATTAAAAATACAGAAGTCATCCAGGTGTGGTGGTGCATGCCTGCAGTCCCAGCTACTTGGGAGGCTGAGGCATGAGAATCACGTGAATCCCAGGGCAGAGGCTATGGTGAGCTGAGACTGCAGTACTGCACTCCAGCTTGGGTGGCAGAGACTCGTCTCAAAAACAACACAAAGAAAACAAAACAGAACTGTCAATGTGTGTGGGTATGTGTGTTTTACAAGTGAAAAAGAATCAGGTTAAAAGCCAACATGTATAATATAGATCAGTTTTATAAATATAAATACACGTCAGTGTGTATATTCAGAAAAGAAATGGGAAGGCTGTGTGATTAGAAATTGACAGTGATTGTTTTGATGGGTGAGATTGGAAGCAATCTTTCCTCTTTTACATTGTGCAATAAGCATTTGTTACTTTGATAAAGAAATAAGAAAATGAAGGCCACAGTTATTTGAGTCTGAAGTCTAGATGCACCATACGTGCTTCACTTTGAAAATGGAAGCTGCTGGGCAGGAATTCCCTCAATATCTAGGCCCCTTCGTCACCCACCCACCCCTGACTTTAATAAGCATCACACCTGTCCCTGGATGATGCCTTGGCTCTGGCCACACAGGAAGAGCCGTTCTTCCTGTGTCTGAATCCCTCCCTGTCTCCCTGCTCATTCATTCATCTCTTGCCTCTATCCTCAGCCTCTTCATTTATTACAGGCTGTTTTTTTTTATCAGTATTTAAACACCGTCATGTCTCGCCATCTTGCCAGAAGTAAGCAGAGTTCCTCTGTGTGCAGCACTTTATCCTAAATTCATTACTCCGCGATTACTTTGTAGAACCTACTGATATTTTCCAAGTAGATAATTGTGTTCAGTTAATGTTTATTTATTCATTTCCACAGTAAGTATTTACTGTTCTCTGTATGCTGAATGCCAAGGATGCAGAGATGAACAATTCATAGCTTCTGTTCTCAAGGAGCTTATAGGGGAGGGAAAATGCCCCAAACATCCCTTTAATAATTAAAAAACAACAAAACTTTGGTAGTAGGCTTTTTCTTTGAAGAAGGAGGCTTACTATAAGTTGGTGTTTTACCCACTGATTGAAATACATATATATATA
>NW_012100765.1:794065-802028 GCF_000951045.1 Mandrillus leucophaeus | reverse complement strand
TTTTTGAGATGGTGTCTCACTTGCTCTGTCACCCAGGCTGGAGTGCAGTGGCACTATCTCTGCTCACTGCAACCTCTGCTTCCCGAGTTCAAGCAATTCTTGTGCCTCAGCCTTTTGCGTAGCTGGGATTACAGGCATGTACCAGCATGCCTGGCTAATTTTTGTACTTTTAGTAGAGACAGGGTTTTGCCACGTTGGCCAGGCTGGTCTTGAACTCCTGGCCTCAAGTGATGTGCCCGCCTTGGCTTCCCAAAGTGCTGGGATTACAGGCATGAGCCACTGCGACTGGCCAGAAAGATTTTTTTGTTACCTTAATAAATCATTAGAGAAATGCAAATTAAAACCACAACAAAATACTACTGGCCACCCTGTAGAATGACTGAATTAAATAAAGTGGCAATGCCAAATGCTAAAAGATGGCAGAACGGTGGGAGTTCCTCTCCACTGCTGGTGGACATGCAGGGGACAGCCGCTCTGGAAAACAGTTGGACAGTTTCTTATTTAACACATGACTTAGTAATCTCGCTCCTGGGTGTTTACCCAAGAGAAATCATATTCACAGATGAATGTTTATAGTAAACATTTATAGTGGCTTTATTCATAATATCAAAAACTAGAAACAACCTAAATGGCTTTCACTTGGCAAGTAAACACAGTGGGGCATATCCACTCTGGAACACTACTCAGCAGAGAAAAGGAATGAATACCGATAGACCCAATAGCTTGGAGGAGTTATACATGTATTATGCCGAGTGAAAGAAGCGAGACTCAAAGCTTCACGTGTGCTGTATGGTTCCACTTATATGACAAATGGAGACAGCAAAACCAGAGATAGAAAGCAAACCTGTGGCTGCCAAGAGTGGGGTCGAGGGGGCGGGGTTGATTATAAAGGGGCATGTGGGAATTTTGGGGGATGACACAACTGTTCTATATCTTGACTGTGGTGGCAGTTATTCATAGAACTCTACTTTCAGAAAAGTGATTTTATAAACTGTATCTCAAACCTCAATTTTTTTTTGCAGTAACAAAATTTTTTTGGATATGTGCTATATTCTCATGGTTTAAAAATTTAAACAACATGAAGGAATATGGTGAAGTTTTAACTCCTAAGTTTCTTATCTTGAAGTCTGTTTAGCATACGTGCATATATGTTCTCATTCTTCTAATACAGAACACAGCTTCCGTCTATAATTTTGTGTACCAGTACTTTCTCCACTTAGTGGTTATGGTTCTTTTCATATCAGTGCATTGAGATCTTCCCTCCATTTCTATAGCAGCATGGCATCTTGTATGAGTGCATGCATGTATTTAGCCAGTTCTCCTTTGATGGACCCACTGTCCACGATGGTGCAGTGAATAACCTTGAACACAGTCACTTCCGCTATAATGCTTATGTTGAAAATATACATTTATTCCAGTGCCACTGATCTATCAGAATAATGGGAGCTTAACCTGAATTTCATGTTTGCTTACGTGTGATTTCATCCCTGAGAAATACTACGTGACTACAGAATACTGTGGAGTTGTGTAGGAGCACACAACACACACACCCCCGATTTCACCAGCGCCTCCCTCTCACTGTGGGTCACAGCCGTCCACAGCTGGTATTGCAAGCTTCCCTTCCACTAAGATTGCCCTCCTTCCCCCACTTCACAGTAACTCACAAGCTGTAACCCTCTGACCTCCACAAGCTCACTGCAGGTCTTTTTCAAGGTAAAGTGCAGTGTTTTTTTTTGCATTTCTTAACCATTTGATGTAGTTAATATTTTCATTTGATGTGTCACTGACAAAGTCTTGAGTGCTGTCTCTGTGACTCCATTTTTGCTAGAGACCCTGCTTTTATTGTTGAATTTTTGCGTAGTGCGGTCATGTTTAGGAGCACAGATGTTGCCTTACAGCAGAAATGGGCTGTAGTAAGTGTGCCGGTCTCTTCGTTAGAATAGATTGCCCGGTGGAAGGGGTCAGAGCTTTAAGAGTGAATTTTGGAGGGAATGCCTGCTGCTGTGCTATATTTAAATCATATAATTGGCTTGGTTTTTCCTTTTTCATAAAAAGGTGTGATGATGGAGCTGAAGGGCATGTGTCAGCAAGGGTGGAGGGTAATCCTGTACCCTGCAGTCTTAAGTCTGTGGGAGTTTCTGGCTGCAAGGTGGTTGTTAAGGAGGCTCTTGCAAGGCAGATGCCTCATGCAGGCAGGACTCCCAGGACAAGGTGAGATGTGGATGCGTCCCCAGATCTGGGTATGAAGTTACGACTTTTCTCCCTCTGACTTCCCCAAAGTCACCGGAAACAGAGACTCGTAAGCAGGGAAACAGAAAGGACCAGTTATGAGAATGGGAAGTTTCTGATTGTGAGGGAAGCCCCATGGCAAACCGAGACACGTCCACCAAGTGCCCTGCAGGAAGAACGGCTTGCCGAGGCAGTACCGTCCCAAGCACAGAAGCAGCAGGGGGTAGAGCACGCGTAGCACCATCACTGGAGAAAAGGAGGCGGGGTTAATGCTTGCTTCCCTGAAGCTGCGAAGATGAAAGCCAAAAATGAGAGAGGAGGAAGAAATTTTAGGAAGTGTACCCGAGTGTTTATTTTGATATTTTACTCTCAAAAAGTTTTATGTTGAAAACTTTGGGAACCCTGCCAGCTTATCAGTTCACTATTTCTTTAAAGAGTTTTATTTAAAAACAAAGTAACTCGGAACTGAGTAGGAAGACATGTTCCTTTTCTGATCTTAGTTAACTGTTAAAAAGTTCACTCAAAGCCCTCAATCTCAGCTTATAGTACAGTAAAGCCAGGAGGAAACAAATGGCCTCGAGTCTTAGAATGACGGTGGTGGCTTTACACTGGAATGCCGTTTTCCCACTTTTTAAACTTACAAAAGCAGAAGGAGCTAGTAATACTGAGGAACAGAAGTTAGGAAAATAAATTTGGGAAAGCACCTTTGAGTAAGTTTGTTTTTAAAATCTAACAGAGGAAGAAAGTCATTGTGACCAGGCAGGTTTGATCCGGAAACTGGTGTTTTAAACCTCATTTTCTTGTCACCAGTGAATTGGAAACCCTGCTTATTTTTGAATTGCAGAGTTCATTTCTGCATTTCTCATAAAGATGCTGAAACAGAAGGATGTCTCTCACACATTGATTCATCTTTTGAAAATAGCTACTGATTTGCTAAGCTGTTCTTCATTTCTTACCTTAGGGTTTTCTTATTGGCATTTCCGTATTAAAATTGTCTTGATGTTAATATTACTACACAAGAAGAAATAGAATATTAAACCCGTCACCTTAATAGGAAATCTAATTTTCCTTTCTGTGGGGTCTCTTGCCCTATTGAATTGTTAGATACATTTTTCTTTATAATCTGTTTTGGTGAAGCAGTCTTGCTTTTAGAAAGATGTCTTGACTTTCAGTTGATTTTTTTTTTTTTTTTTTGAGATGGAGCCTTGCTCTGTCTCCCAGGCTGGAGTGCAAATGGCACAATCTTCTCGGCTCACTGCAACCTCTGCCTCCCGGGTTCAAGCAATTCTTCCTCCCCAGCCTCCTGGGTGGGGTAGCTGGGATTATAGGCACCCCCCATCACGCCCGGCTAACTTTTGTTTTTTCTTTTTTTGAGACGGAGTCTTGCTCTGTCTCCCAGGCTGGAGTACAATGGCCTGATCTCAGCTCACTGCAAGCTCCACCCCGCTGGGGTTCACACCATTCTCCTGCCTCAGCCTCCTGAGTAACTGGGACTACAGCCACCCGCCACTATGCCTGGCTCATTTTTTGTATTTTTAGTAGAGACGGGGTTTCACCGTGTTAGCCAGGATGGTCTCGATCTCCTGACCTCGTGATCCGCCTGCCTCACCCTCCCAAAGTACTGGGATTATAGACATGAGCCACTGCCCCCGGCCCCAGTTGATTTTAATAGGTAGAAAATGTAGAAAGCATTAGATACTAGATTTTTAAATATCTTTATTGAAATACAGAACTATTGCTCATGACTTTAAAGCTTTAAAATAAAGGCTTGTTACCTCTTATTCACTCTTTGGCTGCATAAATGCTAATCCAAAAGGTTAGGGATTGCTCTTGACTTATTTTGTGTAATCAAATCTTTAAGAATATTTTTGGGTGGCACCAGCTTCTTTGCTTTGTTCTCTCTCCTGTTGTTTCCCCCAGAGATGAACAGCATTGGTATAACTTTTAACTTGAAGAAATTTTCTCCTTTGGATTCAAGATGCTTTTGAATATCTACCAGACTGATTTGGTTTATTTAAAAGGCAGTATTTTTCTACTCTTTTTAAGTGGAAGTTGGATGCATAACTTGACTATTACAAGAACATTTCCTGACTGGTGTGTCCCACGCTGCCTGTCCCCTTTGTTAATTGTCCCGGTGTTCTCGAAGCATCCTGGGAGGCAGGCACTGTTGCAAGCCCACCTCACAGGGGTGGGAGTGGACATTCATGCAGGTTGAGTGGCTTTCCCCAGGTCCTGTGATTGATGAGGCAGAGACCAGGTGCCAGCTCATCTTAGGTGCTGCTGGCCAGTTAGCCACTCCGATTTGCCTGCCGGTTTGAACGAGGACATGTTTGTCAAGCAGTTAATGAGAAAATGACTTTGAAAATTGTAGTCAGTCTGGGCACAGTGGCTCACACCTGTAATCCCAGCACTTTGGGAGGCTGAGGCCCGCGGATCACTTCAGGCTGGAGTTCGAGACCAGCCCGGCCAACATGGTGAGACCTGGTGTCTACTAAAAATACAAAAATTAGCCGGGCGTGGTGATGGGCGCTTTTAGCCCCAGCTACTTGGGAGGCTGAGGCATGAGAGTTCCTTGAACCCAGGAGGCGGAGGTTGTAGTGAGCCAAGATTACGCCACTGCACTTCAGCCTAGGCAACAGAATGAGACTCAGTCTCAAAAAAATGTAATCATTTCTTTATCATGTAGATTGCAATCACTTCTTAATGTTATCTCACATGAAAACTTCTTCCTACTTCAGTGTTTAGTGAGTTTAGAGCCAGATTTTGTTCCATTCATGAGGCTTGACAGCTCTTTAATTTCCTTGTGATATGACATTGTTTAGTTCTAGACTGCTATGCATGTCATAACCAAAGAATTTGTTTTAAAGTTAAGCCACTAATTTACCTCAAAGGTTCTGCATGGAGATACATTCAATTAACATATCTCAGCCTGAGTGGGAAACTTTTAAATACAAGAAAATTCAGCTTACCTACTTGACAGCGTTTGCTGTCTCTCTCTGCCTCATCTGCTAAGTATACCAGCAGGCAGCCTCCTTAAAATTGTTCCAAAGTTATCTGTTCTTGAGATGATCAAGTGATATTATTTAAACCAAAAATCCTTCTAGAAAACTTGCCTTATATAATGAATAATTACTTAGTCACTAAAGGGTAGCCAGAGATTTCATTTAACATGGCATACTAAATAAAACAGCATATTCCGTCTACTACAAATTAGGTGGTGGCTTTACTTAGTACTTACTAATACGTTTTCATATATTTTCAGTAAAAGATTTATATAATGTTATTTCAAATACCTGGATGTTTGTGTTGAATCAAAAACCTGTGTTTTTGAGAATTTTTTTTTTACCCTTATGATAATTTAACCCATCCTCCTAAAATTAGCCCCGTCATGGTTACCTCAACCTTGTCCTCAACTTTATTTTTACTATATATTTTTTTAAAGTTTTCTGGGTTTTGTTACAGTATTCCTAAATACAGGTTGAGTATCCCTGAACTGAAAGTGTTTTGAATTTTAGATGTTTTTGGATCTCGGCATATTCAAATATACATAATATCTTGGGACTCTAATTGTGATATTTGTTCATGTTTCATATATACCTTATATACATAGCTTGAAGGTACTTTTATAAAATAATTTTAAATTTGTGCATGAGACAGTTCCGACTGTGTCCCGTCACATGAGGTCAGGCATGACATTTTCCACGTGTAGTGTCATGTCAACACTCAGTTTTGGATTTTGGGACCTGTAATAATGATTTAAACTGTTACAAAAGAGTTCTTAATTGTTTGAATGCATCTGTTTTCATTCTCTTAAGTGACTTTCTCTCCTTCCTCCAGCAAATGAAGAAACACCCCTGCCGCCAGTGTGACAAGTCTTTCAGCTCGTCCCACAGCCTGTGCCGGCACAACCGGATCAAGCACAAAGGCATCAGGAAAGTGTACGCCTGCTCGTAAGTCCTGGTTTCTAACGGGACGCAGTCAGAAGACTCAGGAGGAACCTCTGGAAGGTTTTTCGTGTAGTGCCATCAATTTGCTGTGCTCCACAGTTGCTAGATTACATTTCTATTATTGTTTTGGCATAGAGTTTTTGGATTGGGTTGTCACACTTAAATACGAAAATAAAAAGGAGCATTTTCTTGCATATCTCATGTACATTTTTTCTGAGACAGACAGAGTCTCACTCTGTTGCCCAGGCTGGAGTGCAGTGGTGCAATTTTGGCTCACTGCCACCTCTGCCTCCCAGGTTCAAGTGATTCCCCTGCCTCAACCTCCTGAGTAGCTGGATTATAGGAACGTACCACCACTCCCAGCTCATGTTTGTATTTTTAGTAGAGACCGGGTTTCACCTTGTTAGCCAGGCTGGTCTCGAACTCCTGACCTTGGGTGATCCACTGCTTCGACCTTGTAAAGTGCTAGGATTACAGGCATGAGCCCTGGCACCCAGCCTGATCCCTGAGGGTCCTGGGGGAGCGATTGCTTGGCAGTACATGGTCTCTCTGCACACAGCGAGGTGATTTGGCTAGCTTCAGGGCTGGGCACAGATTCAGTCCTCGGCTGGGCCCTTTGCAGTCACAGCATATCCTGTCTACCACAAATTAGGTAGTCACTTTACTATTTACTGATACGTTTTCATATTTATGAATATATGAAATTTTTGAAAAATAATCGACCTATTTTAATAAAGCAGGCCAAAGATAGTTTAGAAAACAGGTTGGCTGGGGGCAGTCACCACCAAAGGTGGGGCAGCCTGTGACCAAATCCAAGGGACTGGGTGGGCCAACATCAACCCAGACTGCAGTGGACAGTCATAAGCAGCTACTTCATACATGAACACCAGAACATATCTCATCATTAGTGGAAGTCTATCACTCACTCAACTGGAATGTGCCTGGAGTGGGTGGATAAGAAGAAAGCATGGCTCATGAGAGAGCCAAGGACCCTGAGGCTAAAGCACTGAAATGTTACATGGATGTCAGTGCAGGCCAGGTGGACCCTATGGATCGGGAGAGTCATGAAGTTTGGCTGTCAGATTTGCAGGGGGTTATAATTGGGTAGGAATCATCTGATTCAGTGAAGTTGAAGCTGTTTAAAGTCTATGTGTTGAGACCAAATCAAAAGAATCAGAATTTAGAAGGATGCTCTGGGCCAAGATGACAATGGGAGGTCAGGCCCATAATGCTTCACTGATAGGTTTTGCTTATTTCCCCATGAACTTACCGTAAAATGCTGGGATTGTTCCACTAACTTATGGCCAACAAAAAATTCATCCTCATGGAGAGCCCGCATCCTTTGTGGGTGGTCCTGGCTCCTGCCACTGCCCTGCAAGGGTCTCTAATAGGAGGTCATCAGGGTTTAGGGCCAATCATTATAAATTCCTCCGAAGCCATTTTGAAGGCAGATTTCAGACCACAAGAGACTTTTTGTCCTTCCCTGCAGTAGCATTATTAATACCTGGTTTTATAGCATCCATAATGACTAGGGCCATTACCTCTTTTTTTTTTTTTTTTTTTTTTAAGACAGAGTTTTGCTCTTGTTGCCCAGGCTGGAGTGCAATGACACGATCTCGGCTCACTGCAGCCTTTGCCTTCTGGGTTCAACTGATTATCCTGCCTCAGCCTCCTGGGTAGCTGGGATTACAGGCACGCACCACCATGCCTGGCTAATTTTGTATTTTTAGTAGAGACAGGGTTTCTCCATGTTGGGCAGGCTGGTCTTGAACTCCCGACCTCAGGTG
>NW_012100765.1:792791-794015 GCF_000951045.1 Mandrillus leucophaeus | reverse complement strand
ATTTTAACATACATCTTCTAAATAAGGAACCTACCCTTAGTTAGCTACCTTAAAAACTTGGCTCCTACTCAGGAGGTGTAATACACTCTGCTTAAATGGATCCTTGAAACTTCTTGTTTTCTTTGACAATTTTTGTTTTTGTTTTCTCAGTTTTGAATCTCACATCCTTACCAAGTTAGTTGTAAGCCTTTGGAATACGACAACGTGAATGTCTTTTTTTTTTTTTTTGAGACGGAGTCTCACTCTGTCACCCAGGCTGGAATGCAGTGGCTGGATCTCAGCTCACTGCAAGCTCCGCCTCCCGGGTTTACGCCATTCTCCTGTCTCAGCCTCCCGAGTAGCTGGGACTACAGGCGCCTGCCACCTCGCCTGGCTAGTTTTTTTGTCTTTTTTAGTAGAGATGGGGTTTCACCGTATTAGCCAGGATAGTCTCGATCTCCTGACCTCATGATCCGCCCGTCTCGGCCTCCCAAAGTGCTGGAATTACAGGCTTGAGCCACCATGCTCGGCCAAATGTCTTTCTTTATAAAGATCATGGTAACCAGAAAACAATCTATAGTAGATGCACAGAGTATAAATAGAAAGGATTATTCATAACATCCCACTACAGCAAACTACAAACCAGCAAGACAGGGAGAAACAAAATACATCCCCAACAACCAGAAAACAAATTATAAAATGGCAGTAATAAGTTCTCACCTATCAGTAGTTAACTTTGAATGTAAATGGGTTAAATTTTCTAATACGAGGACAGAGTGGCTGAATGGATTAAAAAAAGACCCAAGTACCCAACTATATGCTGCCTACAAGAGACTCAGCTCTCTCTTAAGGATGCACATAGACTGAAAATGAAGGGATGAGAAGATACTGTATGCAAATGGAACCAGAACAGAGCAGAGGGTAGCTATACCTACATCAGACAAAGCAACTTTAAGTCAAAAGCAACAAAAGAGACAAAGGACATTATATAACAATGAAAGGGTCAATTCATCGAAAGGATATAACAAATATAAATATGTCCAACATTGAATGAAACACCTAAACATATAAAGCAAATATTAATAGATCTGAAGGGAGATAGAAACTATAATACGACAATAGTAGGGGACATCAATACCCCACTTTCAATAATGGATGACTATCCAGACAGAAAATTAATAAGGAAACATTGGACTTGAACTACACTTTATGACCTGACAGACGTATACAGAACATCCCATCCAA
>NW_012100765.1:791262-792741 GCF_000951045.1 Mandrillus leucophaeus | reverse complement strand
ACCATGCCTGGCTAATTTTGTATTTTTAGTAGAGACAGGGTTTCTCCATGTTGGGCAGGCTGGTCTTGAACTCCCGACCTCAGGTGATCCACCCACCTTGGCCTCCCAAAGTTCTGGGATTACAGACGTGAGGCACTGCACCCAGCCAACCTGTTTTCTAAAGTATCTTTGGCCTGCTTTATTAAAGAAAAGAGGTCAATTATTTTTCAAAGAAAAACTATTTTTGATCTGCTTATCATCTACTGAGTGACCACACATAGTCGATTACCATGAGTATAAACATGCATGTTGCTTTTGTGCTTGGAGGCATTTGGGCTGGACACTCATGTCTTTGTCACGGCAGAGGATAGGAATAATTAACAGCAGCACGAAGGAGTCAAGGAGGGACTTTACACTAACGTGTTCAGCATGGTGCTCATTCTGAGAATACTGAGTCATTGAAAACTTTTGAAATGCAATATTTTCCCTTTTCCCTTTAAAATTAAAGCCATCTAGACCTGTAAATTAAGGGACACTCCTAGCAAAACTGCTGCTTGCGTGTTGAACTGTGGTGTGAACTGAGCTCATTAGACCTGTCTGTGTGAACGATGGCTCGGGAGGCCCTTCAACCATGAGTTCTTCCACAGGAGCTTATTTTGTCAGCAAGTGCGTTATCTCCTTGCCTTTCACCCCACAGGCACTGCCCAGACTCCAGACGTACCTTTACCAAGCGACTGATGCTGGAGAAGCACGTCCAGCTGATGCATGGCATCAAGGACCCTGACCTGAAAGAAATGACAGATGCCACCAATGAGGAGGAAACAGAAATAAAAGAAGACACCAAGGTCTAACACTGCAGATGTTTGCTTTACAGTGAAATTGTGTTGACCTGCTTTTCCCTTTTTATTTTTATTTTTTTTTAAGTTTTTGTTGCATAGTTACAGTTTTAAAAATTCAGACTCACCGGGCACAGCAGCTCAACGCCTGTAATCCCAGCACTTTGGGAGGCTGAGGCGGGCGGATCATCTGAAGTCAGGAGTTCAAGACCAGCCTGGCCAACAGGGTGAAACCCTGTCTCTATCAAAAAATACAAAAAGTAGCCGGGCATGGTGGCAGGCGCCTTAATCCCAGCTACGTGGGAGGCTGAGGCAGGAGAATCATTTGAACCCGGGAGGCGGTGGTTGCAGTGAGCCGAGATAAAGTCATTGTACTCAAACCTGGGGGACAAGAGCAGGACTTTTCTCTCAAAAAGTTTAAAGAAATAGTTTAGGCTGGGCACGGTGGCTCATGCCTGTAATCCCCACACTTTGGGATGACAAGGCAGGCTGATTACTTGAGGCTAGAAGTTCGAGACCAGCCTGGTCAACATGGTGAAACCCCGTCTCTGCTAAAAGTACAAAAGTTGGCCGGGTATGGTGGAGCTCACCTGTAATCCCCAGCTACTCAGGAGGCCGAGGCAGAAGAATCGCTGGAACTTGGGAAGTAGAGGTTGCAGTATGC
>NW_012100765.1:786346-791212 GCF_000951045.1 Mandrillus leucophaeus | reverse complement strand
TGTAACCAAGTAAAAGCTTATGTGTGCTTTCAGGGAGTTAATCATTGAGTAAAACCTCATCAGAATACAAGTCAGACTGGTGTGGCATTAAAATACAATACTTCAAGTGCTCCTGGTGATGTGTGAAGCCAGGCTCGGTGGCTCACACCTGTAATCCCAGCACTTTGGGAGGCTGAGGCAGACAATCACGAGGTCAGGAGTTCGAGACCAGCCTGGCCAATATGGTGAAACCCCGTCTCTACTAAAAGTACAAAAATTAGCCGGGCATGGTGGTGCACACCTATAGTCCCAGCTAAGCGGAAGGCTGAGACAGGAGAATTGCTTGAACTCAGGAGGCAGAGGTTGTAGTGAGCCAAGATAGTGCCACTGCACTCCAGGCTGGGCAACAGTGCAAGACTCCATCTCAAAAAAAAAAAAAAGAAAAAAGAAAAAGTGTGTGCAAAGGTAGCTTCAGGTCATGGCCACATGTGAAGGTGCACATGAACAGAGCAGAAAAGCTGGGGCAGAGAGGAGGGACACATGGGCTTGGGAAGGGGATTCAAAGTAGGATTTAGAGCCCTGGAAGGGAAGGATAAATGGCAGATGCAGCAGGCGAAATGATGTGAAGGAAAGGGTAGGGAAAGCTTCCAGTGGCTCTCAGTCGAAAAGCAAAATCCTGACTCTTTCCCACAAGGGGCATTACAGACAGTTCACCTCCGCATCTCTCGGACTCTGGTTCCTGCGGGCTCCCTGAGCACTCCTTCCTACTGGCTCTGGCCACCCTTCTGTCCCCCACTCACAAGCCTGTTCCCACCTTAGGCCTTGGCACTCACAGCTTCCTATGCCTGACTGCTTTCCCCACACTGCATCAGGTCTCTTTTCAAATGTCACCTGGCACCAGGCTGTCCCTGACCATACTACATCACCTAGCAGCTGCACACACACCCCCATTGCTTCCCATGGCCTCTATCCCACCCTGCTTGGTTGTCATGGGTCTGACGTGCTGCATATTTTCTAATTTGTTTCTGTTCATCTAACTCCGCTGTAACAAATCCCAGGAAGCTAGGAGCTCATTTGTCCGCTGCTGTGCCCACTGACCAGAGCAGTGCCTGGTAACAACAGCTGGTGGGTTTCTGTCTGGAGTGGAAGAAAGGCGCAGGCCTCCGGGTGGGGTGGCAGACACACAGCTCTAAAGCCCCTAAATCCCAAAGCGTTCAGCACTTGTTTTCCTGGCAGCTCTAAAGTAAGAGAACCGATCATTTATCAGCCATCGGGAAGAATGGTTTTCAATCGTATCATTTGCTCTCTTTCCCTGAAAGGTCCCCAGTCCCAAGCGGAAGTTGGAAGAACCAGTTCTGGAGTTCAGGCCTCCCCGAGGAGCAATCACTCAACCATTGAAAAAGCTGAAAATCAATGTGTTTAAGGTTCACAAGTGTGCCGTGTGTGGCTTCACCACCGAAAACCTGCTGCAGTTCCACGAACACATCCCTCAGCACAAATCCGATGGTTCTTCCTACCAGTGCCGGGAGTGTGGCCTTTGCTACACGTCTCACGTCTCTTTATCCAGGCACCTCTTCATCGTACACAAGTTAAAGGAACCTCAGCCAGTGTCCAAGCAGAATGGGGCTGGGGAAGATAACCAACAGGAGAACAAACCCAGCCACGAGGATGAATCCCCCGATGGCGCCGTGTCAGACAGAAAGTGCAAAGTGTGCGCAAAAACTTTTGAAACTGAAGCTGCCTTAAATACTCACATGCGGACACACGGCATGGCCTTCATCAAATCCAAAAGGATGAGCTCAGCCGAGAAATAGCCACAGATGCTCCATGAGGAAAATCCCTGTCCACATTGGAATAAAAAAGACATTTTTGTTACAAAAGGTTTGCAGTATAATAGAGTTAACAGTACTGTCTAGGCTGTTGCAATATATTCTCTTTCAACGTACCTTCCTTCACCTCGTCGTATATATCCTCGATAAGTATTAAAACAGTATTTGAGTTTCAAAGAGTTTGTATATATTTAAATGAATAACTTTTTATACTCTACTCTTTGTTACATGTTTGTATCAGTATTTAGTGGAAAACCATTTGAGTTGTTTTGGGTTAGAATTTTTCTTTTTGTACTGTTTCTTTAAAACAGAGTTCTTAGTAACAGGGGCAGTTCCTGAATTCAAATAAACCATTTTGTATGTTTGGATTTTGAATGGGTTAACTAATTACAGGCTAAAATAATGCCTTTTTTAGTGTTTTTAATTTTTAGAATTCACTACATAAATTGTAAGTAATTGTGGGTCTCAAAAACACTAGGAACTTTTAAGTGTCTTAGCACTTCCTCGATGTGCCTGCCCTGAGGGAGTGAGTTCACATTTGAGACAACTGCGCTCCACTGTGGGCGTGCCTTTGTCTTCAGGCCACGCCGAAGGGTGTTTAAAGTAGCCTTGCAGGTCGCTTCTTTCCCAGGGGTGGATAAAAACTGAAGCCAGGAATCTAATAAGGAATGCTGATTTCCTCAATTCTGTTTTGAGGAATGGGGAAGGCTATTTTTTTTTCTGGGCAGATCTGCAAGGCTGGCTTTAAGAGCACAAGGAGGGAAAGTAACGAAAGGGCTGGACTACTATAAAAGTTACAAATACGTAGTTAGACCAATAGATTTATATAGTCAGGTTTTTGTCATGTAATTTATTAACTATTACAGAAACACAACTAAGAATATCAAGTATTTCTCTGGCTCTTGACAGAAAACAAATCAGTTGACTTAACCCTTTGCTGTCAAAAGAGTTGGCGTTTCCTGTTCTGGGTGCTACTGCCAAACGTTCTGGTACTTAGAGTCGGGATGCACAACTTCCACCACCGACTTATCAACGCAGCCGCCTGTGTATTGCAATTGGCCGTTACCTTAAGCACTGAGCCACCCGGGTTTAGTTCAGCCATTTCAAGAGTATATTTAACGTCGGTAGTTCTGCTTTATTAAAATGCAGCAGAGGTACTCTTCTGTCCCTTCCGTTTAGAGTTCTCTGAGAGAGTTCTATTTTTTGGTTTCGTTTTGTGTTTTCTTTTGCATTTTTATATCTTGTATTTATCCCTGAACATGTTTTGTACTTTTTTTTTTTAAGAAAAGGAATTCTTTTGTGTATATATAGATACTTGCATGATATACTGTAGTCAACGTTCGGTTCCTCGAAAGGTCTTGCTGCTGTCAGGTGTTATGCACTCCATCCATCACAACTGTATGAAACACATTTCATATGTAAATAAACGTGGGACATTTGGCCCTTGTGCTTCTGTGAGAGAGTTATTGACGGTGGGTCTCTGACATCTTTGTGAAGCTTGGGAAGTGATTAATTGCAGGGACAAGCTACAGGATGTTGCAGAATTCTTCCCACTCAGAAGAATGGCATATTCGTTCTCATTAGTAATCGGCTATTTTGTCACTTTCTCGTTGACTCCATCAGTACATCAGTACAATCCGAGGGTGTGAATTTCAGCTTGAAATTCCATTGCTGTTACTTGTTATGGTTGTATTGCTCTAAGTTGTATTCATAGCACTTTCATGTTTCTGCATTTGAACCTTGCAATAAGCCTGTGTGGTAAGCCACATAGGTCCGAATAACCTACTTTTACAGTTGAGGAAGCTGAGCTCAGATTCAGTTATTTGCCGAAGCCCTCGTAGCTGGTAAGTGGCTTTGCATATTAGAACCCAAATATTTTGCTTTCTAAATCTAATGCTCGCTCTATGTGGTTATGTACATATTGACAAATATTCATTTATTCAACAAATAAAAAGTATGTACAAAACATGATACAGAATTTTTGTTTTTGGCACTATGACTTTATAAATAACCTGAAAGTCTTTCTACTCTTAAGTACCCAGAGATGCTTAATATAAAACTAACACCTGTTAAATGCATAGGTGAGAAAACAAAGTTTTTAAAAATATCCAGAGGTCCAAAATGAAGAAACTAAAATCTAGATTCCAGAAAAACACTACACAATGCTGTAACCCTGGGGGAAAACCTGGATTGTTCAGCTGAAGAGGGAATTGGTAAACTGGAAGATAGCCCTTGAGAAAATTAGCCTCAGCACAGAGATAAAGTGACATTTCCAATATGAAAGAGAAGTTAGGAATCAAGAACAAAATGAGAAGATCTAGCTTCATTTTAATGGAAGTTCCAGAAAGGGGGACTAGAGAGAACTGGGAAGATAGTGTAGAAAATCTTAGCTATTGGCCGGGCGCGGTTGGTCAAGCCTGTAATCCCAGCACTTTGGGAGGCCGAGATGAGCGGATCACAAGGTCAGGAGATCGAGACCATCCTGGCTAATATGCTGAAACCCCGTCTCTACTAAAAAATACAAAAAAACTAGCCGGGCGAGGCGGTGGGCGCCTGTAGTCCCAGCTACCCAGGAGGCTGAGGCAGGAGAATGGCGTAAACCCGGGAGGCAGAGCTTGCAGTGAGTTGAGATCGTGCCACTGCACTCCAGCCTGGGCGACAGAGCGAGACTCCGTCTCAAAAAAAAGAAAAGAAAATCTTAGCCATTAATGAAAGACATTAATACTTGGGTCAACAGTGAATGCTCGACAAAAATCATGCTGGGACATAAATTCTGCCCATTCTTCATTAGTTGTAGATGCTGGGTGTGTGCATTTGAGGAGGAGTATAATGTGAGGTATGCTCAGTTCTTAGGAAGTCTATATACTCTTGAGTGCAGAAGTGAGAGCTAAGCCTGAAAGAATAGGCTTAGGCCAAGTTGGAAAAACCCTTGAATGAGGCCAGGTATGGTGATTCACACCTGTAATCCCCATAATTTGGGAGGCCGAGGTAGGTGGATCACCTGAGGCCAGGAGTTCACGACCAGCCTGGCCAACATAGTGAAACCTCATCTCTATTA
>NW_012100765.1:777133-782924 GCF_000951045.1 Mandrillus leucophaeus | reverse complement strand
AGTAACAGGATACATATTTTTCTCAAGTACACACAGAACTTTCTCCAGGATGGATCATATGTTTGGCCACAATACAAATCTAAACAAATTTCAGGGGATCAAAATTATATCAAGTATCTTTTCTGACCACAATGGTATGAAACTTGAAATCAGTAACATGAGAAATCTTGGAAAATTCACAAATATGTAGAAATTAAACAACATGGGTCAAAGAAGAACTAAAAAAGAAAATCAAAAAAATCCTGAGACAAATAGAAACAACATACCAAAAACCTATGGGATGCAACAGAAGCAGTTCCAAGAGGGAAATTTATAGCAAGAAATGCCCGTATTTCTGCAAAAAGTTTCTCTTCGTGCTACTAGAAGTTTCTGGAGTAGCGAGTTGTCATTCTATAGTCACTGTTAGCCCCAATCAACCCATTCTGAATAGCCCAGCCTCAATTCACATGGTTTGAGTATGAGGCTGAATTTGAGACTTGGCTTCTCTCAGTCTTTTCAGAGTATTTTCTTTTCACATCCATTTTTTTCTTCACAGTCCCAATGGATTTTGAACGTTTTAGTAAAGATTCAATACATTGGATAAAGCTTTCATGATCTTAGCCTACATTTTTCTAGGCATTTGCTCATTCATATTTGCTGCCTTCTTTGGAAATCTAGATTTGGGGGTACCCTAGATCCTGTTTCAATTACGGTCCCAGCAGAATGCAGTACAGCACACTGAAAAAGGTTTAACTTTCAAGAAATTAAGGAAGGTACTATATACACAGAGCTGTGCGCTGGAACAAGGCTCGATCGAGAAGCCTGAGTAGGGGTGGGAGCTAGAACTGGAGCTGTGGGAAAAGGGCACTCAGGAGGAGCCACTGCCAGAGCCACGGTGAAGCCAGGAAGGTGTGGGGAGCGGAATCACCGGTAAGCCATCTCATCACACTCAAAGATTTCCTGCCCACACTTCCCACCTGCCAAAGCTAAATACAAGCTAGAGGACAAAGCAGCCACAATAATAGTTTATAGATGTCCGTGTGTTGGGCACAAAACAGGACAAAGAAGGGTGGACGAAGGATCTGGGTTTCTGAGTGGAAGGTTACAATGATCACTGACACCTGGCAGGCACTTTCAGCAGTGCGTGTTCTATGCCTGTTTAGTCAACATGCATCTCATCCCCTACAGGTAGGCTCTCTGATGGAACACAGTACTTCAGATTCTACATTTACCCTTTCTAATTACCTTGCCAGGTTTCTCCTGAATTATACCTTTTCCCTAGTGGTTATTTTTATGCAAGGAAACAGAATCGCACTTCCCAGAAGATATTCCTTACCAGTTTCTAAATTCAATTTATGAGGTTAGTTCTGACTCATCATGTAGCACTATTTATAATGTTTCCCAGTATTTAAGGGAACTGATTATTAAATTTGCCATGCTATTTTATTGCAAGTTGCTTACCCTCAAGCTTTTCTTACAGTTAGAACTGTACATTACATGACCATGGCAGATCTGTTTGCAAACACAATCCTTGGCAAGACCACGTTTTCACCCGGGGGGAGTTCTATAATTAGAGTCCACCATAGCACACCTCCAAGTCCAACTCAGTTCCAGAAAGTGTGGGTTTCGCCTGAGCCCATGAGTCATTTCCTGACCTTCAGGTCAAGTCATGCTTAATTGGATTGGTTATTTTTGGAGAACAAATGTTATTTTTTAAGAAAGAACAAGGTAGGCACAGGTCTGCTGATCAGAGAGGATGGGGTGATGTTGACAAGAGTTAACGGGAAGTAGAGCAACATCTTCCACCCTTTCCACGGTGGAAACAGATGCATCTGTAAGCAGGAATAATGAATGTCTCTACTTTGCCAGTTCAGCTCAGCACCTGAACTTCCCTTTCCAGTGTTGGGGGCACCTGCCATTATATGAATCTTGGCAAGAGATGGATCTTACCTCCCACTGTGGAATCCACAAGGTCACTCGCCCTGACTCCCAGCAGCCTAACTTCAGGCACGGGGTGACCAAAACTATGCTCCTAATCGACTCTTCAGTAGGTGATACAAAGGAGCAGACCAGTTAAACACATTTGTCTGGTGGCATGATGGTGGCATGGTGGCAATGGCCGTGGTGACTCTGAATTGAGAGTAACTTTGTGAATTGTCAAAGTGAGGGAAGTCAGTTTGTCTTTAAGGAACTACTGTATTGTCTTGGACACAAGCAGTGCCAACATCATGGGGAGAACCTCAAGTTTAGACTCTTGGTTCCCTCTGAATAAGACACCAGCTAAACAACGTGCCAGTATCCATTGTTTCAGAAGAGACCAAGATAAATGGAAGTGAGTGCCTTTCAACTGCTATGAGACCAGCCCCGGAAGACCTCCCCGCTCCCATCACCATACCTAACCTCACCTCCTATCACTTCCCCCCACTCCCACGTCACTCCCTCTTTTTCGTTCCTATCCACGATTCATATTCCTGTTACAGGACCTCGGCACATGCTCTTCCCTCTCCTGGAATGTTCTTTCCCAGTTCTCCTCACGAGGGCTTTTCACATGTTTCACATCCGGTCCACACAGAAGTCCCCTGCCTGGAGAGCCTTCCCGATTCCCTTACTGAAATGTGCCCACCCCACTGAGCACACAACTGCCTTGCCACTCTACATCTCTGCTTCCCCCGTTTTCTCCCTGGCACTTATCACTGCCTGACATGATACACTTATGTGCTAAATGTCTGCCATCCCCCGGACGAATATTCTAAGATTTTCCATGAACTCTCTGCTTGCTTTCTATCTGAAACTGCCATTTCCTCTCATTGCAAGAGGCATTCTTCCTTTTCCAGCCTGAGAGCAGTGGGTATTAGTTATATTTTCCCCTGTGATCCTTATTCTTGACAGTCGAGACTGATCCTTGTTTTCTCAAACCCATTGCCAAGTGATGGGAGGCCAAATGCCCTTTCCTTTTCAATAGTTACTTGAATAACATGACCGTGTCATAAATAATAGCACCAGCCAGTTGATTGCGGCTGCTTCCGGAAACGTTAGAGGCCCGCTTTCAGGAAACGAAGGCATTATTTATTTTCATGTCCTATTTTTATGCCCAGCAAACTGCTTGCAAAAAAACAAAAAACAAAACAGGTACCTAAAATATTTTTGTAAAATGACTGAGCCTCCTTGAGCCTTGATTAGTCATAATTTTTTTGTCTTAGGGGTTGGGACAAAAGAAGGATCTTGAGCTATTAATTAACCAGAAGTAAGATCCTCTTTTTCCTTTTTATTTAGGTAGTATTTTTAAACCATCGTAAGTGGTTTTTATTACTAATGATTAACATGTAGAGGTGGGTTCTGCTCATTGTATTTTTTCCCCACTTGAAAAAAGATGAAGTATTTAATGCTGAATTCTAAAAGCAATGTCATTCTTACTTTCAGTGACTACATGACACCAGCAACTAACCCGGGAATAAATCCAAGTTTCAGAGATTTTTCTGTTTAATCATTCATACAGACTTCCCTTGGTATTGGCAGTGGAAAATTTCCAGAACCACTTCCTGTGAATATCAAAACCCACTGATACTCCCGGATATAAAATTGTCTCATATTTGCATATAATCTACACACATTCTCCCCTATACTTTAAATCATCTCTACAGTACATACAATACCTAATATGATGTAAGTAGTTGTTACACTATATTGTCTTTTTATTTGTATTTTTAAAAGTTGTTTTTTACCCCTCTGAATATTTTCTTTCAATCTATGGATTTGAAACCAGCAGATACAAAGGACTGACTGTATTCAAATTATCTAAACCTCTAGTTTTTTCAATCCCCTCCCTCACCTTTTCCTAAGGTAGAAATATGATTAAGCAAAACAAAACCCAAAAAGCAACTTGGCAGTGAGAGCTCTAATGCTAACAAACATTTATTTAGGACTCGGGATTCTATAAATGTTTTTGTATCATGAGCTTTAGGCTGAGTTCACAATTTTACAGATAGGGAAACTGAACCTGCTTCTGTAAGAGCCAGGACTTAAACCCTGGTTTCTGGCACCAAATTTGGTTTCCTTTTTCCTACAAGTTGTTGATATATCTATATATTCCAAGTTGGATGCTTTCATTTTTACATCGAAATTTCAGTGTCTACTTCAATTAGACAACACTTTCAGAGGTGTTTAATAACACATTAATGGTAAAAAAAAAAAAAATCCTTTTTGTATTGTTTGTTTTTTGTACAGATGGGGTTTTGCCATGTTGCCCAGGCTGGTCTTGAACTCCTGAGCTCAAAGAAATTTGCCTGCTTCGGCCTCCCAGAGTGCTGGGAATAGAGGCATGAGCCACTGTGCCCAGCCAAAAATACTTTTGAAGGTAGATGCAGAGGATTTCAAAGTTGGAGGAGACCTAAGAGGTAATTTGTACAGGGACCATCTGAGGCTTGAATCTCTCTAATGCCTTCATTCATGGTCAACCAATAGCTGAGCTCTTCCAAGGCTGGAGACCGTGATGTCATTTGAAAGAGCCCCAGTTCAACTTCGAGTAGTTTTGACTACTAGAAAATTCTGTGTTTTAAAGCTGCCCCCCTTTGTAACTTGGATCTAAATTATCTGTTTTTTTTTTTCAGGGAATTATTTACCTGATAGTGTGTTAACTATTTCGGCTTGTGTGCCTGAATGTTTTTTTCAAGCCAATAAAAAAATCCTAAACTGCCACAGTACCTACTGTTTATTAAGAGTCTACAAAAGGTCAGATACTCTAATGTCCCCTTGTAGATACATTATCAGGATATCTGGTATATTATCTGCCAGGTATGTAGTGGGCATTTAGAATATAAGGACAATACATAGTATTTCTTGAGTATTTATAATAGGCCAGTAACTCTTTCAATACTTTTTGGGTTTGAGACAGGGTCTTGCTCTGTTGTCCAAGCTGGTGTGCCATAGCACAAACTCAGCTCACTGCATCCTCGACCTCCTGGCCGCAGGCAAACATCCCACCTCAGACTGCCAGATATCTGGGACTACAGGTGTGTGCTACTCTGCTTGGCTAATTTTATAAATTTTTGGTAGAGACGGGTCTCACCATGTTGCCCAGGTTGGTTGACCTCCTGGGCTCAAGTGAGCCTCCTGCTCAGCCTCCCAAAGTGCTGGGATTATAAACATGAGCCACTACACCCAGACTCTTTCAGTACTTTTAACATTTTTTGTTTTTTTTTTTAAGACATAGGATCTTGCTCTGATGCGTAGGCTGGAGTGCAGTTGTGTAATCATAGCTCACTGTAACTCCTGGGCTCACTTGTAACTCCTGGGCTCACGCAGTCCTCCTGCCTTGGCCTCCCAAAGTGCTGGGATGGCAGGAATGAGCCACCACACTTGGCCTTCTTTTAATACTTTATATTAAATTTCATAATTCCAAGGTGTAGAAACTATTAGTATCTTCATTTTCAAGATAAGATCAATGAGACAGCACAATTGCTCTAGGTTACACAGCCAGTAAGGAACAGCTTTGGCTCTTAATCACTACCCAGAAGGCCTGAGAACATCCCAGGATGATAAAAAGAGCACAGTGCCTGCCCTCCTGGAGCTTCCAGTCTAAAAGAAAAAAGGAGGCAGAAATAGATACCTTCAAAGTGTGAAGGTAAAGGGAATGTGCAAAGCAATTAGGCAGCAGAGAGAACAGGCTATTCTCATAGCCTACTCTCAGAGGGGAAGCCCAGAAGGGCTTCCTGGAAGAGCCAACACCTACTTAGAAGAAGTGGGAATAGATGAGGATGCCCAGCAGGAGGGGAGCTGGGAGAAGGTCACTCCAGACAGAGGGCAGGGCATGAAC
>NW_012100765.1:773748-774918 GCF_000951045.1 Mandrillus leucophaeus | reverse complement strand
ATAGGCTTAGGCCAAGTTGGAAAAACCCTTGAATGAGGCCAGGTATGGTGATTCACACCTGTAATCCCCATAATTTGGGAGGCCGAGGTAGGTGGATCACCTGAGGCCAGGAGTTCACGACCAGCCTGGCCAACATAGTGAAACCTCATCTCTATTAAAAACATAAAAAATTAGCTGGGTGCAGTGGCAGGTGCCTGTAATTCAAGCTACTCTGAGACTGAGGCAGGAGAATCACTTGAACCTGGGAGGCGGAGGTTGCAGTGTGCTGAGATTACACTGTTGCACTCCAACCTGGGCAACAAGACCAAAATTCCATCTCAAAAAAAAAAAAAAAAAGCACTGTGAATGATAGAATGAAGGGGTTTGTACTGATAGAGGTAGTCATTTGGACAGGTGAGTGATAAGACCCGATTAATGGGTGGCAGTGTTTAGGATGGAGTGTATCAATCAGGATAGGTCGGGTTATACTGTGGTTATGACCTTAAGTCTAAATAGCTTATCACAAGACATTTCTTGTTCACATTCATTGTCCACTGTGGGTTGGCTAGAGGCATGGCTCCGTATCTCCTTGTCTCATTACCCCACTATCAAAAAGCTGCCAGTTGTGTGCAGAGGGAAAATGCAATGAAATGCTGTGGCCCAGAAGTGACAGGTGCCACTTCTCACAACTCACTGGCCAAAACCAGTCATGCGGAGCCACCTAGTCACAAGGAGGCTGGGAAGTGCAATCCTCCCACATGCCCAGGAGACAAAGTATTTGGCCATCACAGGAATAACGTTTAAATTGGCATAGCTATGGTGCTGACACAGTAGGAACACTTGACCTAGGGTAGTGGGAGTAGGCTTGGGAAGTGGCTTCAGCTGTAAGTAGCATTTCAGATACAGTTTCCAGAGGGTTTCTTAATGTGGAATACAGAGAAAGTCTGATCTGAAAGTTCAAGCTTATGTGATTCCTTAAATTTTTTCTCAAGGTTTAGGTTACTTAAAAATATGGAAGTAGGCCGGGCACGGTGGCTCACACCTATAATCCCATCACTTTGGGAGGCCAAGGCAGGTGGATCACCCTAGATCAGGAGTTCAAAACCAGCCTGCTCAACATGGTGAAATTCTGTCTCTAATGAAAATACAAATGAGCCAGGCATGGTGGCGCCCACCTGTAGTCCCAGCTAC
>NW_012100765.1:762961-769018 GCF_000951045.1 Mandrillus leucophaeus | reverse complement strand
GCTTGTGTGCCTGAATGTTTTTTTCAAGCCAATAAAAAAATCCTAAACTGCCACAGTACCTACTGTTTATTAAGAGTCTACAAAAGGTCAGATACTCTAATGTCCCCTTGTAGATACATTATCAGGATATCTGGTATATTATCTGCCAGGTATGTAGTGGGCATTTAGAATATAAGGACAATACATAGTATTTCTTGAGTATTTATAATAGGCCAGTAACTCTTTCAATACTTTTTGGGTTTGAGACAGGGTCTTGCTCTGTTGTCCAAGCTGGTGTGCCATAGCACAAACTCAGCTCACTGCATCCTCGACCTCCTGGCCGCAGGCAAACATCCCACCTCAGACTGCCAGATATCTGGGACTACAGGTGTGTGCTACTCTGCTTGGCTAATTTTATAAATTTTTGGTAGAGACGGGTCTCTCACCATGTTGCCCAGGCTGGTTGACCTCCTGGGCTCAAGTGAGCCTCCTGCTCAGCCTCCCAAAGTGCTGGGATTATAAACATGAGCCACTACACCCAGACTCTTTCAGTACTTTTAACATTTTTTGTTTTTTTTTTTAAGACATAGGATCTTGCTCTGATGCGTAGGCTGGAGTGCAGTTGTGTAATCATAGCTCACTGTAACTCCTGGGCTCACTTGTAACTCCTGGGCTCACGCAGTCCTCCTGCCTTGGCCTCCCAAAGTGCTGGGATGGCAGGAATGAGCCACCACACTTGGCCTTCTTTTAATACTTTATATTAAATCTCATAATTCCAAGGTGTAGAAACTATTAGTATCTTCATTTTCAAGATAAGATCAATGAGACAGCACAATTGCTCTAGGTTACACAGCCAGTAAGGAACAGCTTTGGCTCTTAATCACTACCCAGAAGGCCTGAGAACATCCCAGGATGATAAAAAGAGCACAGTGCCTGCCCTCCTGGAGCTTCCAGTCTAAAAGAAAAAAGGAGGCAGAAATAGATACCTTCAAAGTGTGAAGGTAAAGGGAATGTGCAAAGCAATTAGGCAGCAGAGAGAACAGGCTATTCTCATAGCCTACTTTCAGAGGGGAAGCCCAGAAGGGCTTCCTGGAAGAGCCAACACCTACTTAGAAGAAGTGGGAATAGATGAGGATGCCCAGCAGGAGGGGAGCTGGGAGAAGGTCACTCCAGACAGAGGGTAGGGCATGAACAAAGGAACCGAAGTCAGAGTCGGCGGGGTGTGTGCGTAGAAAGGGGTGGTCCGGGATGCTAGAAGATGCTCTGAAGCCAAATGGCAGCAGGAAGTACAACTAAGTCACGGCCACCCACAAGTGCAGATGTGTTCCAGCAGTGTAAACAAGATCTACAGAAATTGTTTCCCATTTTAAATGGAAATATATGGAAGTTACTATTTAAAGCAAGTCTTTCTGGAAAAAGAATATTTACACCGTGAGAAATCCAGATCGACACGTTTTATGTTTCCTTAAAGTAGTTGCGTACCATTCCCAAGGTCCTTTGTCAGCATCTGACTTCCCAGGATGTGTTTTCCAAACTCCCACGTGTGGATGTGTGTGCATATTTGTCCTGCTGCAACAACTTCCTTCCCACGGGGCAGTTCAACACTCCCACGCTGATACCGCTCTCAAAGTCCAGCACATGCTTTAGCAGATGCATACCCTATGCAGACCATCACGGAGAAGCCCTTCTTTGCTTATCATTCATCCAAATGTTTTACAAGTTCATCATCCTTCTTGGACAAAAGCCAAATATTGCCACTTAACATAGTCACTGTAATTTTGAAACCCAGAGATGTACACCAGGCCATCTAACCAGAGAAAATCCAGCATTATCCATGTTAACTGGAAATGTTAATCTGCATAACCAAAGGAAGCCAGGTGGTCAGCGGCCCCCACATCCACAGTGCTGTGTTACTCAACAATAACAAGTTGTATATAAATTGGTTTCCATGGTTTGTTCATCTTGGCTGCTTTGCAGGTGGCTGGGAGACGCAGCTTGTCTCTCTGCCTATTAAAGAGCGAGCATGTCCCATTTACCCGCAACGTATCATACACCAGTGTTTCATAAATATAAGGCTGTTTACCCAAGATGTGAGGCTTATCCTAACAGGTTAGGAGACAATGATGGGCCTGACTCTACTATTTTGCCTGCTGTCTTTTCAATTTCCTTTTGTTTTTCCTGCAAGAAACATTTCTCTGAAGTGCATGCAAGATACTGATGAATTCCTTTCTGATCTGAATTCAGTGAAGCCCAAAGAATACGCTCTAAGAAGTAAGTAGGTTTCCCTGGCCCATTGCGGAGGTGAACACAGGGCAGTGGAGGTTTGTGCTGGGAGCATTCTAGACAAACTCTTGAGAATTGAAGACACAGAACCAGAAAGGAAAGAGAAGATGAGCCTTAATTTGCATTTTGCCAGGAATCAAAAAGGGAGGAGGAATTTTTAATGTAGGAGGCTCTACGATCAGTCTAGTCAGAAGAATCTCATGAAGACCAACCTCTTAAGATGAAAGGCCAGGCATGGGGGCTCACATCTGTATCCCAGCACTTTCGGAGGCCAAGGTGGGTGGATCACT
The DNA here is from genome assembly GCF_000951045.1 of Mandrillus leucophaeus. NCBI lineage: Eukaryota > Metazoa > Chordata > Mammalia > Primates > Cercopithecidae > Mandrillus > Mandrillus leucophaeus. The sequence goes on along the minus strand of NW_012100765.1, from coordinate 766,466 downwards.
TGAGGTCAGAAGTTCGAGACCTGCCTAGCGAACATGGTAAAACCCTGTCTCTACTACAAACACAAAAATTAGCCAGGTGTGGTGGTACACACCTGTAATCCCAGCTACTTGGGAGGCTGAAGCAGGAGAATCACTTGAACCTAGAAGGCAGAGGTTGCAGTGAGCAGAGATCATGTCAGCCTGGGCAATAGAGCGAGTCTTCTCAAAAAAGAAAGATGAGAATAGTTTATACACTGTATGATGCTTATAATTATTAACATCATTGATGTCATCAATATGGGCAACATTTCATATTGTTATATGAGATATCTTGGTTTTTTTTTTTTTGAGATGGAGTCTCACTCTGTCACCCAGGCTGGAATACAATAGTGTGATCTTGGCTCACTGTAACCTCTGCCTTCTGGGTTCAAGTGATTTTCCTGCCTCAGCCTCCTGAGTAGCTGGGATTATAGGCACCTGCCACCATGCCTAATTTTTGTATTTTTAGTAGACACGGGGTTTCACCATGTTGGTCAGGCTGGTCTCGAACTCCTGACCTCGTCATCCACCCACCTCGGCCTCCCAAAGTGCTGGGATTACGGGCATGAGCCACTGCACCTGGAGGGCTTCTTTTTCTAGACATTTAGTTTGCTTTTGGTAATGAGTTGCTTCCTTATTCGGGGGGAAAAGTCTTGCCCATTCTGTGCTTGATAGTACATGCTAAGGAGCGTGTTGGTAAATGTGCGGGCTCACGCTAGATGGAGTGAGACTGCAGCCACACTTCTTGGCATGTGATAGAGATGGACTTCGGATGGTTGGAAGTTTGTTATTAGTTTCCCAAAATGATTCCCACAACTAAAGAGACACACTTCCCTGCCAGAAAGGGACAAAAAATCAGATGTGTTTTCACTGGGGTAACCTCTTTTTCAGAAGAATGATTCATAGTTGATGCTGATGGGAACCACTAACAAGGAAAAATGTAAAAACTTGCTTTTCCCAAAGCCAGACAAACGAACATAGCAATTTACATTCACATTTTGAATGCATGACTAAAGTACTTTGTATTGAAAAATGCTTAGTAGCATAATATCCATCGTAAAGGTAATCAAAAGCTTTCATCTGATATTTTGTAATTCAAAATAGCACATAAGGCTGGGCGCGGTGGCTCACATCTGTAATCCCAGTACTTTGCGAGGCTGAGGTGAGCGGATCACCTGAGGTAAGGAGTTCAGGACCAGCCTGGCCAACATAGTGAAACCCCATCTCTACTAAAAATACAAATATCAGCCCTGCCTGGTCGTGGGCGCCTATAATCCCAGCTACTTGGGAGGTTGAGTAATGAGAATCGCTTGAATCTGGGAGGTGGAGGTTGCAGTGAGCCAAGATCGTGCTACTGCGCTCCTGCCTGGGAGACAAGAGTGAGGCTTCATCTCAAAAAAACAAAAAACAACAAACAAAAAAACATAATTTGAAGCAGTTGCCATTCTACACGGGATTAGATGTCCGGATACTTAATGAAATGGCAAGAGAATACAAATCCAATTGATTTACTAGCCATCTTCTTCAAGCCCCATTTTGAAATTGTGTTTTGCTCCAACACTTAGTGATGTTGTAGGGAACATTCTGACAAACTGGGGCCAAATAAGCGGGCCAAGAAAATCCAGAAGGTGCCGTGGCTGGCTCAGATTCCTGGTGATGAGGTGGTGGCACATATTGTCATCATTAGTCACAGCCATGTTAACGCTCTATTTGCCTTGTAAGTTGCTCTAGTCATGCACTGACCATGTTCCATCTGTAGGAGCCTGAAAATTGAAAATCTTTTAAGGTAAAAAGATTTTTCCAAGATAAATGGTTCGGGAAAGAATTGAATGATTTACCTAAGTGGACAGATGACTTAATTTATTGTAACAGATGAATACAATACTTGGTAGTTTTTTAAACTGATTTTCATTCTAATGTACCAGAAAATACTTGGCATTGTTGCTCTGACATTTTGCCTGAGATTTTTGAGCACAGCATGTCGTTCTGACCTTAGTTCTCAGTTTGGTTTTCCTGGCAGTCATGTGGATGGAAAAAGAATAAGAGTCACTGGTGAGTGAGTACTTTAATACAGTAGGCATCATTCCGAGGCTTGGGCGGGAGCGGTGCCATTTAGTTCTAGCAGCCACTATGCGGGGGAGGACAGTGTTAGTATCATCTCTTTTATAAAAGAGGAAATGGAGCCACAGAAATGCAAAGTATCCTGCCTGCAGTGGTAGAAATAAGATTTGAGCTCACATCGTCCAATTCCTGAGTCTGCACTTTTAATCGTTGAATAAAATAAGCAATAACAGGGCCGGGCGCAGTGGCTCACGCCTGTAACCCCAGCACTTTGGGAGGCTGAGGCAAGTGGATTGCTTGAGCTCAGGAGTTTGAGACTAGCCTGGCCAACATGGTGAAACCCGTCTCTACTAAAAATTAAAACGTTAGTCTGGTGTGGTGGCACATGCCTGTAGTCCCAGCTGCTCAGGAGGCTGAGGTAGGAGGATTGCTTGAGTATGGGAGGCGGAGGTTGCAGAGAGCCGAGATTGCTCCACTGCACTCCAGCCTGGGTGACAGAGCAAGACTCTGTCTCAATAAAATAAAATAAAATAAGCCACAAGAGAAAAGAAAAACAAAATAAAACCCAGCAGCAAAAAGAGTGAAGCAGAGCTACACATATGGATCACATGGAAATAACATCAAGAAGAAAAAAACAAGCTGTAGGAAGTTATATACATATGTAAGTTTAAACAAATGCAATTTAAGGTGCTGTCTTGCTCTATGTGGTTCTGCATATGTAGTACAAATATTCAGAAATGCATGAGAATGATAACCTCCAAATTCAGTCCAGGGCTAGCCTTGGTGGGGATGCAATTAGGAACACACATTTCAAATGATTGGTCAAGTTTTATTTTTTAAGCTGGGTGGTGGGAACATAGGCACTTGTTTTATTGTTTATGACTTTTTAATGTATTAAATATTGCATAATAGCCTTTTTTTTTTTTTTTTGAGACAGAGTTTCACTCTTGTCACCCAGGTTAGAGTGCAATGGCGTTATCTCTGCACCTCTGCCTCCCAGATTCAAGTGATTCTCCTGCCTCAACCTCCCAAGTAGCTGGAATTACAGACATGCGCCACCACACCTGGCTAATTTTTGCATTTTTAGTGGAAACGGGGTTTCGCCATGTTGGACAGTCTGATCTCGAACTCCTGACCTCAAGAGATCTGCCCACCTCGGCCTCCTGAAGTGCTAGGATTACAGGCATAAGCCACCATGCCCAGCTGCGTGATGGCATTTTTAAATGCCACCTCCAATCCCCAAACACGAAGATTGTGGCAGGCATGGGCTGTATAGGAGCTTGGATAATGGGCCAGGGCCGGCGGAATAAGGTGGAGAGAGAGTCCTTGAGTCATGGCTGTTCTAGAACAGGAGAGAGACTGATATTTAGAGACACTTAATCCAGCAGTGGGTAAGATAGATTAAAGGGGGCAGCCATGGTAGGAA
>NW_012100765.1:759512-762911 GCF_000951045.1 Mandrillus leucophaeus | reverse complement strand
ATTTTGCCTGAGATTTTTGAGCACAGCATGTCGTTCTGACCTTAGTTCTCAGTTTGGTTTTCCTGGCAGTCATGTGGATGGAAAAAGAATAAGAGTCACTGGTGAGTGAGTACTTTAATACAGTAGGCATCATTCCGAGGCTTGGGCGGGAGCGGTGCCATTTAGTTCTAGCAGCCACTATGCGGGGGCGGACAGTGTTAGTATCATCTCTTTTATAAAAGAGGAAATGGAGCCACAGAAATGCAAAGTATCCTGCCTGCAGTGGTAGAAATAAGATTTGAGCTCACATCGTCCAATTCCTGAGTCTGCACTTTTAATCGTTGAATAAAATAAGCAATAACAGGGCCGGGCGCAGTGGCTCACGCCTGTAACCCCAGCACTTTGGGAGGCTGAGGCAAGTGGATTGCTTGAGCTCAGGAGTTTGAGACTAGCCTGGCCAACATGGTGAAACCCGTCTCTACTAAAAATTAAAACGTTAGTCTGGTGTGGTGGCACATGCCTGTAGTCCCAGCTGCTCAGGAGGCTGAGGTAGGAGGATTGCTTGAGTATGGGAGGCGGAGGTTGCAGAGAGCCGAGATTGCTCCACTGCACTCCAGCCTGGGTGACAGAGCAAGACTCTGTCTCAATAAAATAAAATAAAATAAGCCACAAGAGAAAAGAAAAACAAAATAAAACCCAGCAGCAAAAAGAGTGAAGCAGAGCTACACATATGGATCACATGGAAATAACATCAAGAAGAAAAAAACAAGCTGTAGGAAGTTATATACATATGTAAGTTTAAACAAATGCAATTTAAGGTGCTGTCTTGCTCTATGTGGTTCTGCATATGTAGTACAAATATTCAGAAATGCATGAGAATGATAACCTCCAAATTCAGTCCAGGGCTAGCCTTGGTGGGGATGCAATTAGGAACACACATTTCAAATGATTGGTCAAGTTTTATTTTTTAAGCTGGGTGGTGGGAACATAGGCACTTGTTTTATTGTTTATGACTTTTTAATGTATTAAATATTGCATAATAGCCTTTTTTTTTTTTTTTTGAGACAGAGTTTCACTCTTGTCACCCAGGTTAGAGTGCAATGGCGTTATCTCTGCACCTCTGCCTCCCAGATTCAAGTGATTCTCCTGCCTCAACCTCCCAAGTAGCTGGAATTACAGACATGCGCCACCACACCTGGCTAATTTTTGCATTTTTAGTGGAAACGGGGTTTCGCCATGTTGGACAGTCTGATCTCGAACTCCTGACCTCAAGAGATCTGCCCACCTCGGCCTCCTGAAGTGCTAGGATTACAGGCATAAGCCACCATGCCCAGCTGCGTGATGGCATTTTTAAATGCCACCTCCAATCCCCAAACACGAAGATTGTGGCAGGCATGGGCTGTATAGGAGCTTGGATAATGGGCCAGGGCCGGCGGAATAAGGTGGAGAGAGAGTCCTTGAGTCATGGCTGTTCTAGAACAGGAGAGAGACTGATATTTAGAGACACTTAATCCAGCAGTGGGTAAGATAGATTAAAGGGGGCAGCCATGGTAGGAAACACTGTAGTAATCTAACTCTAAAAGGAGGCTCCGTTTCAAACTTTCCACCATCTTTTTCCATTTGCTTTCTAACATTCTCATGTCCACCATCCTTACAGAAATAAAATCCACCAAATACTTTCGTATGCTTTGGTTTTGCCACCCTCCTGGATCTTGGGGTTTTATTTTATGTCCCTTTTTACTGCTACAGTCCTCAGCGAGCGTTCTGGTCTGCTTCTGGTTTTGTTGCTGTTGTTTTAAACTCCGTAAACCTCAGAAGTCCTACATTCAACCTCTTATCACGTACAAAAACCATATCCAGGCCAGGCACAGTGGCTCATGCCTGTAATCCCAGTACTTTGAGAGGCCCAGGCAGGCAGATCACCTGAGGTCAGGAGTTCAAGAGCAACCTGGCCAACATCGTGAAGCCCCCTCTTTACTAAAAAATACAAAAATTAGCCGGGCGTGGTGGTGGGCGCCTGTAATCCTGGCTACTTGGGAGGCTGAAGCAGGAGAGTTGCTTGAACCCAGGAGGCAGAGGTTGCAGTGAGCTGAGATCACTCCATTGCACTCCAACCTGGGTGACAAGAGTGAAACTGCATCTCAAAAACAAAACACAACAAAAACCACATCCCAAAAGATCACTGGTATCCTCTCTCCTGATTATTTTAAATGTTCTTTCTCCTTGATGTCTACAAAGAGTCAAACTCTGTAAAATACTTGAAGGGATTTATTCTAAGCCAAAATGAGTGACTGATGTCCTGTGACACAGCCCCAGGAGATCCTGAGAACATATGCCCAGGTGGTCAGACTGCAGGTTGGTACATTTCAGGGAGATATGAGACATCAGTCAATACATGTAAGATGTGTATTGGTTTGATCTGAAAAGGCAGGACAACTGGAAGGGGGTGGGGTGGCTTCTAGGTCATAGGCGGATTCAAAGCTCTTCCTATTGGCAATTGGTTGAAAGAGTTTATCTAAAGACCTGGAATCCATAGAAGGAAGTGTATGGGTTAAGATAAGGGATTATGGAGACCTAGGTTATTATGCAGATGAAGCCTCCAGGTAACAAGCTTCAGAGACAATAGATTGTCAATGTCTCTTATCAGACTTAAGTCTCCTCTATCAGTCTTATGTTAACACTGGCCAGTTGTGCCTGAATTCTGAAAGGGAGGAGGGTATAATGAGGGATGTCCCCCCTCCCTTCCCATTGTGGCCTGAACTAGTTTTTCAGGTTAACTTTGGAATGCCTTTGGCTGAAAGGAAGGGTGCATTCAGATGGTTGGGGGTCTTAGAATCGTATTTTTGGTTTACATTAACCACCATGGAATGAGCTGCCTTCCTCTTTCTTCATACTTGTCTATTTCTATTACAATTCAGGGTTGGTCCCTGTCTGGGCTGTCCTTCTATGTTGGTAATTGGTCTCTTTTCTCCTTCTCTTTCTCTCTCTGCCTGACCCCCTGAACCTTCCCACAGGCACTTTGTTTCTTTCTTCATTGTACTTCTCTTGTAAACGAATCAAGGTTTAGAGACAGGATACTAAGCATTGGAAATTGTGCTAGGCTGGCAATAAGGCCTGGGACCACCTCCTGGTTAGGCCAATCACCAGCTGCGTGGCCTCACCCAAGCCACATCACCTTGTTTCACACACTGCCTTTAACAACGTTCCTCACCTGTAAATGGCCAGGCTGTGTACTCAATTCTGGAAATCTACAGCAACTTTAAAGGATTCCAACCAAACCCTCATGACACATAGTTTACCTATAACAAACCTGCACATATACCCAGAACCTAAAATAAAATAAAGGACTTCTGACTCTTAAGCCCAGTAGTGTGCTACAGACAGTCTGTGCTGGCTTGAGAGTGCCAATTGTTAAGTGTC
>NW_012100765.1:745996-759357 GCF_000951045.1 Mandrillus leucophaeus | reverse complement strand
AAAAAAAAATCTATGTCTTATGTTAACACTGGCCGGTTGTGCCGGGTACAGGCTGGGTACAGTGGCTCACGCCTGTAATCCCAGCACTTTGGGAGGCTGAGGTGGGTGGATCACGAGGTCAGGAGATTGAGACTATCCTGGCCAACATGGTGAAACCCCGTCTGTATTAAAAATACAAAAGTTAGCTGGGTGTGGTGGCATGTGCCTGTAATCCCAACTACTCAGAAGGCTGAGGCAGGAGAATTGCTTGAACCTGGGAGGCGGAGGTTGCAAAGAGCCAAAATTGCGCCACTGCACTCCAGCCTGGCGACAGAGTGAGACTGTCAAAAAGAAAAAAGAAAAAAAAATCTATCTGTATTCTTAAAGCTATTTACAGCTCTCGTGTCTGTATAGTGGAAGTCACTGCTGTGCTACTGTGCGTGGCCTTCTAAGTTCGTGTTCAAGGACGTCACCTTGAGAGCTGGGAGTCAGCCACGGGGGCCTGTCTTCATCAGGGAAGTCAGCAATAGCTGTAAGTCAGGGCTTGATTTATTGTTTTATTGTCTAGACTGAGGAAATTGATGGATAAAATCTTGAGTGCAAATTAGAAGTGTGTAATGTCTAACCATTACATTATGAATAGCACAAAAAGGAAGTATCTTCAGTACTCCAACTATCGTAAAATTCAGCAAAAAATTTGCTCACATCATGGACAAATAAGTTCTGACATACATCTTCCTTGTTTCACATCGGTATTACTCATTAACGTAAATGAAAATATCAACATTCATGTGGGACGATACTTAGTCAACTGAAACCATAGATTGGCTACGGACACAAGAGTTGGGTAAAAATCAATGAAAGTATTCTGAGAGAATCAATTCATTATACGTGGAATTGATACTAAGGACCTCATTATTATACTACAGGCTTCATTATTTGTGATTTGTGTATGTTATAGGCTGACTTGTGTTTCCCTCAAATTCATATGTTTAAGTCCCAGTATGTCAGGATGGGATTCTATTTGGAGACAGGGTCTTTGAAGAGATAATTGGGCCAGACTTGGTGATTCGCACCTGTAATCCCAGCTCTTTGGGAGGCCGAGGTGGGAGGATTGCTTGAGCCCAGGAGTTCAAGACCAGCCTGGGCAACAGGGCTAAACTATCTCTACAAAAAATACAAAAATTTAGCTGGGCATGGTGGCACATGCCTGTAATCTCGGCTGCCCAGGAGTCTAAGGTGGGGGGATCACCTGAGCCTGGGAGTTCGAGGCTACAGAGAGCTGTGATTGTGGCACTGTATTCCAGCCTGGACAGAGTAAGACCCTATCTCAAAAAAAAAAAAAAAAAAAAAGAGATTATTAAGCCCAGATGAGATGAGTTGGGGTGGGGGTTGTCTTAACCAACAACTGGTGCCCCTTATAAGAAAAGGTGCTTGGGACATAGACATACATGGAGGGAAGACCACATGGGGACACAAGAAGATGGTCTCCTAGAGGATAAGGAGAGAGGCCTCTGAAGCAGCCAACCCTGCCAGTGCCTTGATCTCAGGCATACAGCCTCCAGAACTGGCAGAAATGAATTCCCGTTGTTTAAGCCACCCAGTCTGTGGTACTTCATTATGGCAGCCCTAGCGAATGAATCCAGTGTCCCACACGGTTTTCATATCAGTGTAATCGATACTAATCCCCACCTGGTGAGTGTTACAGCTTGAACGTGTCTTCCCAAAAGATATGTTGAAACCATAACCCCCTGGTTCCTATGAATGTTAAGTTACTTGGAAATAAGGTCTTTGCAGATATGTAACGGGAGGTAATAGTAGATTAGGGTAGGCCCTAATCCCATTATTGGTGTCCTTATAAAAGGGAAATTTGGACACAGACACAGAGGGAGAACGTTCCATAAGGATGGAGAAGAGATTGGGGTGATGCCTCCCGGCCTAGGGTTGCTGGCAACCTCTAGAAGCTAGGAGAGCATGAAACTGGTTCTTCCTCGGAGCCTCTGAAGGGAACCAATGCTGCTCAGCCCTTGATTTCAGATTTCTAGTCCCTAGAACTGTGAGATAATACATCTGTTGTTTTAAGCCACCCAGTTTGTGGAAAATTCTGAAGACAGTACTAGCAAACTAATACAAAGAACTACGAATTAACACCTCTCAAATGCACTCTAGAATCAAAAGCATGTATTTATCATCCAGAATGGAGAGAAAAAAAAAAAAACAAAGTAAAGCACTGTGCCTCGGGTAGGTCCAGGGACTCATTTTCCTTGAGATGTAGCAGAGTTTTTTTTTTTTTTTTTGCGGAGTCTCACTCTGTCACCAGGCTAGAGTGCAGTTGCACGATCTCAGCTCACTGCAACCTCTACCTCACCGGTTCAAGTGATTCTCCTGCCTCAGCCTCCCGAGTAAGCTGAGACTACAGGTGCACACCAACACACCTGACTCATTTTTGTATTTTTTCTGATAGAGATGGGTTTTGCCGTGTTGGCCAGGCTGGTCTTGAACTCCTGACCTCAGGTGATCTGCCTGCCTTGGCCTCCCAACATGCTTGGATTACAGGTGTGAGCCACCGTGCCTCGCCCCAGAGCACTTTCTTAAAGTGCAACCAGCCCATGTGTGTCTACAGCAGAGAACTTGCAGGGGAAGCTACTGATGTGGAATTTTAACTTCCCTCAGCAGATCTCGGCTCCTCCCCAGGTTTCACGTGATTGCTGCATTTTGCTGCACTTGATTCCTCTGGGACAGAATGATGAGGGAGGAAGGGAGGCCTCAGGATCCCAAGCAGCCTGCTGGGCTTTTCATTTCCTGTTTCTCTAATCTCATCACATTCTTGAACATTTCCCCAAGCAGCTACTTTTGCTCTGAGACTTTCTTAACCCATCAAGTCCCTCTTCCCTGGTTCCTATACCAAGCCCTGGGCCCACCCTATTGGCCAGAGTACTGAGCTTCCTACTCGGGCCACCTGCTGCCTTTGGATTCCACGTTTCCCTCCTGGAATGCTTATTTCATGTCTCTTGTCCGTGTGCCTCATCTTCTCTCCTGGAAGCCAAGGCCACAGCTGATGCCTTGTCGGAGGCAGGGGTCTGCAGGCAGACACTGAATGGACTAGCACCCATCACAGGCCCCTGGCCGAGCCTGGGTCCCCTGTCACCAGGGCAGATCTGGTCACCTTGATTTTCAGTCTCTGAATATTGCCTCTTTTCCCACCCAGCTGTTAGTCTGAAGGGCATTTTACTCAAGGCCAGACCCTCTCCTGATGCTAGAGCAAGGGACAGAAAAGATGCTGAAATGAAGCAAATGTTAAGGTAAAGGGTGAAACTGGGCTTCACTGAAATTCTGGGTTCACTGGATGCCAAATAGCCATGCTGCAGTAGACTGAAACACGGTCCCCCAAAAGACATCCCAATTCCCGGAGCCTGGGAATATTACCTTATATGGAAACAGGGTCCTTGCAGAAGTGATTAAATTAAGGATCTTAAAATGTGGGGGTTTTCCTGGATTATCCAGGTGGGCCCTAAATGCAGCCCCATGTATCCTTAGAAGAGAGTGACAGGCCGGGCACGGTGGCTCACGCTGGTAATCCCATACTTTGGGAGGCTGAGGCAGGTGGATCACTGAAGGTCAAGAGTTCGAAACCAGTCTGGCCAACATGGTGAAACCTCGTCTTTACTATAAATACAAAAATTAGCCAGGCATGGTGGCAGGTGCTTGTAATCCCAGCTACTCGGGAGGCTGAGGCAGGAGAATTGCTTGAAACTGAAAGGTAGAAGTTGGAGTGAGCTGAGATCGTGCCACTGCACTCCAGCCTGGGTGACAGTGAGAATTCATCTCAAAAAAAAAAAAAAGGGAGACAGGAGGAAATATGCATCCACCACACATGCACACGGAGACGATGTGGCCGCAGAGGCAGAGTTTGGAATGCTGTGGCCACAATCCAAGGGAGGCCGGCAGCTGGAGGAAGGAAAGAACAGATTCTTCCCTGAAGCCTCCACAAGGAGTGCAGCCCTTGCTAACACCTTGGTTTCAGTCCAGTCATATTTATTTTGGATTTCTGGCCTCCAGAACTGTGAGAAAATAACTTTCTATAGTTTTAAGCTATGAAATCTGTCGTAATTGTTACAGCAGCCACAAGAAATTAATACGCATGCTATTCTTGTTCTTTTGGTCTAAGATTAATAGCCGACCAGACACAAGGGGGACTGCCAGGAGGTGTCTGCTAAGAGCCTGTCTCGGGAACTAGGCTGTGAAATGGAGAGCACATTCAGCTCTTTTACCACAAGGAAATCTCTGGCACCTGCTAGTTAGCATTTTACCTGCATGCCCTGTATCGTCAACTGTAAGGCAAGGACTATTCTTGTTTTCAAAAATCTCCAGTGTAACACAGCAATCTGGTAGGTGCTTAATAAAAGCTTGAACGACATAATTCCTTTCAGGATTTGTTTCTGGCCTAGCATTCCAGAAGCTTCCACTGCCTTCAACTTCATGATGTCAACACATCATATTTAAAAACTTAAGACTGTAGACCAAGGTCTCCTTTTTCCTCTATTCAAACCCAGAAATTAATCAGCTGTGCATTTTAATATCCACATTTCATTGCCACCAAGTGAGAGAGAAAATTTGCCTGCCAATTAGCACAGAATTGAAACAAGTTGTTTTTAATCTTTTGAAAATGAAACTTGGAACAACTGCCATATGATTTGAAGTAGCAGGTGCGATTAATCATTCATGTATTCTATTTCTCCCTCCCATGACAATCACAATGTATTTTGATTTGGAGGGTGCCCGTGCCCTGGCATCTCTTAGGTTCTTGACAGAAGCTAATTAAGGATTAGTTTGGAAAAGAGCAACTTGTCCATTTGAATTCATACTCAGAAAGGAAGCAAATGCAATTTGACACTTTGCATGGCACAAAATATGAGCTCAGCTAGACAACTGCAAATGCAATCAGCTTAGAAAGCAAATACCAACTGGAAAGAAAACTAGAATTTAATCTTCTCAAATGAAGAATGGGATATTCTTCATGTGCCCTTCAGGGTTTACCTAAGGAGGGAGACAGCCTCAGTTTTGACATCTTTTTTGTTTCTGTCTCCTTCAAGGCTTATGGTTCCAGACCCTTTCTTACACTTCAGGCTACAGAGTTGGGGCTACTCCATGATGGAAAAGAGGATTTGAAAATCATTTAGTCTGTTATAGGCTGGGTGCAGTGGCTCACGCCTGTAATCCCAGCACTTAGGGAGGCCGAGGCAGGTGGATCGCCTGAGGTCAGGAGTTTGACACCAGCCTGGCCAACATGGTGAAACCTCATTTCTACTGAAAATACAAAAATTAACCGGGTGTGGTGGTGCATGTCTGTAATCCCAGCTACTTGGGAGGCTGAAGCACGAGAGTCGCTTGAACCCAGGAAGCAGAGGTTGCAGTGAGCCGAGATTGGGCCACTGCACTCCAGCCTGGGTGACAGCAAGATTCTGTCTCAAAAAAAAAAAAAAAAAAATTAGTCTGTTACAGTAAACGCATCCAGTTTAATTGTTTTGTTTTTCTGACACAAAGGGACTTCGAAATGTCTCTGTGGAGCTAGATTTTGGGCATTTGAACTTAAATTTTTTAAAGTTTAATTTGATTCAGCAAATGTTCATTGAGCTTCTGCTCTGAGAGATACATGAAGACACAGCGCCTCCTCCCTCCCCTCACCGTGGGAGACACGTACACAATGTCAACCTACCTTTTAGTGTGACATGTGAGCAAGAATCTGGAATGCTTCTTAGGGAAGAGCATCCTTCAGTAGACTTAAAGGATGATTCAACATTTGCCAGGCAGATGGAAAGGGGAACATTCCACGCTTAAAGACAGTGTCGCCTGGTGCGTTCTGTATCTTGGAGCAGAGGAAATGAGCGTGGGTTGGGAGGATGAGCCCAAAGGGGCAAGTCAGGTCAGGAAGGGCCTTTTAAACCGTACTCAGGAGTCTGGAATTAATCCTCAAAGTCAGAGCACGCGAGCCTGGCTGCTCATTACAATCACCTGGGACATTTTGAAAACACAATTAAAGCTCAAGCCTCACCCCTGACCAATTAAGTCATTCTTTGTCGGGGTGGAGCCTGGGTGTATTTTTTTTTTTTAATGTCTCAGGTGATTCGAATGCCCACCAGAATTCCCACCAGAGCTGAGAATCACAGCCGTAGCTAAGAGGTCTGCAAAGCTTTTCCCTAAAGGGCCTGATAGTAAATATTTTCAGCTTTGTCAGCGAGAGGGTCTCTCTTACAGCTACTCACCCTGCCATTTTGTGGGAAAGCAGCTCTGACAATAGGTAAATGAATGAGCATGGCCCTATTAAAAATAAACTTTTCTTAAAAGACAAGCAGGGTTATAGTTGGCCAACCCCTACTCTAGATGATGGGACGCCATTAAGAATTTAAGAAGCATACTGATTCAAAAATTTTTACAGATTATTACATAAATAATACATGAATTTGTTCACACTATAAATGAATCTAAATAATGCAGACAAAGTTCAAGACCTTTTTATTCCCTCATTCAAATACCAGTCCCTTTCCTAGATAATAACTGTTATCAATGAGGTATAAATTTTTCTAGAATTTTCTCCTTCCTCTTTTTGGTATGTACTAGAAAGATATAATTTTTTACGTTTAAAAAATGTATTTATTTTTCTTGCCAGGCATGGTGGCCTGTAATCCGGCACTTTGGGAGGCCAAGGTGGGAGGATCACTTGAGTCCAGGAGTTCGAGACCAGCCTGGGCAACATAATGTATAGACCCTGTCTATACAAAAATAAAAAAACAAAATTAGCTGGGTGTAGTGGTGTGTACCTGTAGTCCTAGCTACTCAGGAGGCTAAGGTGGAAGGATTGCTTGAGCCTGGGAGGTCAAGGCTGTAGTGAGCTGAGATCATACCACTACACTCCACCCTGGGTGACAGAGTAATGCCCTGTTTCAAATATATATATATGTAAAGAGAGAGAGAGAGAGTATATGTTTATATTGTGTGTGTATGTGTGTGTGTATATATATATGTGTGTATTTCTTAAACTTGCTTTTTCCCCTACATAATAATTCGTCTTGGAGTATTTCCACAGCAGTAAATATGTATCTCTTTTTAGTTTTTGCATAGCATAATAAAATATGAACTATGAAAGCCCCATGGCTCATTTAACAATTTTCTGAGAGAGGTTGAACTATTTGGAATTGTGAACATTAAACTGTTTTATCCTACAAAATGGCATTTTGAAATGGTTAAACCTCACAGTCTGTGTCCAATTTTTTGCCATTACAAGCATTACTGCCGCAAGCATCTTGCATTGTGTGCTCATGTGTGTATCCCTGGGGCAGATTCTGAGACGTTGATTTGCTGGATCACTGTGCCTCGCAGTTTGAAAGGAGTCTTTGGCTAAACCCCAGACACTGACTCTGGCAAACTTCAACATAAAGGAAAGCTATTGGCAAAGTATGGGCCAGCTCAGAGGAGGCAGGGAAAGGCTAAAGACCTGCTTCCTGGCGGATGAGTGGAGCCCAAGCTTGGCTTTGGGACCTTTCTCACTCCACTAAAGTCCTGGCAGAGGGTTGACTGTGTGTCACAGTGATGGGCAGTAAGCCTTGGAGTGGTTTCCAGGGACCCCTTTGGCCTCTGTAATGAGAGGACAGAGCACCTTGATTTTTTGGTCAAGATTGTGCACAGCTGGGCAGTGGTATTCTCTAAAAGAAAATCTAGTTGCTTACTAAGGAGAGAGAATGGCTTCTAGGAGACCAAAATCTAGTTGCTTACTAAGGAGAGAGAATGGCTTCAGGCAGGGTGCGGTGGCTCACACCTGTAATCCCAGCACTTTGGGAGGCTGAGGCAGGTGGATTGCTTGAGCTCAGGAGTTCAAGACCAGCCTGAGCTACATGGCAAAACCTTGTTTCTATCAAAATAAATAAATGTATTCATATTTTTACTGTCTTAGTTCATTTTCTGCTACTATAACAGAATATCATAGACTAGATAATTTATAAAGAAAAGAGATTTATTTTCTCACAGTTCTGGAGGCTGGGAAGTCTAAGAGCATGGTGTCGGCATCTGGTAAGGGACTTTGTGCTGTGTTATCCCACAGTGGAAGGTGGAAAGGTAAATGAGAGAGAAAGCATAAGGAACCAGGCTTGCTTTTATAATAACCCACTCTCTACACAAGTGACCTGGTCCTGCAATAATGACATTAGTCCATTATTAGGTCTCTTATCAGGCCTAATGAGCTCTTATTAGACCTCACCTTCCAATATTGGTACATTGGGGACTCAGTTTCCAACACATGAATTTTGGACACTCACCAATACTTAATTGTATTAACCTTTAAAATTTCAACCAATACAGTAAGTAGAATATCTAATTGCTGTTCACTGGCAAGACTGAACAACTTTCTCCTATTTATTAGTCAGTTGGATTTCCTTCTCCAAGGGTTTCCTGTTCATAGCTTTTGTGGATTTTAAATCATTTCTTTCGCGTTTTAAAAATGTTTGCTTTGTGCCGGGCACCATGGCTCACGCCTGTAATCTCAGCACTTTGGGAGGCTGAGGGGGAGGATCACTTGAGTCCAGGAGTTCGAGACCAGCCTGGGCAACATAATGTATAGACCCTGTCTATACAAAAATAAAAAAACAAAATTAGCTGGGTGTAGTGGTGTGTACCTGTAGTCCTAGCTACTCAGGAGGCTAAGGTGGAAGGATTGCTTGAGCCTGGGAGGTCAAGGCTGTAGTGAGCTGAGATCACACCACTACACTCCAGCCTGGGTGACAGAGTAATGCCCTGTTTCAAATATAAATATATGTAAAGAGAGAGAGAGAGTATATGTTTATATTGTGTGTGTATGTGGAGCACGCGAGCCTGGCTGCTCATTACAATCACCTGGGACATTTTGAAAACACAATTAAAGCTCAAGCCTCACCCCTGACCAATTAAGTCATTCTTTGTCGGGGTGGAGCCTGGGTGTATTTTTTTTTTTTAATGTCTCAGGTGATTCGAATGCCCACCAGAATTCCCACCAGAGCTGAGAATCACAGCCGTAGCTAAGAGGTCTGCAAAGCTTTTCCCTAAAGGGCCTGATAGTAAATATTTTCAGCTTTGTCAGCGAGAGGGTCTCTCTTACAGCTACTCACCCTGCCATTTTGTGGGAAAGCAGCTCTGACAATAGGTAAATGAATGAGCATGGCCCTATTAAAAATAAACTTTTCTTAAAAGACAAGCAGGGTTATAGTTGGCCAACCCCTACTCTAGATGATGGGACGCCATTAAGAATTTAAGAAGCATACTGATTCAAAAATTTTTACAGATTATTACATAAATAATACATGAATTTGTTCACACTATAAATGAATCTAAATAATGCAGACAAAGTTCAAGACCTTTTTATTCCCTCATTCAAATACCAGTCCCTTTCCTAGATAATAACTGTTATCAATGAGGTATAAATTTTTCTAGAATTTTCTCCTTCCTCTTTTTGGTATGTACTAGAAAGATATAATTTTTTACGTTTAAAAAATGTATTTATTTTTCTTGCCAGGCATGGTGGCCTGTAATCCGGCACTTTGGGAGGCCAAGGTGGGAGGATCACTTGAGTCCAGGAGTTCGAGACCAGCCTGGGCAACATAATGTATAGACCCTGAATATACAAAAATAAAAAAACAAAATTAGCTGGGTGTAGTGGTGTGTACCTGTAGTCCTAGCTACTCAGGAGGCTAAGGTGGAAGGATTGCTTGAGCCTGGGAGGTCAAGGCTGTAGTGAGCTGAGATCATACCACTACACTCCACCCTGGGTGACAGAGTAATGCCCTGTTTCAAATATATATATATGTAAAGAGAGAGAGAGAGAGTATATGTTTATATTGTGTGTGTATGTGTGTGTGTATATATATATGTGTGTATTTCTTAAACTTGCTTTTTCCCCTACATAATAATTCGTCTTGGAGTATTTCCACAGCAGTAAATATGTATCTCTTTTTAGTTTTTGCATAGCATAATAAAATATGAACTATGAAAGCCCCATGGCTCATTTAACAATTTTCTGAGAGAGGTTGAACTATTTGGAATTGTGAACATTAAACTGTTTTATCCTACAAAATGGCATTTTGAAATGGTTAAACCTCACAGTCTGTGTCCAATTTTTTGCCATTACAAGCATTACTGCCGCAAGCATCTTGCATTGTGTGCTCATGTGTGTATCCCTGGGGCAGATTCTGAGACGTTGATTTGCTGGATCACTGTGCCTCGCAGTTTGAAAGGAGTCTTTGGCTAAACCCCAGACACTGACTCTGGCAAACTTCAACATAAAGGAAAGCTATTGGCAAAGTATGGGCCAGCTCAGAGGAGGCAGGGAAAGGCTAAAGACCTGCTTCCTGGCGGATGAGTGGAGCCCAAGCTTGGCTTTGGGACCTTTCTCACTCCACTAAAGTCCTGGCAGAGGGTTGACTGTGTGTCACAGTGATGGGCAGTAAGCCTTGGAGTGGTTTCCAGGGACCCCTTTGGCCTCTGTAATGAGAGGACAGAGCACCTTGATTTTTTGGTCAAGATTGTGCACAGCTGGGCAGTGGTATTCTCTAAAAGAAAATCTAGTTGCTTACTAAGGAGAGAGAATGGCTTCTAGGAGACCAAAATCTAGTTGCTTACTAAGGAGAGAGAATGGCTTCAGGCAGGGTGCGGTGGCTCACACCTGTAATCCCAGCACTTTGGGAGGCTGAGGCAGGTGGATTGCTTGAGCTCAGGAGTTCAAGACCAGCCTGAGCTACATGGCAAAACCTTGTTTCTATCAAAATAAATAAATGTATTCATATTTTTACTGTCTTAGTTCATTTTCTGCTACTATAACAGAATATCATAGACTAGATAATTTATAAAGAAAAGAGATTTATTTTCTCACAGTTCTGGAGGCTGGGAAGTCTAAGAGCATGGTGTCGGCATCTGGTAAGGGACTTTGTGCTGTGTTATCCCACAGTGGAAGGTGGAAAGGTAAATGAGAGAGAAAGCATAAGGAACCAGGCTTGCTTTTATAATAACCCACTCTCTACACAAGTGACCTGGTCCTGCAATAATGACATTAGTCCATTATTAGGTCTCTTATCAGGCCTAATGAGCTCTTATTAGACCTCACCTTCCAATATTGGTACATTGGGGACTCAGTTTCCAACACATGAATTTTGGACACTCACCAATACTTAATTGTATTAACCTTTAAAATTTCAACCAATACAGTAAGTAGAATATCTAATTGCTGTTCACTGGCAAGACTGAACAACTTTCTCCTATTTATTAGTCAGTTGGATTTCCTTCTCCAAGGGTTTCCTGTTCATAGCTTTTGTGGATTTTAAATCATTTCTTTCGCGTTTTAAAAATGTTTGCTTTGTGCCGGGCACCATGGCTCACGCCTGTAATCTCAGCACTTTGGGAGGCTGAGGCAGGTGGATCATGAAGTCAGCCTAGTCAACATGGTGAAACCCCATCTCTACTAAAAATATAAAACTTAGCTGGGTGTGGTGGTGCACGCCTGTAATCCCAGCAACTTGGGAGGCTGAGGCAGGAGAATTGCTTGAACCTAGGAGGTGGAGGTTGCAGTGAGCTGAGATCACACCACTGCACTCCAGCCTGGGCAACAGAGCAAGACTCCACCTCAAAACAAAAAAAGTTTGCTTTGTAAGGGTGCTTTATGTGTTCTGAATGCAATTCTTTATCTAAGTTATAAATATAGTGACCGTGTTCTCTTCTTACCTTTTAACTATGTTCACGGGGCCTTGAAGAGTTTAAAGGAGGGGAGGGACATGGTCAGTCTTGTGGTTCATCTCAGTCTAGAAGATCACCAATGGCTATAAACGGCCAAGTTGCACACCAGCTCTAAGGTTCTGAGTGTGGTGAGAGACAAGGAGACTCAAACTTATTGGAAGGAAAATGGGAGGGTCAGTAATTCTCATTCCAGCAAAAACCTGGAATAATGGAAACCTATGGAAAAGAGGTCACTGATAATCACCCGCTGACTGAGCCCAAGTGGTCTGACGCAGTGGAACTGGCCGAAGAAGAGGCGAAGACTCCTCAAAAGCCAGTTAACCCGGTGAACTCAGCAAGTACTGTTTGTCAAGTTAGGACCAGGAGGTTTTCAAAATAACATATTCCCCTTTTTTTTTTTGAGACAGAGTCTCACTCTGTCTCTCAGGCTTGAGTGCAGTGGTGTGATCATGGCTCACTGCTGCCTTGACCTCCCCTGGTGAGGTAACCCACCTCAGTCTCTTGAGTAGCTGGGACTACAGGTGCAAGTCACTATGCCTGGCTAATTTTTTGTATTTTTTGTAGAGAGATAGGGTTTTGCCACATTGCCCAGGGTCGTCTTGCACTTGTGGGCTCAAGCGATCCACCTGCCTCAGCCCCCAAAGGTGCTGGAATTACAGGCATGAGCCACTGCACTCGGCCTACATATTTCCTTTTGTTTTTCTTTCTTTTTTTTTTAAAGCACATATGTAAGCAAAATGCAGTTCCTTCAACCTGATTTCCAGATTAAATCTCAGAAATCCAACTGTAGTAGTTAAGACAGAAATGCAGGAGGAGCAGGGTCATTTCACAAGCTTTATTGGGGTTTTCTCCCCACTCCTTCTAAAGAATACCATCATCTTTAGTTATGCCTAAGAATCTATATTCCAAACTGACAAGTAAAAACTGGGTCCTTGTGTCTATTTGAAAGAGTAAGAGGTTATGAATTCTGCTCAAACTGGGTTTGAATACACAGCTCTAATTCTTGCTAGCAATTAAAAGGAGGTAGGTTTCTGTTGTTGTGCATATTACTTATCATTTCTGAGCCTCAGTTTTCTCACTTCTACTACCCTGTACTGGTCATGTGACCTTGAGTGAGTGACGTGACCTCCCTGTGCCTCAGTTTCCATATCTGTAAAATGGGGACTATAATGATTACTTAGCTCATAACGTTACACAGTTGTGTGAGGGTTAAATGAGACAATGGACAGAAAGCAACTCAAAACATGCCTGGCACACACTAGGGCCTACATGTTAGTTGTTATTGTCACAATGCACAGATCTGCCTGAGTCCTGGCAACATTCGTCTTGCCATGTAATTTTAAGGGAAAGAAGTCAAATGGACCATAGTCATCAAGCTTGAAAAACTCCAACTGGGCCAGGCACGGTGGCTCACGCCTGGAATCCCTGCACTTTGGGAGGCCAAGGCGGGTGGATCACCTGAGGTCAGGAGTTCGAGACCAGCCTGACCAACATGGTGAAACCCCATCTCTACTAAAAACACAAAAATTAGCCGGGCATGGTGGTGGGTGCCTGTAATCCCAGCCACTCAGGAGACTGAGGCAGAAGGATCGCTTGAACCCAGGAGGCGGAGGTGGAGGTTGCAGTGAGCCGAG
>NW_012100765.1:730114-745946 GCF_000951045.1 Mandrillus leucophaeus | reverse complement strand
GGGAGGCCAAGGCGGGTGGATCACCTGAGGTCAGGAGTTCGAGACCAGCCTGACCAACATGGTGAAACCCCATCTCTACTAAAAACACAAAAATTCGCCAGGCATGGTGGCAGGTACCTGTAATGCCAGCCTGGTCATTCACTCATTCATTCACCCTTCTGGCCTCTGCCTTTGGTTCTCTTTCTTCCCTAAGGAGCTGGGGGATCGCAGTAGCAGGAGATTATGTCTTCTCAGTGCTGCTTCTTTCAGATAATTTGAGGGAAAATTCCAGACTGAGAGAGTTGTTCGGTAGGGCTGGGATTGCCGCTGATTCCGTGTGCCAGGGTTTTCTGCCCTGAGGGTCGTGCTCTCTTCTCTGCACTCTTTACATTTCTGAGGCAGCACACACTCTGGGGGCTGGGCTGTCACATGTTCTTGAACACACGCACTCCACCAGACAAAGAGTATAAGAGTGCACAAGCCAACACACCCAAATCCCTGAGGAGCAGGCACATAAAAGAGGGACGCTGGACTGAAGAACATGTGTACTACGTGAAGCTGAATGATTGGAGCAGGTGGGTCATCAGGAATATTAAAAAGCACAATAAATGTAATCAGAGATAAGGGAGAATATGACTGATACAAAGCACAAAAAAAAATCATAAAAAGTCAAGAGGAACAGTTGAAATCAAAACGAAATAGATGGGATAGATAGTAAGATGGATAGAGGCCAAGAAAAATTAGTGAGTTGGAAGATCAGTTTGAAGATCTCTCAAAACAGTGCAGGAAAGGATAAAGAGATGTGAAGGTTAAAGAAAAACCAAAGAATATTGAGGCTAAAGGTGCCAACAGTTGGATAATAGAAACCAAAAGGAGAAATGTAACAAAGCAAATGGAAGAAGGCAATATTTGAACACATAATGACAATACTTTCTCTGGAATTAAAGGAAGATTAAAAATATCAGGTTGAAAGGGTTTACAGTACGCTAAAATAAATAAAAAAAATTTACACCTGAGTATATGTCAGTAGAGATAAAATTAAGAATATTAAAAGCAATGAGGAAATTCTAAAAGCTTCTGGAGAGAACAGCAATCAGATTGACATCAGACTTCAAAATTACAGAAGAAAAGCTGAAAGAGAAATCTTCTCTGTATGGAAACTAAATATTATATTACCAGCTAACTCTTTGTAAAAAAAAAAAAAAAGAAAGTGCACGGGAAAGTTGTGTGAGTGCACACACACACACACACTTAGAGCTGAATAATGAAAACACCAGACATCAAAATTTAGATACAGATATAGCAGTACTTAGAGGAAAATTCCTTGCTCTCAATACCTGTTACAAGGACATAAGAAAGGTTGAAAACATGAGCTAAGCAATCAACTCAATAAATTTATAAAAGACAAACAGATCAATCTCAAAGAAACAATAAGGACATAATAAAAATAAGGTCAGACCAGCCTGGCCAACACAGTGAAACACTGTCTTTGCTAAAAATACAAAAATTAGCTGGGCATGGTGGCGGGCACCTGTAGTCCTAGCTACTCAGAGGCTGAGGCAGAAGAATCCCTTGAACCCAGGAGGTGGAGGTTGCGGTGAGCCGAGATGGTGCCACTGCACTCCAGTCTGGGTGACAGAGTAAGACTCCATCTCAAAAAAAAAAAAAAAAAAGGTCAGAAATCAATGAGACAGAAAAGAAACAAACCCATAAAGAATACCAAGATTAGCAAAACCAAAAGCTGATTGTTAGAGTTCTCAAGCAATAGTGAAGGAGGACAAGTGAGAAAAGATACAAATAAAAACTGAAGAATGAAAAAGGAGTAAATATAGATACAACAAAGAATAAAAAATAATAAATGAATATTTGGAAAGCAAAACAAAATGAATAAATTTTAAAAATTTTGAATGATTCAAAAAGAAATAGAAAAATGGAAAAGCATTTGAAATTAAGACCTTCCTTCTCACCAAATTATAGACTATGATGGTTGAAACAGTTCCATTCTACCCAACTTCTTACAATATACAATCCCAGTTGTTCCAGCAAACTTCGAAAGTGTGAAAGTTGCCCATCTCACTTTACTTTTTTAAACCTTTTTATTTTAAATAATTATAGGTGCACAGGAAGTTGCAAGAATAGTTCAGTGATGTATCAGTTGTACCCATGGGATTTTAATTTATAGAAATGACTTAGTGTCTCCACTGAAAGGACAATGCCATTGAAAGATGATTTTTAGGCCAGGCATGGTGGCTCATGCTTATAATCTCAGCACTTTGGGAGGCCCAGGCAGGTGGATCATGAGGTCAGGAGTTCAAGGCCAGCCCAGCCAACATGGTGAAACTGCATCTCTACTAAAAATACAAAAAAATTAGCTGGGCGTGGTGGATGGGTGCCTGTAATCCCAGCTACTCGGGTGGCTGAGGCAGAGACTTGCTTGAACCTGGGAGGCAGAGTTTGCAGTGAGCTGAGATCGCGCCACTGCACTCCAACCTGGGAAACAGAGTGAGACTGTCTCAAAAAAAAAAAAAAAAGATGATTTTTATTACTCGCATTTCCTGGAAGGAGGGGCCTGCCATGCCACACAGAGCCACCTGGGGAAGCATACAATTGGCCAGGAGGCAGGAGGGTGAAGGAGAAGCATAGGTCACTGCCTTTGTCGGGGTTTCTGAAAGGAAGCCAGGCAGAGCAGGGTGAACAGTGCAGGACCGGCTGGTTTGAATACTGTAGGTGGGCTCTGGGTAACATGGGTGATCTCAGACTGTCTGGCACCTGGCTCTGGGGTGCTTTAGGGCAGAGGAACATTGACTTGGTGTGTGAGAGTTTGATAAAGGCGATAGCTGGGGTCATGTGCTCTGGATTGATTCATTTCCATGTTAAAGGTATGCTCCTAGGATGAGCCTTTGCTCCTTCTAAGAATTGGGTAGCCATGGGAGGGGAAGTCTCTTCTCATCAGCGAGGCCACACATATCAGAGCTTGACAAATACAGAAAATAAGAAAATGTAGTTAACACAATTGAGTGATGAATGAGTGAATGCCAAATAGGCAAATACAAAATCTATGAAAACACAGAACAAGAAGGGTTTCACATATCTTTCATCCAGTTTTCCCCAATTGTGTCAAACATAATTACAGCATTCTTTTTTTTTGAGACAGGGTCTCACTCTGTCACACAGGCTGGAGTGTAGTGGCAAAATCTCAGCTCATTGCAACCTCTGCCTCCTGGGCTCAAACAATCCTCCTACCTCAGCCTCCTGAGTATCTGGGACTATAGGCATGTACCACCATGCTTGGCTAATTTTTTGTTTTGTTTTGTTTTGTTTTGTTTGTATTGTAGAGACAGGGTTTCACCATTGCCCTAGCTGGTCTTGAACTTGAGCAATCCACCCGTCTTGGCTTCCCACAGTGGAATTACAGGTGTGAGCCACCTTGCCTGACCTATAGTACAATATTTTTTTGAAAGGAAATTGATGTTGATATAATCTGTGGATATAGTTCTATGTCATTATGGCATGTGTAGATTTACGTAAGCCACACTCCAACCAAGATTCAGAACAATTTCATCACTAGAAAGTTCTCCTTTGTGTTACACCTTTACAGCCATATATAACCCACTTCCCTCAACATCACTAACCCTGGCAGCCGATAATCATTACAGCTGTTCCTGAAAGCAAAAAAGTGTGAAAGCTGCCCAACTCACTTTGTAAATTTGATTATAACTTTAATTCCAAAACTAGAAGAGGAAAAAAGATGTGGTATAAGGATTATGACAGGGAGAAATAAAACTGCAGAACTAATAAGAAAGTTCAGCAAATTCACCAAATATCAGAACAAATTATAAAAATCAATAGCATATTTCTATGCCAGCAACAATCAATTAGAAAATATAAACTGAGTCGCTGGGCGTGGTGACTCATGCCTGTAATCCCAGCACTTTGGGAGGCCGAGGCGGGTGGATCACAAGGTCAGGAGATCGAGACCGTCCTGGCTAACACTATGAAACCCCATCTCTACTAAAAATACAAAAAAAAAATTAGCCGGGCGTGGTGGCGCATGCCTGTAGTCCCAGCTACTTGGGAGGCTGAGGCAGGAGAATGGTGTGAACCTGGGAAGGGGAGCTTGCAGTGAGCCGAGACAGCGCCACTGTACTCCAGCCTGGGTGATGAATGAGACTCCGTTTAAAAAAAAAAAAAAAAAGAAAATATAAACTGAAAATAAAATACCACAGAAAATAGCCAACTGTACTCTATTTAGGAGTTATTTTATGTAATCTGTTTTAAGTTTACCAAGCAAAAAAAAGTAAAATTATAAGGACACAAAAAGATATGCATAAATAGCACGGTCTCCAATGATGGCTTGGTATAAAAATAATGTCAATTCTTCCCCAACATTAATGTAAAAATTCAAAGCAAATTTAAGTCAATAGTCTAGTTGGATGTTTTGAAGAACTCAGCAAACTTTTTCTGAAATTTGTATACATGATTAATGGTCCACGACTAGCTAGACCCACTTTGAAAAACAAAAGACTAAAGGCAGAATACCTGATATACTACAAATCCATAATAATAAAAACCATATGGTTTTGTTTATGCTTATTTATGCCTTTTATCCTTTCATTTAAAAAATTCATTTCCTTTCATCTGTCTTCATCTCTTCCTTTCCCTTTCTCAAATTCCCCTCACTCCATATATGTGTGCTGTGTATCCTTTCATATGTAGGTGTTCTTGTTTTGGGTATGTGTATTTGCCATATGTATGAATGGTTTTGTGCTTCCACTCTCCTATTTTTATATATGTCACACAGTGCTACATTTTTACAATTTTATGGGTATCTAGTCCAGTGCTAGAATCAGGGCTGGCTCCAGGGCATGCAATTCCTGCAGTCACACAGGGACCTACTCTTAAAAGAGCCTTACGCTTGGCTGAAGTGTGATTTGCTGTCATCATCTTCAAATTCTTAAACATTTTTAAACAAGCGGCCCTGTGTTGTCATTTTGCATTGGCCGTACATGCTCTGTAGGCAGTGTCATCTCAGATAAACAAAATAAACCAGAGAGTTCAGAGGTAGATCCACGTATATATGAGACCTGGATATAAGACGAAACTTGCTCCATGAATCCATGATGAAAGGGAAAACTATTTAGAGGTGGTTTTGGGATAACTAGCCCACCTTTTGGAGGGGAAAAAAAAATGCACCATGACTCAGATGGATTAAAGACCTAAATACAAAAGGTAGAACTATAAAGACAGCAGGAGGTAATATTAGAAAATCCTTTTGTGACCTATGAATGGGGAATAATTTCTTAGGAAAACACCAAAAGCACAATCAATAAGCAAAATATTGGTGGATTTCATGATACCAAAAGTATGGGTTTCTGTTCAATGAAAGACATCATGGAAATGTCAACTGACAGAGAACTGCCAGAATATCTACTTTCAATGACTCAGACAGACAGAATCAATATATAGAATAATAAGCAGCTCTGGAAAACCACAAAGAAAAAAATCTATAAAAAATTGGCAAAGGACACTTGGGTTCAGAAGAGAACATTTAAATGGCTGACTAATCAATAAAAATACCTTGGCTCATTTGTAATTAGATAAATGAAAATCAAAGCAGTAATTAAATACCATTTTATATCCATTAACTGCCAAAAATTAAAAAGCTAAACAGCACAAAGCAAAAAAGAACAACAACAACAAAAAGAGCCAGCATCCCTGGGGGATATAGATTGAAGGAGTCCCTCTAGTGAGCAATCTCGCTGGATTAACACAGACTAAGTATTTGTGTGCTTATCATTCATCAATTCCACTCACAGGTAGAATCTGAGCTCCATCTTCATGTTGTTCTATAAAGGGACACATATGAGGAGTGACCACTGTGTGTTTCTGTGGGTTGGAATCATCTATCCATCCATCATCAGGGGAATAGTTAAGTCAAAGGTGGTGATGCATTATTATACAGAAGTTAGTGGCCCTGGACTAGATACACATAAAATTGTAAAAATGTAGCACTGTGTGACATATATAGAAACAGTGGGAGAGTGGAAGCACAAAACCATTCACACATATGGCAGATACACATACATAAAACAAGAGCACCCACAAATAAGAGGATACACAGCACACATACATGAAGTGAGGGGAATCTGAGAAAAGGAAAGGAAGAGATGAAGAAAGATGAAAGGAAATGAATTTTTTAAAATAAGGGATAAAGGCCATAAATAAGCATAAACAAACAAAAAAGACTCTGCAAGACCAGGGCTGAAAATGCCATGAACTGTGGAGTTGATCACTCCACTCTTCTGCTTCTAAGGTTAAATGAAAAAAGAAAAAATTAACTCTCTCCAAAGTAAGGTCCCACAAAACTGGATAAAAATTTTTAAAAACATGAGTATTTTCTCCTGGGTATATGCGGAGGAGAAAGAAAAGCTACCACATTTTAGTTATACCTTTTCACTCCCCAGAAAGCATTTGTTTTTTAAAAGAAATCAAACTCTTCATCTTTTTCAGCAACTGTTGGCAGACAATGTAATAGCACAAAAAATCACATCATTGTTCTCCCAGCATGATGAGAGGGGCTATGTATGCAAAACATAGGCTCAAAGAGTAGCAGCTGACTAGATCTCTTTCTCTTCTTTTTCAGTCACATAAGTTTGATAGATTCAGAAGGTAGAGCCTAGTACCTATCAATTTATTTAAAAGTGACTCCAGAAAGATAATTTTGCAAACTTCTTTTACCTTGCAATTCAGTGTATGACTCTCTGGGGAAGTTTGGCAGCAACATTCTTAATGGAAACATGGACAGGCTGGGATCATACAGCGAGTGTCTTTCCACCCATGCTCCCAAGGGGAACTTCCGAGGGCAGTACTGCAAGCTTCACATACTGCAGGTGAGTGTGGAGGACCTGCACATTTGCTCTTGAAGGACAAGTGAATGTCATGATATAGAATAAAATACAACTCCATTGATTCCTTTTCATAATTAAAAAAAAAAACTATTACGATGTTTTGCAAAAAATAAAAACTAAATTTTAAATACTTGGCAGAAACCTGCTCAGCATCTTGAGTGTGAGACATTAAACGAGACTCTTGTTCACAAACCACGTAGGACTTGAGATATTCCTTCTACCACATTGTATGGAGCAAGACCTCTGGACAATTTTCACAGGGAATCCAAGGTCAAACGCTGGCCAGCAGCTTCTATAGCTTCAAATGCTATGGCTCTCT
This sequence comes from Mandrillus leucophaeus, assembly GCF_000951045.1. Lineage (NCBI taxonomy): Eukaryota > Metazoa > Chordata > Mammalia > Primates > Cercopithecidae > Mandrillus > Mandrillus leucophaeus. The sequence goes on along the minus strand of NW_012100765.1, from coordinate 738,740 downwards.
TTTTGAGAGTTATTTTGAGTTTGCTGGTAGCTCTCTTCTGCCCTTCTCTGCTGGGGTCCAGTAGGGACTCTCCTATACTTGGATTTGGTCCCAGACAAAGTCCCCATTCTGTATCCTTGCTGTCAGGGAACCGCATCATTACTTGGTATGAGGTGGATTAAATCACGGAGCTTTCCACACACTCCTGTCTCATCAACAGCTTTTAGAATACCAGAGGCAGGGTGGACTTCCCATTACCCTTAACTCTTCTCAGAAAGAGAGCTCTAAACATGAATTTGAGGTTATCCTAGCAGACGGGCCATGACTTTTATGAAAACATTACTAAATCAGTTGACCAAATTTGCAGGGCTATCTTCAAATCATGTTAATCCTTTTATTGCTCAGAAACAAAACAAAACAAACAAATAAACAAAACAAAAACAGAAAACAAAACTAGGAACAGCATAGCCTGTTATGAAATACAAAGATAGACTTGATGTGTGTCACACAGTACTAAAGGAAAATTACATTACAAGTTGGCTAATAACAGTTGTATAAATTAACAATAAGAAATCCAAGCTCTCTGATATTAATGCTATAAAATGATCTTAGAATGGTTCGCTGTGGAGACAGAGAGATGACCACCTAGCTCCATTTGTCCTGCTGAGGGTTGGGATAATGATTGCTTGAGGGATTAATCAGTGCATACAAATGTCATTTTCAAAGCAGATTAATGGTTTTGATACTGGAGAAAAAGGTCAGGCCTACACAATCCTCTAAATTATGTGTTTAGAAGAATCATCCCAGAATGTTTTATTTATACTTTGATGTTTTCTTTATTGGGACAGGCATTCTAGTTATTGGCTTGATTTGTTAATAAAATCTTTATTTGATACAATGTGTCCTGCTACCAATTAATGGCAACTTGGAAATTGTATTGAAAATTGCAGGAGATGCAACTCTTAATGACCTTTCATTTGGAAGAGAGAGGCAGTGGGGCAGATTATCCAAAACTACTGGTTGCTTTTTAAAGAATAACTTACATTAAGCCTTGAGGCATTTTAAAAAAAATATGCATGTGTCCGATGCTCTGGAAATTCACTTGAACCACTCAGTAATGGAAAAGTCATCTTTTAAGAAGTTGGAACACTTCTTCTTTCAACATCCTTCTCTCCCACTCCCAATCTGATTATTTAGCAGCAAACTTACTTGGGATGATCATGCATATATGTTATGAATGCCGAAATGAAAGAACATTGTGGCATTGTGTTTCCCAGGATGGGACTGACTACAGTGTGGGCGTGTGTGTCCCTGATTCTTGTGCTGAAGAGGATGTGACTCTGATGTCTCGGCTGGGTAGGTACAAAAGAATATCTGGTGAAACTATCATCTCACAGCGTAATGTTGGAAAAACCCCAGCTCCTTAGAACCAAGAAAGGTAATTCCTTCAGGACTGAACCAACCTTTCATCGTGATCAATCCAATAAACTGAGCCTAATGGAGGTTTGAGGGGTTCAAGGGTAAAGATGGTAGAATAGTAATGGAGTAGGTAGGAAGGGAGACAATAAGGAAAAGATAGAGCTGAATCTTTATGTAACAAAAATGTAAAGTTAAACAATCTTTCCTCACCCACAGCTGCCTGGTTAGGCTAAAGAAAGGAGGTGGGTGGTGTTTGGTTTCAATATTGTGAGTGTTCTGTGCCCTGGCCCGTGTGTGGCAATCTGCCACCTGCCATATCCAGAGGCCATTCTGAACGAGGACTGTGTGCAGTCAACATGTTGTAATGGATTAGTGTTAAGAACCCAGCATTTGGTCCTGGTTGTCACCTCCCAGCTGTGTGATCCTGGGCCAATCACTTAATCTCCCCAAGTTCAGTCTCTTCCTCTGCACAGTGACGGGTGGCTCTGCATGGCTCTCTCTATGGCCTTCTAATCACTTCTCCCTTAGCTATGCGGAAATAATATATTTTAGTCTGCACAGAAACTGATTTGACTTCCCCTAAGTCTTTTAAAGTTTTCAAAGCAAGAATTTTAAGCCTAGGTTTTTGCCACTGGTGTCTTTTATATTTATTATGGTCATCCAGAGAAGAACTAACACATACTAAAGTTCTACATTATTAGGAGTGAGAAGAACTAACATATAATAAAGTTATACATTATTAAGAGTTCTCCTTTAAAGTATTGATATTGCAGCTAGTTGTCAAAATCTTAAATGGTCCTCTGCATTTGTGACGATTCCTATGGCTTTGGGTGTATTATCTATCTAGCCAGGTATTTCATGTGCTGTTTAAAAAAGCAATAAATCAGCTGCGCATGGTGGCTCATACCTATAATCCCAGCACTTTGGGAGGCCGAGGCCAGCGGATCATGAGGTCAGGAGATCGAGACCATCCTGGCTAACACAGTGAAACCCCATCTCTACTAAAAATACAAAGAATAAGCCAGGTGTGGTGGCGAGCGCCTGTGGTCCCAGCTACTCGGGTAAGCTGAGGCAGGACAATGGCGTGAACCTGGGAGGCAGAGCTTGCAGTGAGCCGAGATGGTGCCACTGCACTCCAGCCTGGGCTACGGAGCAAGACTCCGTCTCAAATAAATAAATAAATAAATAAATAAATAAAAATAAAAAAGCAATAAATCATTACAAATCAAATGCAAATTTCAATTCTTGTTGGATAAGCCATAAACATCCTAGAAACAAAGATAAATGTGTAGTTATTATTAAATTAGCATTTCAAGTGACTAAGTGACTCTAAGTCTAATGAGTTAATAGTCCTTATTATTTAAGAGATTTGTCAATTAGCCTAATTTTTCAGACTAATGCCAAGCTTTCTAGCCAGAGTTGACATTAGAATAAAATAAAATATTAGAAATAATTACCATTGATAAAAAGATATTTTAAGAAAGTAGCATTCAAAGAGAAACAAGATGGAGATTCTCTTTGAGGAACCAGGAAAAGAAAACAGACTGGTGGTTGTCAACTGAGCTGACGTGGGTGGATGGATTAGGGGAATTTAGTCTTTGCTGCCCAGGCGTTTTTCCAGCTCTGGCACAGAGGCAGCAGATAGAAATTGGAGGTCTTTGCCCGGGGTAAAGTGTCCCCATCTGGAAAGGATTTGTCAGCTATTCCTTAAAGCTCTTTGATGGAGTTGCCAATATTTCCTCTACAGATGTGAGACAACCAGCTCAGCATACCAGACTGAAGCTGTTTGCACGGACTGCACTCACCCAGAGGAGGGGAGCGGGGAGGGCCAGTAGTAGATTGGGCGAGAAAAAATGCCCTAGTACGGCAGAGGGAGAGCAAGATCCTGGCAGGTCAGGACATAACTGCTTTTGGCCAAGGGCTAGGGCAAAACACTGCACAGTTGTTGTCATAGAATGTTATAAAATGTCACCCAACATACTTTACCTGAATTCCTAAGAATAAAATTATTTCACACCAGAATGTTGAGAGCCTGGATGGAACTTGGATGTGGTGATTATGAAACCCAATTATGGGATATTTTCCTAAAAATCCAGACCCATGCATTTTGGTGTCATTAATAGTCCTTTCCCATCGCTGCTGTAACAAGTGACCACACACTGGGTGGCTTAGAACAACAGAGATTCATTCTCTCACAGTTCTGGAGGCTAAATATCTGAAGTCAAGGTGATGATGAGGTTGGTTCCTTCTGGAGGCTCTGAGGGAGAGTCTGTTCCTTGCCCTACTCCACATGCCTGGTGGTTGTCAGTACTTCCTGGCACTCCTTGGCTTGTAGCCACATCATTCCAGCCTCTACCTCCACCCACATGTGGAGTTCTTCCCTGTATGTCCAAACTTCCCTCGCATAAGGACACTAGTCATACTGGATTTAGGGCCCAACCTAACCTCATCTTCCTATTTCCAAATAAGGAAATAGGACCCTATTTCCAAATAAGATCACATATGCAGGTACTAAGGGTTAGGACTTGAACCTTTCTGGAGGACACGGTTCAACCCAAAAGACTACCTAATACCTACTTCCTAGGCTGGCTAAATTATCTGAGTTCCCTTTAACACAACAGGGAGTTGGGAGGATGGGAACTCATAGCCCCTTAGCTCAGGGCCCTGCTCTTAGAATATGCTTGACAAATGTTAGATAATCTTGCTGAAGTTTAATTGTGAGGCAGAGGCAATCTACCTGGTCACAGGGACCACACAAGAGCTGACAAAGAAGGGGCCTGGGTGTTTTTGGTTTTGCTTTTGTTTTTCTGAGACAGGGTCTTGCTGTGTCCCCAGGCTGGAGTGCAGTGGCACAATCATGGCTCATTGCCGCCTGAATCTCCTGGGTCCAAGCAATCCTTCCACCTCAGCCTCCCAAAGAGCTGAGATCAGGCATGCACCACCACACCTGTCTAATTTGTAAATGTTTTGTAGAGATGGGGTCTCCTTATGTTGACCAGGCTGGTCTCAAACTTCTGACGTCAAGTGATCCTTCTGCCTCGACCTCACAAAGTGCTGGGATCACAGGTGTGAGCCACCACACCCAGCCTGGGGCTTGTTCTAAAGGTCTGTTTAACACTGAGTTGTGTCTGATTTTATCCAGACACAACACTGAAGGCTGCACATTTCCATTCTCGGGGACTCACTCTAAGTCTAAGACTCACTCACTCTAAGTCTGTCCCATTGGAGACTTTATAACGTTTTATGATGATCACACTGTTCCAGTTTGCAGTGGCCAAAAGCAATGAGTTCCGAGCTGCTTAGAATCGACGTTTAACAGTCCTTTACAATAAGCTTTAAACTGTGCTCTTTCCTATGCTCTATTAGGTTAATTTCACCTTGCTTTTCCTATGAGAATCACTAGGACTACATAGCAGAACAATGGTGCTAGAAGTACAAGGGAAGATCTTTCTCCTCCAACTCCGTCTTACAGATTCCCTGAGCACCAGTGGAGAAAATGGAACTCTTTTAATAGTAACTCCTTGAATTACCCATAGAATTGCCTTTCTGGCTAAGAATTCAAAAGGAATCCAAAACATTTCACAGAATACCATTTTGTGTTCTCAATTCAATTCAGAAAATATTTATTGAGCAATTTTCTCTCTGGCCTTTGTATGAGACATCACCTGTATGTGCTGGGGGCGAGGGGATCAAAATGATTGGGAGTTACCCGTTTCAAAAATATGTACAATTTAGGAAGAAAAGTGTGTGTGCCTGAGCTATTAGGAAACACTGTGGGGAAAGAAATGTCCAATCTCACTCAAGTGTTGGGGCTGGGCATAAAAGCTAGAGAAGCAGAGCCCAGCATGGATAGAGTAAGAGTGGGGAATTTAGACAGGGCTTGAGCTGACCTTGTGTTAGTGAAGAGGTCAGGATGGGGTGGGGTAAGAATTTGTTGGAAAACAGATTCAACAGAGGTTTCCAATAAAGGTTTCTTTTATTTTTATTTTTATTTATTTTTTTTTGAGACGGAGTCTCGCTCTGTCGCCCAGGCTGGAGTGCAGTGACCGGATCTCGGCTCACTGCAAGCTGCGCCTCCCGGGTTCACGCCATTCTCCTGCCTCAGCCTCCGGAGTAGCTGGGACTACAGGCACCCGCCAACTCGCCCGGCTAGTTTTTTTTTGTATTTTTTTAGTAGAGACGGGGTTTCACCGTGTTAGCCAGGATGGTCTCGATCTCCTGAGCTCGTGATCTGCCCGTCTTGGCCTCCCAAAGTGCTGGGATTACAGGCTTGAGCCACCGCGCCCAGCCCCAATAAAGATTTCATATTCCCCTTGTAGATCTGGAATCTAGCATAGCATAGACACTTCAGGCTGATTACTTAAGGCTGATTGGATGTGCGCGGGCTGCCGGTTGTCTTTGTTTACCATGGCAGGATTTAGAGCTGGGCTGTGGTTGATTGACCAAAAAACCAACCAACCAAAACAACAAAACCAAAACAAAACAGAAACGTCATTTGATTCCTTTAAAATTAGAGATAGAACTTCCAAAGGGAACAGACGTGTGCTGGCTGGTCAGTACACTTCGTTTTCAGTGGAAGAGTTTAGTTTGGAAACCCACATACTAACAGGAAGTAGCGTTGGTTCAGAGCAAATGGAATTGGATTATGAAAAATTCTGCTGCCAGGTCTCCTGTGGGAACCTGCTGGTAACCTAGATCAAGCACCCCAACTCTTGGCCAGGGTTGAGGACACACACATGACCCTTCCTTCTTGTTTCTATCCTTACCATGCTACAATTAGGAATCACAGTTAATCACATATTATTAGTCTTTCAGCAGCATTTTTGGACGTTTTAGAAACCCTTGGGTCACAGACTCATGGGAACCTTGAGGGTTAGAGATGGAAAGGACATTAGAATACATCATGTCCCTTGTGTTTATTGCAGCACTATTTACAATAGCAAAGACTTGGAACCAACCCAAATGCCCATCAATGATAGACTGGATAAACAAAATGGGGCACATATACACCATGGAATACTATGCAGCCCAAAAAAGGATGAGTTTTTATCCTTTGCAGGGACATGGATGAAGCTGGAAACCATCATTCTCAGCAAACTAACACAGGAACAGAAAACCAAACACTGCATGTTCTCACTCATAAGTGGGAGTTGAACAATGAGAACACATGGACACAGGGAGGAGAACATCACACACATCGAGGGGTTGGGGGCAAAGGGAGGGAGAGCATTAGGACAAATACCTAATGCATTCGGGGCTTAAAACCTAGATGACAGGTTGATGGGTGCAGCAAACCACCATGGCACGTGTATACCTATGTAACAAACCTGCACATTCTACACATGTATCCCAGAACTTAAAGTATAATAATAATAAAAGAATACATCGTGTCTGACCCACCCTTCACTGTTACACAGATGAGGAAATGAGACCCAGAGAGATGAAGCGACTTGCTCAGGGTCACACAGCAAGCTAGCTCAAACTTGAGCCTCTTGAATGCAAGACTAGGCAATGTGGTGTGGTGAGATGAGGAACACCCAACATTTATTAAACTTACTGCCTGTCCTGCACTGTGCTAAGGGCTTTACAACCATTGTGTCATTTAGTTCTCATGACAGCCCTAGCAGGTAGGTAGGTACTATTATGATCGCCATTTTAAAGAAGGAGGAAAGCTGTGTGCCCATCCTTTGTGGAGATTTTGGAAGTCCCCTGGTCTTAATTCTAACCGTGTGCTCCTGGGATTCGCAGCAAGAACACCTGTAAACTTGTCAGAAGCACAAAGTCAGGTTCCGCCTCAAACCTCCTGGATCAGAAACTTGCAGGGAGGGGAGGCAGAGAGCCAACAGGCCCTCAAGGTAATTCTGAGGCTTGCTAAAATTGGAGACAACTGCCCTAGTCTTACCAGTAGGCTCTTTACACGCAATTTCTTCCAGTGCTCATCAGCTGTGTCCTGACTTGCTGCTTCTTACCTTCAATTTCAGATGGCACCTTTTCCCAGACTATGGGCTGCAATTGTATATTTCCATCTTATATTGCATTTCTCTGTCGGGGGGGCTTGTTCACAAATAGATTTGAGCCAGCAATGGCGCGTGTTTAGGTTTTTAGTTCCCAGTACCGTGTGCTAGGAAAGGCCAGGAGAAAAGACTGATTCGGTAGACCTAGGTTTACTTCCAGCTGGGCTAAGAGTTCCTCATTCTGTAAGTTTCCACATTTTTGTGCTCTACTTCCCTCCAACTGTAAATCAGATATATTCAAAACCAGCTGTCCCCACCCTTTTTCTTTTTGGAGACAGTCTCGCTCTGTGGCCCAGGCTGGAGTGCAGTGGCATGATCTCAGCTCACTGCAACCTCTGCCTCCTGGGCTCAAGTGATTCTCATGTCTCAGCCTCCCGAATAGCTGGGACTACAGACGAGCACCACCATGCCTGGCTAATTTTTCTATTTTTAGTAGAGACAGGGTTTCATCATGCTGGCCAGGGTGGTCTCAAACTCCTGACCTCAAGTGATCACCCTGCCTCGGCCTCCTCCCAAAGTGTAGGATTACAGGCGTGAGCCACTGCGCCCAGCCCCAGCTGTCCCTTTTTATTGTAAAAGTTTCATTTTGAAATAATAGATATGAAAGCACTTGGAAAAATGTAAGGCATTATTACAAGCTAAATGATTTATACAATCTCTTTTTCTTTTTTGGTAGATACTTTAAGATTCAGAAATACTTCGTTTCTGGCCCCTTCCCTCTTTCTTTTTACAATAAATTCTTCCTCCTCGTCTGGTGGGAGTGTGGCCAGATGTGCTACTGGAACGTTCCCCCTGGACACATTTGCTGCCGTATGTCTGTGAGTATGGACATTCGAGGTACCTGGGTGGGTTGTGATCTGTCGGTACTGTTTTATCAACTCCCCTCATCAACTGCATTTCACTATTAAATCTCATTCATTGCATGATGTCTGGCCAGTACTGCCTGTTTCAGGATATTATGGTCTGAGTGTTTTTGTTTCCCCCCCAAAATTCGTAAGTTGGAATGTCACCCGCAATGTGATGATCTCTACAGATGGGGCCTTTGGGAGGTGCCTGTCATGAGGGCAGAGCCTTCACAAATGGGGTCGGGTAGCTTAGACAAGGGACCCCAGAGAGCTCTCTTGCCCCTTCCAACATGTGAGGACACAGCTAGAAGGCGCCGTCTATGAACCAGAAAGTGGGCTCTCAACAGGCACCGAATCTTCCAGCACTTT
>NW_012100765.1:725328-728924 GCF_000951045.1 Mandrillus leucophaeus | reverse complement strand
AGGCCTCCCAAAGTGCTGGGATTACAGTCTTGAGCCACCGCACCCAGCCAGGTTCTTACTAATTTTTAAAGTTTATTATGTATGTAAAGAATATTAATTCTTAGTCATATCAGCTGCAGACATCTTCCTCAGTATTTTGGTTGCTTTAAGATTTTAAAAATAATTATGACAAGTTAAGTGAAATCCATTAACATTTTCCTTGATATATTTTCTCTTTTTTCATTCGTTTTATTCTTAGAGCATCATTCTCCATCCTTAAAATTGTTGAAGGTTTTTCTACATAAGTATGCAGCGGTTTGCTTTTCACAGGCCCGTGTTCCCGGCGTCTCATTTTGGCGACCTGAGATGAGGCAAGGCGCAGCTGTTGTGTCTTCTTCCTGCAGGTTCATCACCTTGCTGGGGCTCACCCTCCCTTTGGCTGGAACAGTCTGCGTGGCAGCTAGGGAATGGGGGTCAGCCTGCAGGACATCGCAGGAACATGGGGCACCTCTGGCCACTTACGGGAGTCTGCCACTGAGCAAGGCGGAGAGCAATGAACAAAGAAGCAGAATCCCACGGACGCACTGCCCGGCACATCTGCCCCTGTCAGCAGCCCCGAGCAGAGGAAAAAGTAGGCATTTGAATGAAACTAAGACCACCCAGGAGAGGTGACTTAGCCGAGTGTGCAGTTGGATACGAATGCCTACAGTGCTGGCTCCTAGTGAACGCCCGGCAGCTTCCAAATGTCAGTGTGGAGGTTAGATCTCTGCTCTTGACTGTCCCGTCTTTGTTTACCATCAGCATGCTAAGGTCAGGCAAGGTCACTAAAAATGCTGCTTTATTTTGTGAGTACAATTATCCAGTGTGTTTTTGTGCTGATCAAAGACTAGGTTCAAACAGGGCTTGGGGTTTCACTGCGGCAGTTCTCTGAGAACAATTCCGTGGCCACAGTGTCTGCTTTCAGTGTCACACTTATACACATGACCCGTAGAAGCTTCCTGCCATCCGCAGGAAGGTGAATGATTTACATAGAAACTGAAGGGAGGGTGTTGAGCTTGTAACACAAGGTAATTCACGCAGTACGGTACGTGTGAACCAGAAGCAGATTAACCCAGCCTAGGTAGTGAGAGGCTGGATTTCATTGAGATAGACTGCACTGTGTTTTAGTGAAAAATCATGAGCATTGCCTTCATTTCTACCTGCCTGCCTATGCACCAAGGCAAATAGAATATCTCTCTCTCTAAACTTCAGAACATGTGGAATAAGAGGGCCAGGCTTAGTGGCTCACGCCTGTAATCCCAGCACTTCGGGAAGTCAAGGTGAGAGGACTGATTGAACTCGGGAGTTTGAGGCCAGCCTGTGTAATGTAGCAAGACCCCCATCTCTACAAAAATAATTTAAAAATTAGTCAGGCAACAGAGAGAGACCTTGACTCAAAAAAAAAAAAAAAAAAAAAGAACAGAACCAGAACGTGAATATTTGGCAGATTTCTTTTAGATCCAGGTTCACACAATTGTCCTTTCTTACTTCAACTAGGGGGATAAAAATAAAATGGAATGGCTGGGCTTGGTGGCTCATGCCTGTAATCTCAGCACTTCGGGAGGCCGAGGCAGGTGGATCACCTGAGGTCAAGAGTTTGAGACCAACCTGGCCAACATGGTGAACCCTCGTCTCTACTAAAAATACAAAAATTAGCCAGGCATGGTGGCAGGTGCCTGTAATCCTGGCTATTTGGGAGGCTGAGGCAGGAGAATTGCTTGAACCTGGGAGGCAGAGGTTGCAGTGAGCCAAGATCATGCCACTGTATTCCAGCCTGGGTGACAAGAGCAAGACTCTGTCTCAAAAAAAAAGAAAAAAGAAATTTCAGTGAATGAACTAGAAGAATATGAAGAAATGATAAAGCAGCTTCAGGGAATATGCCTACTGTGGAAGGCATAGAAATTATTTTCTCAGATCCTACTCAGATTTTTTTTTTTTTTTCCAGAGACAGGATCTCCTTCTGTCACCCAGGCTGGAGTGCAGTGGCATGATCTCAGCTCACTTCCACCTCTACCTCCTGGCTCTAACGATCTTTGTATTTTTAGTAGAGATGGGGTTTTGCCATGTGTTGCCCAGGCTGGTCTCAAGCTCCTGGGCTCAAAGGATCCACTCACCTCGACCTTCCAAAGTGCCGGGATTTTAGGCGTGAGCCACTGTGCCCGGCCCTATTCGGGTCTTAAGGCAAAAACAAAAACAGTAGCAACACCAACCAAAAGCTCAACAATAAAAACAAAACACATGTTTGTGTAAGCAGAGATATGGTATAAGAAGGAGCCAAGAAGGCCTAGAGGTCCCTGGCACAACCTCTTTCCCAAAGCTGGAAGCAGCTGTAGCAGCCGGGTGGCTTCCTGTGGACCCATCTGTGATGGGAAGCGCTGGCGGTCAGGCTTCCGAACGAGAGGCAAATCCTTGCTGTCCTGTAATTCCCACCAGGGGCCCTGGTTTTGCCTTCTAGGGCCCAGAAAATAATCATGCTCTCTTGTTTCTACTGCAGCCCCATCAGATGTTGAGGGCAGTTATGGTGGCCCTGTCCAAATCTCAGAATCCCTCAATTCTTCACACGATGTGGTTCTAGACCTCTGTCTCTGTGCCGCTACCCCCGCAACCCCGCACTCCCGCACTGGCGGCCTACAGACAGTTCCACATTTGGTGTGGCAGAAAGAGCACACGCTTAGGAATCCTGTCACCCAATCAAACCTGCTTTGATTGCTAACTCTGACTGTGGTCACATTGTGTGACCTCTGTGAACCTCAGTTTCCACATGTGTAAAACAGGGGCATATAATGGGATCTGTGGAAGGAATTAAATGAGATCATAAGTACTTACCATCTCCTCCTAAATTCATTCCTTGTTTCCCCATTCTCTTCGGTTAAGCCAGGAGAGGAAAGAAAGGGTAGGGGCTTAAATCTGCCAAGGCTACATGCTTGGGCTGCTCTGACCTTGCTGGGCTGCTCTGACCTCGCTCAGTGACCAGCAGAGTCAGCTGGATTGCAGGGACATGCCACGTCCCCAGAGCTGGATTGCAGAGCCCAACCTTTTAAGGCTGGATGACAGGATTTAGGCCAGATACACCTGGTATGGTGTCAGGAACTGAAACTTTAGGTTCCTCACCCAAAATGAGGCACCCTATGATTGGGACATTAAAGTTATGTTACCTTTTTTTATCTGGCACATTTAACTGTGGTCTCAAAATGGGGGTTTTCCATGTTCTGTTGCCATAACAACTTTTTAATTTTTGTACTTAATACCATCAAAGGATGCTGGGCATGGTGGCTCACGCCTATAATCCCAGCATTTTGGGAGGCTGAGGCAGGAAGATTGCTTGCACCCAGGAGTTCAAGACCAGCATGGGCAACGTGGTAAAACCTCGTTTCTACAAAGAAATACAAAAATTAGCTGGGCATGGTGGTGTGTGCCTGTAGTCCCCGCTACCCAGGAGGCCGAGCCAGGAGGATTGCATGAACCTGGAGGTGGAGGTTGCAGTGTGAACTGAGTTCATATCACTGCACTCTAGCCTGGGTGACAGAGCCAGACCCTGCCTCAAAAAGGAAAAAACAAAAACATCAAAGGTAAAATAC
>NW_012100765.1:722130-724463 GCF_000951045.1 Mandrillus leucophaeus | reverse complement strand
AGCATCAGAGTCACCTGGATGACTATTACAGCACAGATTCCTGGGCCCTGACCCAAAGACTCTGACCTCATAGGTCTGTGGTGGGGCCTGGGAATGTGCATTTCTAATAAGTTCCCAGGTGATGCTGAAGCTGCTGGCTGGGAGACCTCCACTTTGAGAACTGGTGATTGCCTGCATCGTTTCATCCAATCTTCTCCACGTCCTCATGGTTTATAACACTTTCCATTTACAGATGAGCTAAGTGAGTCTCAGGAGCAGTTATTTTCAGAAGCCTTTATAAACCGCTGATGGGTGAGTTCATTCACAAGTAGAATTTAGACAGAAAAACATAATAACAAACATATTGAGCACTAGCTTGCCACATTAGGCATCAAACCAGATATTTGATGTTCTAGAATCCTCATTACAACCCTGGTCAAAATGATGCCCATTCTAAAAGTGAAGAAACTGAGGCTCAGGGAGGCTAAAGAAGTTGGCCAAACCTGGCAGAGCCCGGGTCCTGTATCTCTTCACTGCTTGGGAAACTGGGGAGGAGCAGGTGAATCAGCTCTAGGAGGCTGTTGTGCTGTACTCATGGCCAATTTCTGAGTGAAAACCCCTGTGAATGAAAAGGATGGGTGTGGTGACTTCAGAGAGAGACGCAATCACAAAGAGTGACTTAAATGGAAATACTTGTATTCACGGCTGGAAATTCAAAATGTTAGGTAATTAAATTCTTCAATTTAAGAAACTGATTTAGATTTCCAGAGCTTGATTATGAGCCAGACTTTATTTGTGAATAAGTTTTAATTCTGCAAAGACTTCTTTGTGCCCACAATGTTGAAGGCATGGGGCTCTGTCCAGGTAGAAATGGAAGTCTCTTGGAGCCGGCTTGAGCTTGGAGGCCCCTGTTTTGCAATTCCAAACACTTGCTTGGTTCTCAGAATAGGTAAACATTAAATTCTTTAAGAATGGGAATGAATTAAGAAGATGGTATTAACCATTCTTAAAGTGATAGGGCTTAAAATAGTGGTAGTAGTAGCTGTGTTCTCACGAGTACATACTGTGGGTTACCTCTGTTTAATGTGATCTATAAGCATTATCTCATTTGTTCTTCATGATAATCCTATAAAATCTACTTTGATTATTTTGCAGATGTGGAAACTTAGACACAGAGAAGTTAATTCACTTGCCGGGGGGGTCACAGAGCTGATAAGTGACAGAATCAGAGCCACGAGCATCTGGCTATATGGCCTGTGCCCTAAGCTCCTGTGCCACCAGTCCCTCTGTTTTTGTGCCTATACTTTGACCTACATTATTCATTATTATTATTATTATTATTTTTTGAGATGGAGTCTCACTCTGTCACCCAGGCTAGAATGCAGTGGTGCAATCTTGGCTCACTGCAACCTCCACCTCTTGGGTTCAAGTAATTCTCCTGCCTCAGCTTCTGGAATAGCTGGAACTACAGGCATGCGCACCACGTGCAGCTAACTGTTTTGTATTTTCAGTAGAGATGAGGTTTCATGTGGGTCAGGCTGGTCTCAAACTTCTGACCTCAAGTGATCCACCTGCCTTGGCCTCCAAAAGTGTTGGGATTACAGGCGTGAGCCACCATGCCCGGCTCATTATTCATAAGCAACTAGTCCTCAGAATTGCAGGGGTGTTCTTTCACGTGAAATGCTTGCTTTGTGGATCACATCGATTCTTACTGATGTCTGCGTTCTCCTTCCCTCAACTCTTCGTCAAGCAGGACTGGGGTCAGGGGTTGGCATCTCTGGGGCCTGAGCTTGGGCAGCGTATTCTGCACAAAGCATGTGGGGCACCAAACTCAGGTCAAGTCTGTTAGCGAAAGTCAAGATTCAAAAGGGAGGGATACTAAGTATGAAAGTCCACAGATAGATCAAGAGGGAACCGTGGAGGCTGAGCTGAGAAGCCCACGGTCAGAGCAAGACAGCCTCCGTGTAACTGCCAAGATCTGTGGATTGCACTTTGGTTCTTGTTGCGGGGCGGTGTGTGGATACCCTGGCAGTCAGGGTGGACAGTAACACCTTTGCTCTTGCCCAGGGTTTCTAGGAGCCATGGTTCATGCTCTGGAGTGCTTTTCTTGGCAGAAGAATGTGCCAGCCATCTGGACTACAAAGACACCAGGCAGCACCTGCTCTGCACTGAATGGCATTCGTGTTTTGAGTCTTCTGTGGATCATCTCGGGACATACCAGTCAGATGACTGCATGGCTGTCTTTGGGTGCGGAGAGTTGATGAGCCTTTACTCTGGGAGCAGTCAGGGAAGAGACACTCTTTGGTATGGCGGGATCATGGTGGCCAAAGGATGGGGGTCTGGCAGCCTTCCCA
>NW_012100765.1:717635-722080 GCF_000951045.1 Mandrillus leucophaeus | reverse complement strand
GACTTAAATGGAAATACTTGTATTCACGGCTGGAAATTCAAAATGTTAGGTAATTAAATTCTTCAATTTAAGAAACTGATTTAGATTTCCAGAGCTTGATTATGAGCCAGACTTTATTTGTGAATAAGTTTTAATTCTGCAAAGACTTCTTTGTGCCCACAATGTTGAAGGCATGGGGCTCTGTCCAGGTAGAAATGGAAGTCTCTTGGAGCCGGCTTGAGCTTGGAGGTCCCTGTTTTGCAATTCCAAACACTTGCTTGGTTCTCAGAATAGGTAAACATTAAATTCTTTAAGAATGGGAATGAATTAAGAAGATGGTATTAACCATTCTTAAAGTGATAGGGCTTAAAATAGTGGTAGTAGTAGCTGTGTTCTCACGAGTACATACTGTGGGTTGCCTCTGTTTAATGTGATCTATAAGCATTATCTCATTTGTTCTTCATGATAATCCATAAAATCTACTTTGATTATTTTGCAGATGTGGAAACTTAGACACAGAGAAGTTAATTCACTTGCCGGGGGGGTCACAGAGCTGATAAGTGACAGAATCAGAGCCACGAGCATCGGGCTATATGGCCTGTGCCCTAAGCTCCTGTGCCACCAGTCCCTCTGTTTTTGTGCCTATACTTTGACCTACATTATTCATCATCATTATTATTATTATTATTATTATTATTATTATTATTTTTGAGATGGAGTCTCACTCTGTCACCCAGGCTAGAATGCAATGGTGCAATCTTGGCTCACTGCAACCTCCACCTCCTGGGTTCAAGTAATTCTCCTGCCTCAGCTTCTGGAGTAGCTGGAACTACAGGCATGCGCACCACGTCCAGCTAACTGTTTTGTATTTTCAGTAGAGATGAGGTTTCATGTTGGTCAGGCTGGTCTCAAACTTCTGACCTCAAGTGATCCACCTGCCTTGGCCTCCGAAAGTGTTGGGATTACAGGCGTGAGCCACCATGCCCGGCTCATTATTCATAAGCAACTAGTCCTCAGAATTGCAGGGGTGTTCTTTCACGTGAAGTGCTTGCTTTGTGGATCACATCGATTCTTACTGATGTCTGCGTTCTCCTTCCCTCAACTCTTCGTCAAGCAGGACTGGGGTCAGGGGTTGGCATCTCTGGGACCTGAGCTTGGGCAGCGTATTCTGCACAAAGCATGTGGGGCACCAAACTCAGGTCAAGTCTGTTAGCGAAAGTCAAGATTCAAAAGGGAGGGATACTAAGTATGAAAGTCCACAGATAGATCAAGAGGGAACCGTGGAGGCTGAGCTGAGAAGCCCACGGTCAGAGCAAGACAGCCTCCGTGTAACTGCCAAGATCTGTGGATTGCACTTTGGTTCTTGTTGCGGGGCGGTGTGTGGATACCCTGGCAGTCAGGGTGGACAGTAACACCTTTGCTCTTGCCCAGGGTTTCTAGGAGCCATGGTTCATGCTCTGGAGTGCTTTTCTTGGCAGAAGAATGTGCCAGCCATCTGGACTACAAAGACACCAGGCAGCACCTGCTCTGCACTGAATGGCATTCGTGTTTTGAGTCTTCTGTGGATCATCTCGGGACATACCAGTCAGATGACTGCATGGCTGTCTTTGGGTGCGGAGAGTTGATGAGCCTTTACTCTGGGAGCAGTCAGGGAAGAGACACTCTTTGGTATGGCGGGATCATGGTGGCCAAAGGATGGGGGTCTGGCAGCCTTCCCATGAGCAGCCTTCCTTCTGTTTTAGAGACACTGTGTGTGACCTCCCATCAGTAAGTTTTCCAGGCCAGTGTCTAGTGGCTCATTTCACTCCCTCTAGGTACAAATCAGGCACCTGGCTGCCAGGTGAATACTGATACCTGGGTATTGTATTTTCGTTATCCAAAAAGCCGAGTTCTCTTTCATCATGGTTAACGAAGCCAGGACCTAACATTTATTTTTCCTTGAAAAGCAGACAAGCATAAATAAAAATGGTCCACTAATATCAAATCAGTGTTTCTCCACCTTCTTCCTGCTGCTACCGTCCTGAAGTGCTCCTATCAATAATAGTGGTACTCTCTAAACAGGGGGCAAACACAGCCCAGGGCAGATTGAAGAAGCCTCCTGGGTGATCTGTACAGCCCATGATAGGTAGTGCTACAGTCCAAGGGGGTTGTGGCCACTGTGAGTGCATAAAGGAGCTTAAAGCTCCTGAACGACCGTTAGGGACCTCAGTCACCACCTTTTATTCCCAGTCTAACTTCTCCTCCTACATGAATTACAGTGATTCTTCTTCTTCTTCTTTTTTCTTTTTTTTTTTTTTTTTTTTTTTGAGACGGAGTCTCACTCTGTTACCCCTTGGGCTGGAGTACAATGGCGTGATCTCGGCTCACTGCAACCTCCACCTCCCAGGTTCAAGCGATTCTCCTGTCTCAGCCTCCCAAGTAGCTGGGACTATAGGCGCCCGCCACCACGGCTGGCTAATTTTTTGTATTTTTAGTAGACACGGGGTTTCACTATGTTGGCCAGGCTGGTCTCGAACTCCTGACCTCGTGATCCACCTGCCTTGGCCTCCCAAGTGTTGGGATTACAGGCGTGAGCCATCGGCCCGGCCTATAGTGATTCTTAAAACCTGCCCAGTACAACCAAAAGTTGAAGGTGTTCCTCTTGCTTTTTCTGAAAAGAGAAATCACATGATTTTCTTCTATGAAATAAAAAGACACTGCTTTTTAATGTTTGTTACAGATAATGTGCTTGAATGGAAAAGCAGAGTGCTTAGAAACCCACTGTACATTTACTCTCGGAGCGGTCCCTTCTATCTTGGAGTTGATACATTTTTCCTGATCAGGTAATAAGGTCGAACTACGTTTTCACTGCTGTGGGGCTTGTGGTGTTTGTTCTGGGATGTGTGTATGCGTATGTGTTACCATTCTCACTCTAATGAGAAAAGCTGAATGACCCACATTTATTCACCTGGGCCTTTGTCCATTTCTAGACGGTACTGTTGTCACAAGAGATTCTCCACTGTACCTTCCGTTTATTACATGAGTTACGATGGCTCTATAACACAGGCCTTTTACAAACATTGATTGTATTCATCAAAATTGTTTATTTCAGTACTTCTCAAAGTCTGACCCACAGAGTAGTACAGGTGCTTGATGAAGTTCTGAATTCTCGCTATAGCGAAATGGGAAAAATTCAGAAAATGGCATGATGTTTCAGAAAGTTATGTTTATTTATATGAACTATTAAGAGGTAAAATTTCTTAATTGTTTGAGAAGTCTTGGGCACTGTGGTAAGCACTTTGAAATAGTATCTCATTTAATCCTCATGAAAATTCTAATTTTTGTTTTTAAAAATTGGGGTAAAATTTACATAACAAAATTAACCACTCAGTGTAAAATTTCGGGCATTTAATACATTTACAATATGGCGCAACACCCCCCCCTTTTTTTTTTTTTGAGATAGAGTCTCACTCTGTCGTCCAGGCTGGAGTACAGTGGCGCAATTTTGGCTCACCACAACCTCTGCCTCCTGGGTTCAAGTGATTCTCCTGTCTCAGCCTCCGGAGTAGCTGGAACTACAGGCGCTTGCCACCACACCTGGCTAATTTTTATATTTTCAGTAGAGATGGGGTTTTGCCATGTTGGCCAGGCTGGTCTCGAACTCCTGACCTCAGGTGATCTGCTCACCTTGGCCTCCCAAAATGCTAGGATTACAGGAGTGAGCCACTGCACCCAGCCTGTGCAACCACTTTTATCTACTTCCAAAGGTCTGAGAAGGCTTGTCTGATGGAAGAGGTGCTATTTCAGCTGGGACCAGAATGGCAAGAAGGAGCTGGCCATGGGAAAATCTGAGATAAGAAAGTTCAGGCAAAGGGTCAATTAGTGCAAAAGTGCTCAGGCAAGAGCGGGGAGCCTTGTTAAGGAGAAGAAAGAAGGGTGAAGCTTAGTGAAGGTGAGGAAGAGTGGCAGAAAACCCAAGAGAAGGGCAAGGGTAGACCATGGGGGACCTTGTAACAACACTAAGGAGTTTAGACTTCAGTCTTGCTGGAACGGGAAGGAGTGAGAGAGCTGTTTTAATCTGGACAGTGATGTGATCTGATTTATTGGAAAGATGATCACTCTGGCTCCTATGTGAGTAATGCGCCTAAGAAGGGCAAGAGTGGAAGCAGGATCAACGAGGATCGATTTGCCCTATTTTAGATGAGAAATGGTAAGGCAGGGGTGGTGGTGGCTGGAATCAAGAAAGAAGGTCACATTCAGAATGTGTTTAAGATGAGGAATTGCTGAGGCTTGTTGATGCATCAGATGTGACGTGTGAGAAAAGAGATGAGTTGAGGATGATTTCTAGGTTTTGGTTTCAGTGTCTGAGTCGATGGTGATGGCATTCATTAAGATGGGAAAGATGGGAGGAGAAGCCGGGTCTGGAGGGAAAACCGAGCTTTCTGTTTTGGATGAATTAAGATGAAGAGGCCTTTTAGACAGCCATG
>NW_012100765.1:674607-717585 GCF_000951045.1 Mandrillus leucophaeus | reverse complement strand
AGTCATATCATAACTCATGATATGGTAGCTGACATTCATAAGTCATATCATAACTTGTGATATGATAGCTGATATTCATAAGTCATATCATAACTTGTGATATGGTAGCCGACATTCATAAGTCATATTGTAACTTGTGATATGGTACCTGACATTCATAAGTCATATCGTAACTCGTGATATAGCTGACATTCATAAGTCATATCATAACTCGTGATATAACTGACATTCATAAGTCATATCATAACTTGCGATATGGTAACTGACATTCATAAGTCGTATTATAACTCGTGATATGGTAGCTGACATTCGTAAGTCATATTATAACTTGTGATATGATGGCTGACATTTATTTGTAAGTCATATCATAACTCATGATATGGTAGCTGACATTCGTAAGTCATATCATAACTGTGATATGGTAGCTGACATTCGTAAGTCGGGAGATCAGTGGAAACATCAAGCCTGGAGACATAAATTTTGGAGTCCTTGGGATACAGGAGGCATTTAAAGCCACAGTATTGAATCTGATCATATTAAGAGGAGAATGGAATGACCGATGGGGACTGAAGGCCAGGACCTCTGGTGTTCCAACCTTTAGAAGCTGAGAAGAACCCACAAAGGAGTCTGAGAATGAGTGACCAGTGAAATGGGGCACAAGTCAGACACTGCGGGGACCAGGAAGCCAAGAGAAGAAAGCGCCTCAAGAAGGAATGCTGTGGTCAGCGGGGCCCAGCGCTCCGGGAGTTCATTGTGTAAAGAAACAATCTTTGATTTTGGCAACCAGAAGCCTTTTGGTGACATTGTCAGGAGCAGGGTCAGTGGCGTGGTGGACATGGAAGTCTGGGGGGGTGGGGTGAGGATGGGAGGATGTAGACACAATGACTTTGGACAACTCTTTCAAGATGTTTTGCTGTTTTAGGGAGCAAAGAAATGGAGTGGAGCTGGACTCTGTACGGGGCACAAAGAAAGGCTGTTAAAAGAGAAGGGACCCAAGACATACCTGTGGTATGTTGAGAATGACTGAGGAGAAAGGGGCAAACCGATGGCTGCTGGAGATGCTATTGTCGGCCAAACTACAAGAGCCACAGAGCAATGTTTTCATAAGTGCCCCCATTTTTTAAAAAAGGCCACGAAGGCCGGGCGTGGTGGCTCACACCTGTAATCTCAGCACTTTGGGAGCCCAAGGCAGGCGAATCGCTTGAGGCTAGGAGTTCAAGATCAGCCTGGACAACATGACGGAACCCCTTTTCTGCTACAAATACAGAAATTAGGTAGGCATGGTAATCCCAGCTACTCAGGAGGCTGAGGCAAGAGAATTGCTTGAACCCAGGAGGCGGAGGTTACAGTGAGCCAAGATCGTGCCACTGCACTCCAGCCTGTGCAACAGTGAGACTCTGTCTTGGAAAAAAAAAAAAAAAGTCATTAAATTCAAATGTGTGTGACCCACCCAGTTAGGGGAGAACTAGCTCCCATGCTGCACAGAACAATGGTAAGGGATTACTAATCACCAGCCACCTTCTGTGCCACCTACCTCCCTAACAGCCTGGTTGCTTGATTCCTCTTCTCCTTCAAGTTTTTACACAGCAAAGCCTTCCTCATCCCCTCTCTTTGAAGTGCAACTACCCAGCCTTCTAGACTTCATTTTTTCCATTTATCCACATACTATAGCTGCCATTTTTGATTGATTAATTGTCTGTGTCCTTTCAGTAGAATGTAAGGCATAAAGTTTGTTTTTCTGTTTTGTGTACTGCTGTGTCACCAGGTCACTGAGGCAGTGCTAGCCACAGAGTATGTTCAATAAGTCGTTGTTGAAATGAATGATGTCTTGTCTTATCTCCAGAATCTGGTGTGATCGTTTCTTGCGGTAATGCTGAGAAAGAGGGATGTAGAATGAGCTCAGACCTATCCATTAAGGATCATGCTAGGAGGTGGCAAGTAGCCCAGACAGGCCAGGCTCAGGGTCCACAGTAAGCAGCAAACCAGCAGTGATAGGGGAACCCCTGGGCTCCAGACTTTCCAAGAGGGCAGCACTGGGTCTCACCAGGCAGAGGAAGCCCAGCTGCAGAAGACCGGGAGTGGGCCCCTGGAGAACGGGGAGGTCTGCCCACAGGGCAGCAGGCAAAGACCAGAACTCTGTTCCCTATAAGCCAGGCAAAAACGACTGTATGCTGGGATGGGACTGACTGGCAGGGTCCAAGCCCTGGGAGGGACACCGGCACAGACAGATCAGGATGGCAGGCACCGAAGCCAAACTCAATCTGGAGACTAGAAAAGCTGTCACTAGGATGGAAAGATGGAGGGCACGAAAGGCCACTGGTCATCTCTGGATCATCAGTGGGAATCGGAGACACCAGAGAAGCCACCAGGTCAGTCCTGAGATATCTAAAGCACAGGCCAAGGCTATTGAGATACCAAACAGCCCAGAAAACTACAAATATATAAAGATGACGTATCTGCCACCTGGATTGGTCTGGGGTCAGGGAGGGCCGTGCCTTGCCTTATGTCAGTGGTCCTCAGACAGCCATCCCGCTGCAAATTCACCAGCATCACCTGGAATTGGTAGAAGTGCAAATTCTTGGGCACCACCCCAGACCCACTGAATCAGACTTTCTGGGGGGATGGGTCCAGCAGTCTGGACTGTCAGAAGCTCTCCGGGTTGTGCCTGCTGAAGCCTGAAAAGCTCTGTGTGAGCCCAGGCAGGAAGAGCTGAGGCCAACAGAGGTGGCGGAAGCCAGGCAGATTCTGACAGCAGCCTAGAGATGGAGAAGTACATTTCTTTTCTCTTCATCTCTGTTTGCTTCCATTTCTCACCATCAGTCTCTGTGACTGTCTTTTTCTCCTTTTCCTTCAGTTTTTATTGTATTACTTTCAAAGGTTCACGTTTTCTTTTGAACAATGGAACCATTATTAATAGTGATACCTAGTATTGCCATTATGCTAAGAGCTTGAAATCTTTTATCCCATGCAATTCTCACAATAAACCTATAAAGCTGGTACACATATCATCCCCATTTTTACAGATGAGAAACTTCTTGATGTTCAGTAATGAGGTGATTTGTCCAAGTCTACACAGCTAGTAAGGTTAGAATTAGAGCTTAAGTGTAGCTTGTTTCACAAGGAAACCATGTCTTACTCACTTTGTCACTGATATTTACATAGCAAAACCAAAGCCTTCTGATTATCCTGAAGAATAATTAGTTGGCGACTGTTTTGTAATCCTCTCCTACCTCTCGGGCTGACTTCATCTATCACTAGTGCGTGCTTTTCTCTGTTGCAGTGTGTTCAAGTCTTTGGGTCTTAGCCCCGTGGAGCTAGTTATCTTGCTTACAGCCTGTTTTCCTGCCAGCCTTTCTTGTAGCCCTCTCTTGATGAACTTGCAAGCCGGGAGGTGCGTGCGCACACACACAACGAGGCCCAGGTTTTGCTTAGCAACCGTGCTGGCAGAGCGGGAGCCAGTCACTCTGAAAAGAAAGAATTGCCCTGATTTATCCTTTCCTGAAATTAAGAGGAGGCCGGAATCAGAATTGGCTGCCCTGCTTCCCCCTCTTAGCACTGTCTTTTAGATGTCTCTATAAATTTTGTTCCTATTTAATGAGTCCAAGTTGCTGCTTTTCAAAGGAAAATCTGGCAGGCAGAGAATAGAGACATTCTCCAACCCTGCCTGATCCCTTCCAAGTCCCACCCAACCCACGGCTTTGTTTCGCAATAGGAAATACATTAGCTCCTTCGGGAAACACCCACAAGGATCGCTGGTACAAATGTCAAAAGGTTGAGAAACTCACATACTTGCTTACCATCCAGTTGCAATTAAAAGGCATCACTTTGGTTTCTTTAGCTGCACATTCTGGGTAATGAATTTGTCATCAGGGTATGTTGGTTAAGAATTCTGCGATCTTGGGCAACCCTCTTAATAATCTGTAGGTCTCACTTTTCCCATCAGAGAAGCAGGAATGATAGTATCTTCCTTTTTACCTAATAGAGCTGTTTATTCATCTATTCAATCATTCACTCGACAAACAACTATTTATTTATTTTTTTGAGATGGAGTCTCGCTATGTCATCCAGGCTGGAGTATAGTGGCATGATCTCAGCTCACTGCAACCTCCGCCTCCCAGGTTCAAACGATTCTCCTGCCTCAGCCCCCTGAGTAGCTGGGACTACAGGCATATGCCACCACGCTCAGCAAATTTTTATATTTTTATTAGACGTGGTGTTTTGCCATGTTGGCCAGGCTGGTCTTGAACTCCTGACCTCAGGTGATCCACCCGTCTCCCAAAGTGCTGGGATTACAGGTGTGAGTCACTGGGTCTTGCCAACAAACGTTTTTTGCAAAGTAGTTTGGTAGGACTGGAGAAGGAAAAGCAATCTCATTGGCGAAAGTACTTTGAAAGTCATGTGCTTCTACACAAATGGAAAGTCTTGGTGTTATTATTTCAAAAGACCCAATGGTGGTTGTTAATAGTGGTCAACAAATCTTTCTGTCTCCCTCCCTTTTGGGCACCTGGCAACATTCCACTTCCTGGCCCCATTGTGATTGGTTGGGTCACATCATTAGTTCTGACCAAGTGGTAGCTGGTATTGCCATTATGCTAAGTGCTTTAAACTCTTATGCTAAGAGCTTTAAACGTGACACTTTTAGATTAGACAGTTTCATTGCTAGTTTGTGGCCCTCCAGAAGGCTGTTGTCATCTTCCATGGTCACTGGTGAGGTTTCAGACGGTGGCTGCTCTGTCAACCTGGGCATGCAGCATGAGCAAGAACAAACCAATTGTTTTTGGCTGGGTGCGGTGACTCACACTTGTAATCCCAGCACTTTGGGAGGCTGAGGCAGGCGGATCATGAGGTCAGGAGTTCAAGACCAGTGTGGCCAACATGGTGAAACACCGTCTCTACTAAAAATACAAAAATTAGCTAGGTGTGGTGGTAGGCACCTCTAATCCCAGCTGAGGCAGGAGAATTCTTGAACCCGAGAGGCGGAGGTTGCAGTGAGCCGAGATTACACCACTGCACTTCAGCCTGGGTGACAGTGCTAGACACCATCTAAAAAGAGAAAAATTATTTTAAGACTTGGAGGTGCTTTGTGAATGCATCATAATTTATTCTATCCAGATTGGGACAACCAAATGAATCAATCAGTGAACTGTATTATTGATAAGTAATTCCTGTGACAATTCTTCTTTGTCTTCTAGTGGTTGGTTAAGTGCAAGGTCGTTTTTAAAGATGCATCAGAATTCAGACAAAGGAATAACCCCTAAAGTCATACTCAGATACTTTCTCAGTCGCCTGGCAAGGTAGGTGTCACGTGTGTCCGTGTGAAGAGAGTCCACCGAACAGGCTTTGTGTGAGCAACAAAGCTGTTTATTTCACCTGGGTACAGGTGGGCTGAGTCCGAAAACAGAGTCAGCAAGGGGTGGTGGGATTCTCATTAGTTCTTATAGGTTTGGGGATAGGCGGTGGAGTTAGGAGCAATGTTTTGCGGGCAAGGGGGTGGATCTCACAAAGTACATTCTCAAGGGTGGGGAGAATTACAAAGAACCTTCTAAAGGGTAGGGAGATTACAAAGAATCTTCTTAAGGGTGGGGGGAGATTACAAAGTACATTGATCAGTTAGGGTGGGGCAGAAACAAATCACAATGGTGGAATGTCATCAGTTAAGGCTATTTTCACTTCTTTTGTGGATCTTCAGTTGCTTCAGGCCATCTGGGTGTATACGTGAAGGTCACAGGGGATATGATGGCTTAGCTTGGGCTCAGAGGCCTGACAGTAGGCTTATTTACATAATTTCTCAATTCCTCATTGCTATGTAATAATTTATTAGTTTTCTGTCTTTAACCTTCTTTTAAAAGAATTTCCAAAGAAAAGTAAACTGAAATAGTTTTGTTCCCTAAATACAGTTGATTTAAGCTGGTTTAATATGGTTCAAATTCTGTTGGGACAAATACCATGAAAACTGGTATGTTCCACTGGCAAAAACATACTTAGTCCTCGGCTGATGGGCAGCAGAGTTCAATAAATGCACTGTCAGATTTCCACGGAATCTGTATAAAACAGGAAAATTTGTTTGTCTGCAAATTAGTAGTAATTCGATCCTATAAATCAGAGTGCTAATGGTAATGATAAAAATAAAACGATACATGACCACAAGAGGAACTTGGTCGAAGCTCTGGGCCGTGGCCATTCTGCTGGGAGGGAGGCAAGAAGAATGACGATTTCTTTTTTTTTTTTTTTTTGAGACGGAGTCTCACACTGTCACCCAGACTGGAGTGCAGTGGTGCCATCTCCGCTCACTTCAACCTCCGCCTCCTGTGTTCAAGCAATTCTCCTGCCTCAGCCTCCCAAGTAGGTGGGATTACAGGCACCCACCACCATGCCTGGCTAAGAGATACATATATATATAAAATATTTTTAGTAGAGACGGGGTTTCACTTTGTTGGCCAGGCTGGTCTTGAACTCCTGACCTCGTGATCTGCCCATCCTGGCCTCCCAAAGTGCTGGGATCACAGGAGTGAGCCACCGCGTGTGACCAATGGTCTTCTTTAGGAATGTGTAGTTGGTTGATGCAGGAGGGATTCCAACACTGGGGCAGAATATGGAATCAGTGGTAGCAGAGTGGCAGTGATGGAATGAGACAACCAAAGTTAAGGGCAGAAGGGCCGGGCACGGTGGCTCATGCCTGTAATCCCAGGCGTTTTGGGGAGGCCCTTGGGAGGCCGAGGGAGGCATATCACTTGAGGTCAGGAATTTGAGACCAGCCTAGCTAACATGGTGAAACCCTTTCTCTACCAAAAATACAAAAAATTAGCTGAGCGTGGTAGCACACGCCTGTAATCCCAGCTACTCGGGAGGTTGAGGTGGGAGATTCACTTGAACCCCAGAGGTAGAGGTTGCAGTGAGCCAAGATTGTGCCACTGCACCCCAGCGTGGGCAACAGAGTGAGACCCTGTCTCAAAACAAGCAAACAAACAAACAAACAGAAACAACAAAGTTAAGGGACAAAAGGAAACTTCAGCTCATGTCATCCAACCCTGCCATTGATATATTTTCTACATTGTGGTTATTTGCTGAGCTGGAAGCCAGCACTCCTGACTCCCGGTTCACGTTCACCTTGTTTCCACACTGTCACAAAATAGGAAGAGGAGTGTTGTCATAATATTTGGAGCTAGTGAAATGCAGTGGGCATATGCAGACTCTGTAGTTGGACGGCTGAGCATGTATTCTGGCTCAGTCACACAGCAGCTGAGTGACCTTGAGTAAGTGTCTCAGTCTTTCTGTGCTTGAGTGTGCTCATTTCTAAAATGGGAAGAATAGTGACACGTCGTAGGACTCTTGTGAGGATTCAGTGAGATAATGTATGTAAATAACTTGGAAGCGTGCTTTACACATAGTAGGCCCTCAATAAGTAGGAGCTATCATTATTAGTGTGGTTGTTATTTATACCTTTTAAGCTTTCCATCAAATAGGTGAAGAATGGGGACAAGCTAAGGCATAGACCTTTGTTGGTTTCTTTTCACCACGGTCTTTGTGGTTTCTTCCAAGCTTTATAAAATCTAACCCTCTTTCAGGGAAGGACAGAAGGCTTATGATTTCAATAATATTTTGGGTGTGTGGCACTGGGGTAAGCAGCCTGTCCTGCCCTGAGGTTTTCTGGGGGTGAGAGGCTGGCGTACAGGCTGAGGGGTCATGGTGATGAATACTAAGAGGGGTTAGGTGGGGGTTGGGGCAGGGGATCTAATGGTATGGTGGGTTCTCCTTGGGAAACCAACTTTATTTTATTTTATTTTATTTTATTTTATTTTATTTTATTTATTTGTTTTTTGAGACAGAGTTTTGCTCTTGCTGGAGTGCAACGGTGCAATCTCAGCTCACTGCAACCTCCGCCTCTCAGGTTCAAGCATTTCTCCTGTCTCAGCCTCCCCAGTAGCTGGGATTACAGGCGCCCCACCACCACGCCCAGCTACTTTTTGTATTTTTAGTAGAGACGGGATTTCATCATATTGGTCAGGCTGGTCTTGAACTCCTGACCTCAGGCCCACCTTGGCCTCCCAAAGTGCTGGGATTACAGGCATGAGCCACCATGCCCAGCCTATTTATTTATTTTTTGAGATGGAGTCTTTCTCTGTCACCCAGGCTAGAGTGCAGTGGCATGATCTTGGCTCACTGCAACCTCCTCCTCCTCCTGGGTTCAAGTGATTCTTCTGCCTCAGCCTTCTGAGTAGCTGGGATTACAGGGTTCCACCACCATGCCTGGTTCATTTTTGTATTTTTAGTAGAGACAGGCTTTCTTGTCTTAGCCAGGCTGGTCTCTGTTTGGGTGAGGGAAAAGGGACAAGATGGAGGAAGGTGAACAAGATGGAGCAGTTCCTGTTGTTTCCGGGTTCTTCATCACAGATTTTCCGGCGCCCGGAAAAAATTCCCACGCCCGGGAAAAGAACCAAATCAACTGAGCCTGCGCAGAATGACGTCAAACCGGGGACACCGAAATTCAAGCAGCCACTCCTACACACACGCCCCAAACTCCTCCCCCTCCAGCTCCCAGGCATAAAAGTCCGCCGCCAGCAGGAGCTGGCGTGACTTCTTCGGCCCCCCCACATTTTTGGACCGGAGAACATTACCCCAGAGTGCCGGCGCGACTTCCCTGGCGCCCCCACCACACACACACCTGAGGACCAGAGAACCTCGTCCGAGAGTGTATGCATATTTGCAAATAAAAGGCTGCCACTCTCTTCGCTCATTTTGGCCTTTATTGATTGAGAAACAAAACAGTCTCAAACTCCTGACCTCAGATCTGCCTGCTTTGGCCTCCCAAAGTGCTGGGATTACAGGTGTGAGCCACTGCGTCCAGCCTTGGGAAACCTACTGCAGGGTAAAAGTCTGGAGCTGGGGATTGAGCAGAGAGGGGTTCTTTCCAAGGTGGATAGAGCAGTAGTGGGGGCAGGAGGAGTACGGGGTGAGAGTGAGGTGGTAGTGAGGCCTTGTAAGGCAAGGACCCCAGTGAGTAAATTGCTGCAGTATCTGGGCAGGAGAGCAGGTTTTCACTGGCAATTGGCAGTGGGGATGGAGAGAGGAGAAATCAAGGACTCAGGAATTTTCTGGCTTGAGCAACATGGCAGGTGGTGCTGGCATTCTTGAGCTGGGGAACTCTGGAAGGAAGGCAGGTCAGAGTGGCAGCTAGGGAGACAATCAGTCCAACCTGGGAAAAAACTGTGTTGAAAATGGAGGGAACTGTCACCAACCCACAACTCAAACTCACCCTCACTAAGGTAACCCCAGTGACAAAAGAGTCATGCTCCTGGCCATTTTGAGGTTCTCACGTGTGCTGGTATAACTCACTGATGCTACCTGGTTAGCACTTATCACTTGTCTGCTTATCTCCAGGAGGACGGGGTCAGACCATCTGTTTACTCACTCATTCTGTGTTCACTGGAGGCCCATTTTGTGCCAGGCACTGTCCTAATCCCTGAGAATAGAGTTTTAATAAGCCATGCAAAGGTGCCTTCCAGCCCACAGGTTACATTCCAGTGAATAGAGGCAGACAATAAATAAATGAATATGCAATTTGAAGTTGCAGCATGCAAATAAATGTATGCTAGGCCAGGGAGGATGGCTGCTACAAAGTGATCATTTGGAGAAGAGGCGGCTGCAGTGGCTCATGCCTCACAATCCCAGCACTTCAGGAGGCAAAGGTGGGATGATCCCTTGAGCTCAGGAGTTTGAGACCAGCCTGGCCGACATAGTGAGACCTCATCTCTACAAAACATACAAAAAATTAGCCCAGTGTGGTGGCGTGTGCCTGTGGTCCCAGCTCCTTGGGAGGCTGAGGCAGGAGGATTGCTTGAGCCCAGGAGGTGGACGCTTCAGTGAGCTGTGATTGCATCACTGCCTTCCAGCCTGGGTGACAGAATGAGACTTTGCCTCAATCAATCAATCAATCAATCAATCAATAGAAGTAAGCAAGGTGGAGGCTTTCTCTGGAAGGGCAGTCATGGGAGGTGACTTTTGGCCAGAGCCTAGAAGAAAGTAAAGGAATGTTCTAAGCAAAGAAAATCCTGTGGGGGAAGAATGGTCCATTCTGGGAAAACCGAATCACAAAGGTCCTGGGAAAGGAGGGGCGTCGCAGTGTCTGAAGAGCCTCAAAGAGCCCAAAGGTGCTCTGTGGAGTGAAGCGAGCCACGTGGACAGTGGGAGGAATGAGGTCAGAGATGGGCGGGGGCTGCCCTAAGGACGCTCCCTGTTGTTCTGAGACAGAAAGCTTTGAAGGATCCCAGCAAGGGAGTGGCATGGGGAGATTTACATCTTGCAAGACTCACTCTGGCTGCAGGGCAGAGAATGTCTGTAGGGGCCAGATAGGGGGAGACCATTTGGGAGCTATTGCAAGTGATTATAAAATCCCCAAACTTAACTTCTAGGGGTAAGCCAGGACAGAGATTATCTAACAGGAAAGGAAGAGAGTAAAGCTCTAGAACCGTGGAACTGCCTGGTTATGTCAACTAGCAGCTACATTTTAAAAATTAGGGTTTTTTTTTTTTTATACCTTGTGATAAAAATGTCTAATTATAACACAAGGTTATGGCTAAAATAATCGGTCCGCCTTCCAGTCTCAGTCCCCGCAGGACACCTGTATTTAAGTTTCTTAGGAATTCTTGCAGAATCTTTCCATGTACGTATAAGCACTGTTCTTCTCCTGCACGCGTAGGATTGCACTGTATACTTCACTGTTTGCATGTGATGTGTTCACTTATAATACAGAATTGGCCTATTTCTCTATTAGCACACAAGGACCCACATCCCTGATGTTAAAGGTTATCAGTACGGCACAGTGGGGTGTACCATTATGTATTTAACTTGTCCCCATTAGTGGGCATGGAGGTAATTCTTTGCTGTCTTAGACGATGGGACAATCTGTATATATTTTTGTGCACGTGTGTAGACATGTTTGTGGGCTAAATGCCTACAGGTGGAATTAGGGGTTTTGGGCATTTAACATCGTAATGTGCATTTTCCAATTTACCTTCCCACCCACCAGGTATGAGAGTCCCTGCTTCTCACCCCTCCACCACACTGGCCAGTATCCCACATTTTAATCTTTGAAAACCCACTTTGACTTTTATTCTCTTGGAAACTTGGACAAAAATGTAGCACGTGTACATTTTAGGGTGGTTTAGATGTTTCAAACTGTTTTCTTGTTTATCTCATTAGATTTTCAAAAAATCTTAGAAAGCAGAAACCCTCGTTTCCCTTTTAGACAAGAGGAAAGAGGAGACATTACATGATTTTCTCAGTGTGAAAAGTTTAGACAAGCTTGATCCTCAAGGCGTGGCCCACCCAACAGCCTGCAGACTCCAAGTCTGCATTTTAACAAGCACCCTGGGGAGGGGGGACTTGGCAGAGGTGAGGGATGCTGCCTGGAGTGGGGGGCAGGGGAACGCTCCCTTCTGCTCTGCTTCTGAAGGGAGCAGCGCTGACTACTTTCCCCGGGGAGGGGAGGCGACAGATGGTGGGAAGGATGATCAGAAAGACGAGGCCGGAGGCTTGTAGGGGCAGCTGCAGGGCAGCACGGTCAGATGGCAAACATGGCAGGACCCAGTGCCTAGGACCCAGGGAGGTTGTCGCCTGAGCAAACGTGCAGGCGAGCTGATCTGGGAAGCTGTGTCTTGACAGAGTTGCCTGCCTTTTCTCTATCACATTGATCAACAATTCCACTCCCTCTCCTGGAATGCTTACCACCCTCCCACCTACCGGACACTCTCTATGTAGGACATTCTCATTGTGGGGAGAACAGGGGAATCAGTGGTCCCCGTCCCCAGGTGCAGACCAGAGGCTTGGTGCTGAGCCCCTCTCTGCTGGGGGTGCGCCTCTAAGTGGAGATGCTCCAAGTCCTGCCACTTCCCATCTGTCAACGCCACCCCAGCCCCCACCCTCTCACCCAGATGTTTGGAGGTACTGCTGGGCCGTTGTTCTGCCCTAGTTGAGCCAAAACCACCCTGGATTTTTAGTTATATTCTTTTAGAAGAGGGCTCTGAGCCCAGCCCATCCGGAGTCCATGCCAGAATTGTATGCGCTTCCAGGCTGCCATCTCACTTCTAAACTCTAAACCCACACTGTCCAGCAAATAGCCACCAGATAAGTGGCCAGTTGAGATGTGCTATGTGTGCAAAGCCCATACTGGACTCTGAAGACTCAGTAAAAGGGAAAAGAATGTCAAATAGCTTCTTAACAATGTTTCATATTGGGTACATGTTTGTAGTGATAATATTTTGGATATATTGGTCTAAATAAATAATAGTAAAATGAGTTGTACCTATTTCTTTTTAAGTTGTGGCTACTGGAAAGTGTAAAATTGGGGGCAGCCGTGCTTGCATCCTGTTTCTATTGAACAGTGCTGGTCTAGACAGCTTACTCCTGATTCTTCCCCTTTGTAGCTGCTTCAGATCTTGCTTGGAGGAGGTAGGGTGTGAGGAGGGGAGAAATGAAGCAAGCGAGGGAGGGAGGGAAGGGAGAAAGAGTTTTTCATCTTGTGAGGCCATGTGGAAAGAACATGAACCGGTGTCAGATCTTGGTACTGCTCTGTGATTGGTGGCCTTGGGTAAGTCACCCTAACTTCTCTTAGCTATAATTTCTTCATAAAAGGGAGGTCACAGCTACCTTGCAGGATTGTTCTGAGGTTTAGAAATCTCTAGCAGGCTCCTCCCACCGTGGTTCACCTATATGACTTGCTCAATAAATAAAAGTATTTTTAGTGGAACGTGGTGGCATGCGCCTGCAGTTCTAGCTACTTGGGAGGTTGAGGTGAGAGGATTACTCGAGCCCCGGAGGTGGAAGTCAGGGCCGTAATGAGTGAGACCCTGTCTCTAAAGGAAAATAAATAAACAGCAGTATTTTTGCAGCAGTAGCACCTGAGCCGGTACATGATCGGCGCTCAGTAAGTGATCTTGAACTTGTGGATGCTTGAGCGTTTGAGGTGTGGCTGGGTGGCAGCTGCCCACAGTACAATCTGTTTTAGAGCACCTTATGCTCCACCCGCCACGTTCCCGCTGAGGGGACTGAAGGGACCTCAGTGGAAAGTCACCTTCTTTCTCCCGGCTCTCTCCTGCCAGGTTGCAGCCTCTTCACCTGTATTCAGTGTGCTTGTTGGTTGGACTGTTCTCTCTTGTTCCCTGGGGACCTGTCTGGGAAATGCCCAAATTCCACTGGGATAACTGCCGGCAAGCATGGTGGACAAATCTGCTGTTACTAAACAACTTTGTGTCGGTCCAGAATGCGGTGAGTCTCGAGTTGCTGGCTTTGGAAAGGCAGAAGGGTGCAAACCTGGCGTCTCATTTCTTCAACCGGTATGCTGAACTTTCCAAGGGCCAACCTGATTCTGGTGTTTTCTCTGGAGTACTGGTGATGCTGTAGGAAGGTGGGCTGTGTGAGTGGGGGATGGCTTCTGGTCATGGGGCGGGTGTAACCCTGCCAGGCTATGCAGGGGCAGCCGCTGTGAACAGCAGAGGGAGGGGGGCATAGCAGTGGCCAGCAAGGGCCCAGTCATCCTGGCACATGTCCCGGAGGCAGCTGACCCTGCCCCATCACTGTTCCTGTGCCAGCCCATGTTGCCCAACCGGGAAAGGACAGATTCCTCACCTCCGTCTGTTGAGTCTATACTGCAATGGGACATTGCATCACACCCTTACTATGTTGGATTCTACTCAAGTTCAAAGTAGACCTGACCGAGTTGCTTTGGAGCAACAAGATCTATGTATGTCTTGGCTTCTCCAAAGCCCCAGTTTCCTCATAATGAATTTGAAGCAAGTGAAAGTGAAATAGCTGTAATGAAATTATATCACCAGTTCCACATATGCCTTGAAATCAAGGCTGAAAACGGAATCGCTAAAGCGTGGCAGGGCCCTAATCATTGCATATAGCAACTCACTAACTAGATGGCTGCCTTCCGTTTGCAAAGGCCCAGCCATATGGACAGGCTTGCATCACCATCTACCTGCCCGCAGGTGGGGGCCGCCTGGCTGTGATGGGGTCCCTGGGGGATAATCTGGGCTGTTTTCCCCAATGCAAACTGATTTGGGCCATTTGCAGGAAGCAGTGGCAAGGATACTAGCCAGTGGCCTTTTTGAGGTACAGTCCACCTTAGATCCTTGAAAGCAGAAGTGCCAGGGCCCTTTGGAGAGAATTGCCCTCAGGGACTTCCTCACACTGAAGAAAAAAACACTGGTAACCATCTCATCTGGCACAAGCACAGACCGTCTGTGGAACTCATTTTGGCCAGGCGATCCCACGTCAGTCATCCATGGGAACTCTGGGGTTCTCCACAAAACATCATCTGGAGCCAAGCCCTGGTTCTAAATGAACTTGTTCTTTCCACCTAGAGTTGGGGCATGGGGAGCGGCAAGGAAAAGAGAAAAACGTTGACCCCTCTGACTTCCAACTGCACCATAATGATGAGAAACTCTTACATTCCTGTAACATGACAGAGTTCATGTCCCACAACTGTCCTAGGAGATGGGCTATGATCATTTTTCTTTTTTAAACAAAAGAGAAAATGTGTCTGAATCTCCATTTTGTAAAATGGCAGCAATAATACCTGCCATCCGGGCTTGGTAGAAGGCTCAAGACGAGGGATGTGAAATATGAGTATCTCTAACTCAATTTCCTTTGTCTTCCCATGGAAATTCGCCCCACCCTACTGAATTCTGTCTCCTAGTCCAGGCAGGTGGAGAGTGTGGAGCAGAACTGGTAAATGAAGGAAGAGTGAACTTTGCTGCTCTCTTTTCAGTGCAATGGCTGGACCTGGTACCTTGCCAATGACTTCCAGTTCCACCTCACCACACCGGTGATTATCTTCATACACGCAAAGTGAGTCTGATTGGGACAAGCCTTTCTCCTCATCTTTCACAAAACCCTCAGAAAGTGCCCCAGTTCTGTGCAGAGCCGCTTTTTAAAATGTAGGAAACTAACTTTACAGAAAAGTAAATACCAAATCCTCTACTGTTTGCCTCCTTCCGCATTCTCCTCCAACATTGATCCTGCTCCAGTCAGTGTGTGTTTTGCAGAGTTACAATCATTGTGTGCATGTAATATCTAGTGCTCAGCTTTTTCCATTTAACTGTTCTTATAAACATTGCCACATATTGACATAACCTGCATACTTGTCAGTTTTAGGGTTTATCTACCATTTTTATGGTTGGGTGTCTAGATTGTGGCCAATTTTTCATGATTATAAATGTCACTGCAATGCATGCCTTTGAACACACTACTTTTTCTCTTAGTTACTTCCATGCGGGCAGATTTCCAAGTGGAATTGCTAGGTCAAAGGGTAGGAACAGTTTTGTGGCACTTGTCACATATTGTGAGATTGCCCTCCAGAAAGAGTGAAGTAATTTACAACACCCTCAGCAATGTATCGCTGCACCAGCTTTCCCACATTGGATATTTATCACCTTAATTTTTGTTAGTTTTAGAAACACCTTAAGGCCTCAATAATTCATGGAGACTTATAGTTGTGGATTATTCATGCCATATTTTAAAAATTTATTGTTCTTTTTTGTTAAAATATATGTTCAATTTGAGAAACACTGGAAAACATTAGGAGTTCAGAGAGGGGGAGAAAATCACCCCAGTTCCACTTTGTTAGTCAAGGGAAGGAGAATTTGCTGCTAATATTTTGGGGCTTATTCTTCTGATATTTTTTCTGCCCAGTTTTTTGTTTGTTTGTTTGTTTGTTTTTAAGAGATGAGGGTCTCACTCTGTCACCCAGGCTGCTATAGTGGTGCCATCATAGCTCACTGCAGCCTCCAACTCCTGGGCTCAAACGACCTTCCTGCCTCAATCTCTCAAGTGGTTGGGACTTACAGGCATGAACCACTGCACTTTGCTAATTTTTTAACTTCTCTAAAGAGATGAGGTCTTGCTATGTTGCCCAGGCTCTGCCCAGCTTTTGATACAGAAAAGCATTCTGTATATACACCTTAGCATCTTTCTTTCAATAGTTTTATGACACATGCATTTCCCTATATTATTTTATTTTTAAAGCAACATAATTTAAATGTCTGCATAACATTCCATTCCATGAATAAAATATATAATTTATGTATACCTTCTATTGTTTAATACTGGGATTATTCCAGTGTTATGCTTTTGTAAATAATAGTTTGATAAATATTTTCATGGAAATATTGATCAGTGCCTGGATTTGTCTCCAACTTTGATATTTCTGTATAATATATATATTTGAGGGGAATTACTAGGTCAAAGGGCATGAATGTCTTTTGCGCTCTTGAATCATAATGATAAATCACTTTCCTTAGAGGCAACATCAATATTCAGTCCTCTAGTCATCCAATTTAACTGTTGTCGGAGTGGAATATTAATAATAAAACAAAACATCTGAGTCTTTACATGTTCTTCCTTCTGTTTCCAAGTTTCCTCTTCTTATAAGGACACAGTCATATTGGATTAAGGCCCACCCCAATGACCTCATTTAATGTTAATTATTGCTTTAGAGACTCCATCTTCAAATACAGTCACATTCTGAATTACTGGGGGTTAGAATTTCAAGATAGGACTTTGTTGGGGATATAATTCAGCCCATAACATTCAATGTCAGGAAGATGTATGAGTTTAGTTGACATGGTGCTAGCTGGAAGAGAGTTGTGGAGTCTGTGGTGGAGATACTCATCTTGGAAGTAGGTGCCAGGGACTGGTCTTAAGTCCCCCAGGGAGTTAAACACATATTTACTTGGGTGGCTGTGGGTTTTTATTGGATGGCCTGACTCCCACTTACCTAGGACACTGAGTTCTTATGCCTGCCCACTCTAGACTTCCCTGGGAACCCATGTGAGTGTCCTTATGACTGAGAAGCCCTGGCCCCAATGTCAGCATCTTTCCTAAAGGCTGTGGTGGAAGGTGAATTTCAGTCCTTCAACTGAAAGCCCACACTGTCCAAGCTTGTGACTATGCAACAAGATTTAGCTTGTAAGTGGAGGGAAGTATAAAAGTAGGGCTTTTCTTCCTTTAGAGAATATAATTCCATGGAATGCCAGTGGAATCAGGTCTTTCTGGAGCTCAGTAATTCAAGGAGCGAAGAGCTAAGGGGTCTGGCAGAAGTCACAGTAACTATACATACAGCATTATTACCATAACCCCCTGCCTACCCTCATAGCAGACATTACTAATCAATCATAGCACCATGGAGCTAGAATTCATCCTTCTTTCCAAACATTATACTAACATTGGTACTCTGGCTGAAAATAATTTTCTCCCTGTATCACTGTGGTGATAACTGAATAGTATCTATCTTATCCCTTCCTCATGAGCAGCCATGGCAAATTCCACTAGCAGAATTGCATTGTCAAAGGCATTTTCCAGGTGAGGCTGTGCCTGGATGGTCTTGCACCTGTGTTTAGCATTTCTTCCACACCACTGTAGATCCTCTAAATGCCAACCCTCACACTTCCGAGCAGGTACAACCAGACAGTGCCTCACTCTGGGTGCTTCAGGGAACATCCTAGTTTTATACATGCACGATCCCAAAGTGTGGAGGAATTAATTTGTGTGGGACCATCCTTAACCCATGTGAGACAGAAGACAGTGGGAAAATGCTTCTCTCTTTCATCTCACAGGACAGTTTTAAGGTACATTTCATAAGGCCCTGTGGAACATTCTGGAAGAATTGAGCATTGGCTACCTTGATAACACATCCTGGTATTGGTTTTCCCTGCTTCCCTATTCTCCTACCCTATCCCTCATTCCTACTCCCACGTGAACTACCTGCACCCAGACATTTGTCTCAGGCTCTGCTCCTCAGTTGAAGGCATGCCCGGTTCCCCCTCTGTATTAGTATATTTTCACACTGCTATAAAGAACTACCCAAGACTGGGTAATTTATAAAGAAAAGAGGTTTAATTGACTCATGGTTCTGCAGGCTGTACAGGCTTCTGCTTCTGGGGAGGCCTCAGGAAACTTACAATCAGGGCAGAATGGGAAGCAGGCACATCTTATATGGTGGGAGCAGGAGGAAGAGAGCAAAGTGGGGAGGTGCTACATACTTTTAAACAACCAGATCTCATGAGAATTCACTATCACAAGAACAGCAAGGGAGAAATCCACCCCCATGATCCAGTCACCTCCTATCAGGCCCCACTTCCAACACTGGGGATTACAATTCCACATGAGATTTGGGTAGGGACAAAGATCCAAACCATACTATCCTCCTCCTTGATCCTCTCTCCCCTGTGCTTGGAGTGGGTCCACCCTGTGTCCCATCCTGTCTTTGACAGTCCTCTCTCCCAAACCCACCACCACTTGTATCCATATTGTGTTTCATAGGTGACAAGGGGCATTCCCAGGCATGGACTCCTTTTGAGCTACACAGTAAGCCTCAGGGTGGTCAGGCAGCGATGTGATTACTGTTCCTGTCTAAACCAGGAAACTCAAGTTCAAGGCTCTGCCCTGTGTGGCACGGCTAATGGATGGTCAAGACCGAGGCTGCCTCAGGTCCTCCAGCCCCAGCCCAGCTCTCCCTGCCCCTTATCAGCCTCTCAAAAGCAGGTCCAGCAGGAAGTTCCTCTGACAGTCAGGATTTCCAGCCTTTTGTGCCACAGGAAGTGCATCTGTGGGGCAAGAAACTGAAGGGCACTCCTCTCTGTGTCCTCTCTTCTTTGCAGGAGTACACAAATCCTCATCCTCCTTGGAGCCATGCTGTTCCTGGCATCTTTCACAGCCACTGCTCTGATCACATTGGCATATAAACTTCCTGTGGTGGCTCCATCAGAAGCCAGGTAACATGGTTCCCCAGCCTGCCCGTCTCTGGCCAGGACTTCCCGGGGAGGGCTGCTGAATGCCAGGCTGCTCACCCTGTGCTCTTTGGTTCATGGAAAAAGTGGGTATGAAACTTTCGGTCTGGATGGGAAAGCTGATTGCCTTCTTGGCTTCCAAACTTCTGAACCTTTCAGCCTGCACTGGTAGGTCCTCTCTGAGCTCACGTTGCCCACTGAAGCGCTTCTCAGAGGAAAGGAGCGCCCCCATGTGGCTCCACTGTGTTTCTCCTCCAGCAGCCAATTGCTGCTCGGTGGCTCTGTTGGATGGAGAGACTGAACTTACCTCTCCAAGGTCACACAACTAGTAGGTGGCACAATGTGATTTGAACCTAGGAGCCAATCCACAGTGCTATTTCGCCTCCCCAATGAGGCATGTATGACAATGACACAGGAAAAACTGGTATGATTACCTGATAATCTTTTCTCAATGCAGTGACACAAATGAAAATCAGATCACGTCAGTCATCTGCTCGAATTCCTCCAGTGGCCTCATTGGTCACCTTCCTACCTGCTGACACTGGACCAGCCACACCAAGCATGCTCCCCGAACCCCCTTCCCCACCCTCCCCAACCCGGGGCCTCAGCACTTGCTGTTCAGCCTGAATTACTCTTCTGTTAAAGTCTAAGATCTTGGCAGGGCTTTCTCCTTCACATCTTTCAGGTGTCTGTGCCAATGTCACCTTCTCAGAGCAGCCTCTGCTGACCTTCCAAAATAAAATGGCCAGAACCGTTCCTGGCATGTGAGTGCTCCATGTGAATCCGTGAGTGGGTGGCATGTGAGAATAAATGAACGAATCGATGATGACATCCCAAGCCTCCTGACCAGGAGACTATCATGCCCTTCCCATTTCATGGCATGGCCAAGTGATCGAGGAGGAGGCTCACTCATGTCTAGTCCAGCGTTTTCCAACCCTGGCCATATATTAGAGTCACTTGGGAGCTTCTAAATCCACTGATGCTTCCAGCCCCACCTCCAAACAATTGAATCAGAATCTCTGGGCATGGGGCCCAGGCAGCTGACTTTTGTAAGCACTCCCAGGGTATTCAAATGTGCAGCCACAGTCG
The DNA here is from genome assembly GCF_000951045.1 of Mandrillus leucophaeus. Taxonomy (NCBI): domain Eukaryota; kingdom Metazoa; phylum Chordata; class Mammalia; order Primates; family Cercopithecidae; genus Mandrillus; species Mandrillus leucophaeus. The sequence continues at coordinate 697,708 of NW_012100765.1, read as the reverse complement.
AAGAACCATACGTCTAGTCCTCAAACACCTTCCCTTTCTCCAGCAGTCCCTGCATGGGCAGTTAGGTGCTGAGAGTGTGTCTAGCTTCAGTGGGGAACGGTGATAATTTTAATGGTGATAAATTTAGAGCAGGGGTTCTCAATCTGCATTTGGGAAGCTCAGGAGAGTTTTAAAATTTTTAGTCCCTGGGTCCCACGTGCAGAGATGATGATTCCATGGTCTTGGGTATAACCTGGACGTCTCCCATGAAGGACACTGTTTAGGCAATGCTTCTCAGCCTTGAGGGGCCAGGGTCACCTGGAGGGCTTTTTAACACACAGATGGTTGGGTCCACTGCCAGTAGGACTGGGTGGGGCCCATGAGTCTGGGTTCCTAATAAGATCTCAGGTAATGCAGGTGTTTTGTTTTTGTTTGTGTGTTTTTTATTCTATTGCAACAGAGTCTCACTCTGTCACCCAAGCTGGAGCACAGTGGCATGATCACAGCTCACTGCAGCCTCAACCTCCTGAGTTCAAGCAAACCTCCTGCTTCAGCCTCCTGAGAAGCTGGGACTGTAGGCATGTGCCACCAGGCCTGGCTAATTTTTTTTTTTTTTTTTTGGTAGAGATGGGGTCTCCCTATGTTGCCCAGATTGGTCTCAAACTCCTGGGTTCAAGCGATCGTCTTGCCTCGGCTTCCCAAAGTGCTGGGATTACATGTGTGAGCCACCATGTCTGGCCTGATGCAGCTGTTGATGTCAAGGGACCACACCTTGAAAAACACAGCTTCAAAGAATAGTTTTTGGTATCCTTTTAAAGGCCTGGCCTGGACCTCTCATCACTTCTCTCTCAGGACAGTCTCTGTCCTTGGGACCCTTGGCTTCACATCTGGGTGCTACATTTTTAGAGCATTCTGACATACTGGCCACCAGACACAGCTATTGAAAATGAACACACTCATCATATTTCCTTGGGATCTGGGGTGGAGGGGCCTGAGGGAATATGGAACCTAAACAAGACAGCTTTGGCTGAGACGGGACCATGAGGTACTGTTTGCACACCATGACTGAGGAAATGAACAAGTGTGCCCTAAATGTACCTTTGGGCTTGCTGATTATCCCAATGGCCATCAGGGATTTGGATTCCCTTTGCCATGTCCAGATTAAACGTAACATTTTGCCTTATTTCCTTGTATTTTTCAGTGAAGAGGCGACTGTATCGTATTTTGTGGAGTACTACACAAAGCCCTACTGCCGATTCGGGCCATTTCTTGTGGGCCTCTTTCTGAGCATTTACATGCACCAAAACAACCAGGAAAACATTCTCAGAACCAAGGTATGATTTCCCGTGCCTCACTTTATGGGCATGGGTCTGGCTGGGACTGTGTGGCCCACCTGGCCAGGCTCTTCCAAAGCTGTGGATGAAGGAGTCAGCCTGCTGGGTACTGTATTATGCTGTAGAGTATTACTGATGTCTCTCCATGCTAAAGAATAAGAACGAATTGGCCAGGTGCAGTGGTTAACACCTGTAATCCCAGCACTTTGGGAGGCTGAGGCAGGAGGATACCTTGAGTCCAGTTCAGGACCAGCTCAGGCAACATGCTGAGACCCCCGTCTTCATTTTTTTTTTTTTTTAAGATAAGAAGGCCTTTATCTTCCTGCCAGAGCTTGAATCTCTGCTTTCTTCACTGAGCTCTCCTTATGATGCTCCAGATTTGGAACCCAGTGTGGTCCCATCAGTAGGAGCCTTGGTACTGACCCAAAGAAACCACCAATGTGAGAAAACTATCCAGTGAGATTACAATGGCAAGACTCTCTTCTGGAAGAGGATACTAAGTTGGGTTGGATTTTTAACAGCACACGCTCAATGGTTTTATACACAAGATTCTTGGTCAGATTTGATGGTTGTGTGTGGGAATCAGGACATGAGGTGTCTAGAGGGGAAGAAGCTGTTACTTTGCTTTTCCAGATGTACCCCAACACTCATTTTCTTCTCTGGCTCCTTTGTGGGCAATCATTCTGGTTCACCATCCAATCTCGTTACTCAAGCTGGAAACCTGGGTTCATCTTGGATGCCTCCTCCTCACTGACCACCGCTCTCAGTCAATCATTCCCTACACCCTGCCGGTGGTTTCTGCTGCCATCCTCTCTCAGCCTTTTGAACTGACCTTAAAGCTTTTCTCATCTCTTGCCTGGATGTTGTCACTTGTTTCCTTGCCTCCAGTCTTATTGATCTCAACTCTACTCTTGATGAGTAGATTTGACCCTGGCCCTTGAAGTCATTCCCAAATGCTCCCTCTTCATGCTAAGTTAAATGTCTTAAATAGATGGTGATCTATGTGAGACACCACCTTGGCTATACCCTTGAACGATGCAAAATCTCTCCATGACTTCCTTTGACATCCATGATAAGGCTTGATCTGTTCAACAAGGCCTTCAGAGTCCCCATGACATCACTCTGCCTGTCTCTCTAGTGTCATCTCTCTCACCACTCCCTGCCTTGCCCTTTGCACGTCAGTGATACCAACCTGCTCACAGTGCCCTTGACTGCCACCACTGATACACACAAGCTTTTCCTGGCATCTGTGCAGTTGCTCATGTCTCCTTCTCTGTCTGGAATCTGCCTCTTACCCCTTCCCCCTACTCACCTCTCCCTTTCATCTGACTTAACTCCTGTTTTGCCTAGAGGGCTCACCTAGAGTTTTCACCCCCAGGAAGTCTTTCCTTATCCCTCCAGGCCAGGCCATGTCCTTCTTTTGGGTTCCTCTGTGCACTGTGCATTTCTGGGCCCTGGTTTGTACTGCATGATAAAGCATTTATTCACCCCATAGACGGTGAGCTCCTGGAGTTCACTACTTGTCTCACTTCTGAATCACCAGCATCTGGTTCTGAGACCCTGACTCACTGAAGGTACTCAACACATGAATGGATGAAAGATAATTTTCTTCTCAATGGAAGAAGGGCCAGGAATTAGGATACAACTCCTGCCCCAAACCCCTCTGCCAGGTCCTACCTTTGTTTGCCTAGGCTTTGTGGGTACCTTACCTAGATGTTCCAGAGAAGAGACCCTGGTCCTTGGAAAACTTTGTGTTGCCCATGGGAGGAAGAGGAGATAAGATTTTACCGAAAGGAATGAATATACAGAAGCTATGTGATTTTTTTTTTTTTTTTTGGTTGGAGTTACGATGTTTTCCAGGAAATGCATAATTCAGTTGTAGATTATAACAGAATGCCTTTAAAGAGAGGCTTCAGCATAGTCCAGGTTACATGGGGGCCCAGGGAGAAAATGTGTGTCAGCAAAGGGCCAAACTTAACATGAAGAGAGAGCATTTGGGAATGATTTCAAGGGCCAGGGTCAGGACCAGGAAGCCCGGAGCTGGAACACAAGCCACGTTAACCTGGAGAAACAATGCAAACAGTTGGGTAGACCAAACTCAAAGCTTTAGAAGCTAGAAAATAAAGACACAGGGTCTAAGCTGGAGGAAGCTGCCAAGAGTGAGATAAGGCCGGATGCACCATAATAAAGATAAGCAGACAAGTACAGAAACAGAACATGATACCCAAGATGCATTTTGAGAGACTGCAGGCCCATTTGGGCCAGGGAAGTAGCAAAGGGGTGAGGGAGATCCCAGGCTAAAAGAGTAGAGTGCCCCTGAGTATGTACCTTTCCTCTCCTGCAGCCAGGAACCTGAGACCTAAGCAGGTCTCAGAGCCAAGACGGTGGACTGATCCGATGTTGGTTCAGTGCAGTGTAGACATCATCACAGCAGCTTGAGTACAGCACAGAGAAGCAAGACAGCTACTTGGGAGACAGGTCTGGGTCTAAAAAGGTCAAGTCAGGTGATGCAAGGTCAAGATCTTGAACTGAGTCAGGTGTTAGGATTTAACTCTTGGGGCTATTCTTTGAGCTGAAGACTTCTCATCCTCCCATTCCTTCCACTTGACTAGGCTGCTGCCCAGGCCGGGGCTGTGCGCTGAGGCCCTCACATTTATGGTGAAGGCAGAAGCCATCAAGGAGCCTTAATTTGGTTAAGGGACAAAATGGGAGATTAGGAGTGGGTTAGAACATTACTTATTGATTTTCTTTTCACTTTCATTTTGAAATGATTATAGATGCCCCAAAAGTTGCAAAACTAGTACAGAGAGGTGCTGTGTGCTCCGGCTCCCCAGCAGGCAACGTGTGACATAACTATGGTACCTGACCACAGCCAGAAAATGGACATTGGCACAATAGACCTCAGATCCACCAACTCTACACGTACTCATTTGCGCACATCTGTATGGTTCTGGGTAATTTTGTCCCATGTGCAAATTTGTGCAACCCCTGCCCCCACAGTCAAGGTACTGAACTCTCTGTCACCACAAAGATCTCCTGGCCACCCCTTTTAAATTACAACCTTCCATTTTAGTCAAATCTATGCACTGACTGAGGTTTGCGAATAAAGACCTAAGTGACAGTAAAAACACCAAAAAATAAGTTTGTGTAGGAGGAGGGAATTATACAATGGCTAAAAAGGGCTGGGCCCCGCCTCTCCTCTCCTCGCAGATGCAGGTCCAGCTGGGGTGGAGCTGCTCCCTGGCCACCCTATTTGCGGTGGCCGCTCTGGCATACGTGGTGGACGACGCCTCTGCTTCCTTTCCAGTAGCTGCAGCTGTCTACCAAGCCCTCCACCGGACCCTGTGGGCGGCGGCCGCGGGCTGGGTCCTTTTTGCGTGCCAGGGAGGATATGGAGGTATGGAAGCGGCTCCGGGCTTTGCTGTTGGGTTCACACCCTGTTCCTTCAAAGGTGACAAATTGAACATACAAGGAGTGTACCAGAGGGTCTTCTATTTTCTGGGGTGGTTGATGAATGACTGATATTGATTCAAAAATATCAATTTCTCTCTGTCCTTGGAAAAGACAGAGAATTTAAGTATAAGATTTTTACATGGATGTATGCACAAGTGCGGGTTCTGAAAGAAAAAGATGCAGCCCCTCCAATGAAGCTAGTTTAGAAGTTGGAAAGTGAATTCAGGCAGAGTAATGTCACGAGAAAAAAAAAAATTAGTGCTTAGGAGCAAGACTTTCAGTCACAGCACCTTGAGCCTTGGTTTCCCCATCTGAAGGTGTAGACTAAATGCTTGCCAAGATCCCCTCTGATCACTGAGTTGGCTTTCAACATGCAGAGAGCCAAGCAGATAAAAGGCTTCAATGGAAAAGAATCTTCTCCAGGTTAGAAAGGTGTATCCAAGTCACCTGATGCTTTCCTCCCTCTCCTCTCTATTTGGCAAGAGGTAGGAACTGTGTGCTTGGGATGTCAGCAAACAACAGGACAAGGCTGGCAGCAAGCTCCTAGAAGAGGTTCTGGCCTCAAGCTACCCAAAGCCCTGGAACAGGAGCAGTGGATCTGGGGGGAGGCATGCCCACTTCATACTCTAGGTAAATAACCCATCAGGAGGAGTTTAAACTTAGCCTGTAAACCCATGCCAGTCAGCCTCAGCAAAGGTAGGTGGTGGAAAATAATGATTGAAAGAGAAACACAGTGGCCAGCTGACTGGGCACATGGTGTATACTAGACCTTGTGGGAAACATCACCCAGATCTCCAGTAGCAGTGACCACACCCCTGGGAGAAGACCTATAATTAGCAATGAGAACAACCGTGTCTGGAGAGAAAGCAACACAGTGAAAGTCCCACAGCTGGTGAGTGGTCGAACTAGAAAATGATCCCAGGTCTCAGCATGAAGTCCAAAGCCAGTGCTCTTCACGCCTAAGTGATAGCACTTCTCCCGGATGTTAATTAAAACGGTTCCTAAATGTTAGAAGTATTTTAATATAACGATGCTCTTTAATATTTTAATTTTAAAATGAGCCTTAATGATCTTTCATATTTTAATTTTAAAAGCTTTCCCTTATATGGAAAAGTGATATTAAAGAGGAAATGGACTGCATTCTCTCTGACGGATGTATTTGCATTTATGGGAAATTCTGGGATACATTACCACAACCTTGCCGCCTCACCCCATGATCATGTTCCTGTGCTGTCATAGAGCCTCATAAACAACTGCTCCCCGTGGCCTGGCACAGGTCATTTCTAATGTTGCAAACATCACAGTATTCTTCTCTACTGTGAGAGGTGCTGCTGTTTATAAAAAATAACTGGCTAACATAAATGATATTAGAGAGCAATGACTTAGGTTAAGTTAGAAGATTAAACAAATTTGCATTATTATTATTATTTTTGAGACGGACTGTTGCTCTTGTCACCCAGGCTGGAGTGTAATGGCATGATCTCGGCTCACAGCAACCTCCGCCTCCTGGGTTCAATTGATTCTCCTGCCTCAGCCTCCTGATTAGCTGGGATTACAGGCACCTGCCACCACGCCGAGCTAATTTTTGTATTTTCAGTAGAGATGGGGTTTTGCCATGTTAGCCAGGCTGGTCTCGAACTTGTGACCTTGTGATCCACCTGCTTCGGCCTTCCAAAGTGCTGGGATTACAGGCGTGAGCCACCACGTCCAGCCTGCAGCATTATTATTACAGTGGAACAAGTCAATGCTCTCCGTCATTAGTCTGAGAAAGGGTGCGATCTCGTCACCCAGGTGATGAGCAAGCCAGTTTACTTATTCTTGAACAATTTATCATTCAAAAGTGTGTTGTCATTAGCCAATCCACAACTGTAGGGGCACCTGATGTCCTAGATTTGTATCTCCAAAACTATCTACGAGATATCAAGATTGATTAGTAGATGAATGTAGGAGGTGATAGCTTAAATACATTTTTGGAAAATATGTGTCTACCTGACTCACACCTGTAATCCCAGCACTTTGAGAGGCCGAGGCAGGTGGATTGTTTGAGCCTGGGATTTCAAGACCAGCCTGGGCAACGAGGCAAAACCCCGTCTCTATTAAAAATACAAAAATTAGCTGGGCATGGCAGCATGCGTTTGTAATCTCAGCTCCTTGGGATGCTGAGGCAGGAGAATTGCTTGAACCTGGGAGGCGGAGGTTGCAGTGAGCTGAGATCGTGCCACTGCACTCTAGCGTAGGCAACAGAGTGAGACCAAAAAAAAAAAAAAAAACAGACTGTGTCAAAAAAAAAAAAAAAAAAAAAAAAGTTTCTAGCTGATGACCTTTAGAAAAAAAAATAAGAAGTTTGAATAAGAAGAAATGTTTAGTTGAGATTCTCAGGACTAGAAGGGATCTTGATGATTCAATGAATCTTTAACCATCTTTGCTTGGTAGCAATGTAGACCATGCTGGTCTTGTTATGCTCAAAGTTGTCTTCTGTTGAGCTGCCAGAGTCATCTGACCACATTACTCCTTCAGTTAAAGTCCTTCAGTGGTGGTCTGTCACCTACAGTTTTCGTCCTCAAACTTAAGTATATGTGGGTCTATTCCAAAGAAATAAGAATTCTTTTGGCTTCTTGGTGTTGGCCCAAATTATTTGTATCCTTTTTTATTCAATACATTTTGTTTCCCTGGGTACATAGATTCAAGTTACCCTGACTATATGCTCTTATTTTTGTTCCAATTTTGCCTAAACATGAACAAACATAAACCTAGATACAAAATTTTATGTTTATAGCACATGCATTCAGAAAGCCAAAGCAAATTTATGAAGTAATCATAAAACTATAAAACCAATAAAATTCGCATTAGCAACATTAATATGATATGATGAATAGTTGCTGGAATCACTTGTGGCTCGTAACATGAACACGGTATTATTTGCTTTAGGGCGCATTCTTTTGTGTCTGACTTATCTGCATGAGCCTGGATTCTTTGCTGACTTCATTTTTCTGCAATTACTTGGTTTTTTTCTACCGTGAAATTGTGGTTTACCTTTATAGCCTTCACTTGGGGGAAATGTGTCTTTTGTCTGTAAGTCCATCTGTGTTTTTTCACTTAATTACATAAAATACTTCTTGAACGCTTATTCTATGCCAGGTACTGTTCTAGAATCTGGGGATACAGCGATAGACAAGAAAAATCCCGTCCTTGTGAGAGATTACTGTGGGGTCGGGGGAAGTTTAAATACAGTGAATAAAAATAAAGCAGGGATTAGTGGGTAACTAACTGGACTAGGGGTACATTTGCATAGATGTGTTACAAAAGCATTCTGGGCAGATGGAATGTGAAGGCAGAGGTCTCTAGACTGAAACGAGCTTAGTGACTTGGAGGAAGAGCAAAATGACCAGTGAGATAGGAATCAAGGGTTAATGGGGAGAGAGAGGCGGGAAGGGAACTCAGAGAGGAAGATAGGACCCAGGTTAGGCAGAGCTTTCAAGGCCATGGGAAGAGTTTGGATTTTATTTTAAATGCCACGTTACATGAAGTCTTAGTCCATTTCAGCTGATATAACAAAAATCTCATAAATGAGGTGGCTTAAAAACAACAGAAATTTATATCTCACAGTTCTGGAGCTAGGAGATCTAAGATCAAGGCACCAGCAGATTTAGTGTTTGGGGAAGGCCTGCTTTCTGGTTCTTAGATGGAACTTTCTAGATGTGTCCTCACATGGTGGAAGGGTAGAGCGGTCTCTCTGGGGTCACTTTTTTTTTTTTTTTTTTTTTAGGCAGAGTTTCACTCTTGTTTGCCCAGGCTGGAGTGCAATGGCACGATCACGGCTCACTGCAACCTCCGCCTCCTGGGTTCAAGCGATTCTCCTGCCTCAGCCTCCCTAGTAGCTGGGATTATAGGCATGTGCCACCACGCCCAGCCAATTTTGTATTTTTAGTGGAGACGGGGTTTCTCCATGTTGGTCAGGCTGGTCTTGAACTCCCAACCTCAGGTGATCCACCCGCCTCCGCCTCCCAAAGTGCTGGGATTACAGGCATGAGCCACCGCACCCGGCTCTGGGGTCACTTTTATAAGAGCACTAATCCCATTCCTGAAGGCCCAGCCCTTGTGAACTAATTGCCTCTCCAAAGACTCCACCTCTTAATACTATCGCCTTGGGGATTAGGATCTCAACGTATGAATTTTGGGGGAATGTAAACATTCAGATCATAGCTCATGATTTGATTTGTGGATTTGTAAAATTTATTTTCAAATTGACAAATAATAACTGTATGTATTTATGGAGTACAGCATGATGTTTTGGTATATGTATACATAGTAGAAAGATGAAATCAAGTTAATTAACATATGCATCACTTCGCCAAGTTATCTCTTTTTCTGTGGTGAGAATGTTAAGAATCTTTTCTTTTAGCCACTGAAAAATATCCAGTACATTATTATTAACTGTGGTCACTGCAGTGCAATAGATTACTAAAACTTACTCCAACAGTTTAACTGAAACTTTGTACTCTTTGATCAATATCTTCCCCTTCCCCATTTCTCCCTGATACGTGATTTTAAAAGATTACTCTGGATGTGGTATCGGGACTATAGGGTGGCAAGAACAAGAGCAGAGACCAACAGATCCACCGGGAAGCTCCCACGGAGGCCCACACAGGAGGTGATGGAAGATTCACGAGGGTGTTAGCCATGGAGGTGAGGAGCAGTGGTCTGATTTGAGACACATTTTTGGAAGCACTCTGTGGAGTCTGGAATGAAAGGAGTCTAGGATGGCTCCAAAGATTTATCATGAGCAAATTGTGATGCACTACTGAGCACTTTAAATGAGGAGGAGGCAGAGGAGAAACAGAAGTTATATTTTATTTCTGTGGCTTAAAACAACAGAAATTTATTCTCTCACAGTTCTGGAGGCTAGCTGTTCAAAATCCAAGTGTCAGCAGGATTGGTTCCCTCTGGATTTTCTGAAGGAGAATCTGTCCCATCCCCTCTCCTAGCCTCTGGTAGCTGCTGGCAAGCCTTGGCATTCCTCGGCTCGTGGACTCTTCACTCCAGTCTCTGTCTTCGTCATCACATGGTTCTCTTCCTGGCATCTCTCCTCTGCTTTTGTGACTCCTTTTCTGTCTCTTATAAGGACATTCGTCACTGGGTTTAGGGTCTACCCTAATCCAGGATGATTTCATCTCTGGTTCCTTATCTTAATGACATCTGCAAAGACCCTTATTCCAAATAAGGTTAGCAATAAGTCCTATTCAGAAAGGAAGTTTTCATCATATCTAATTTTAATTAAGTTAAATAGCCACAAGTGGCTAGGGGCTATTGCCTGGGACAACACAGTTCTAGAATATATACCAAGTTACAGAATATTTGTCCTGAAAGGCACCTAAAGGGTGATCAAATGTAAGGCTCTCACTGAGAGATGAAGAGTTGGAGGCCTGGCAATGTTAAATGCCTTATCCCAAGGCCCCCCTGTGGCTACATCTTGATCCAGAACCCAGGTGAGTATGAGGAATGTATACCTTGTTTTATATATGGAATGTTTTATGCTCAGGGGCTGAAACCATGTATCTCTCTTGTGTTATCATCATTCTTGCAACGGAAAGGTGGTTTTTGGTTTGGTACATTGTCTTAAAATTACGACGCATAAAGACTTTCTTAGGAAAAGTTCACAGACTTAGGTGCAGAATGCAACGGGAGCATCAACGGGACAATGGGGCATCTTCACCAGCCCAGAGACAGGCTGTGGCTTCATGCATCAGTGCTTGTTCCCTCCAGGTCTGGTGAACCGTGTGCTTTCTTGGGACATCTGGAGTTTCCTGTCCAGCATCAGTTATGCTTGCTATTTGGTGCATCCGATTCTGATCATCCTTTACAATGGCCTTCAGGAAACACTGATTCACTACACTGACGCAAACATGGTGAGTTAGCACGCAAGCACGCGCTCCTAGTTCTGTTATGGTATGTTATGGTACCATAGCTTGTTCTCTTCTTGAGCAACAAGGCAACCTATGTGCTTTTATGGAAGGCTTTGTTTTTTATGGAAGACTTTTTTTTTTTTTTTTGTTTTAAAGAGCTTCATTGTTCTTTGCTTTATTTGTGGGAGAAAGAGGGAGGGCTTCAGCACAGGATAATATCTTTTATTTTATTTATTTTATTTTTAATATGTAGCACTGATTGTCCTACAGATACATTTCATAGAGCTAGGATGGTACACTTTAGATCTGAACACAATAGGAATCCCAGAGTAAAACTGTGTTCACCCTGCCCACTTTGTCTCCAGTTCTATCTTTTCTCTGGACACTGTGTGCTGACCTTCGTCACTGGGCTGGCCCTGATGCTGTTCATTGAGAAACCATGTCAGGAACTGAAGCAGTGCCTGCTGGGCCACGAATGTTCTGGTTAAAACACAGAAGAATGGATGGACCTTATTGGTAATGACGAGCAAAGATGAGGTGGCCTTTTTTATGCAATGAATGCTTGCGTTCCTAAGAAGGGGTGTGAATCTCATTTTGTGAAAGTTTAATATATACATGTTCTTTGTATTTAATATGTGAAAGAGTTCTTAGTGCTTATGATGTTCTATAAATTTTTAGTAGCACAACAATAAACTTTTGTTGTACCATTTTAGTGCAAAAAAACTGGATTTCTTTTTGGTTTAATCTGTATTTGATTGTCTATATTATCACAGGAAATGATTAAATATGAATTTTTTTTTTTGAGATGGAGTTTCGCTTTTTCTTTGTTGCCCAGGCTGGAGTGCAATGGAGCAATCTCGGCTCACTGCAACCTCCGCCTCCCAGAATTCAGGCGATTCTCCTGCCTCAGCCTTCCTGAGTAGCTGGGATTATAGGCATGCGCCACCACGCCCGGCTAATTTTGTATTTTTAGTAGAGACGGGGTTTCTCCATCTTGGTCAGGCTGATCTCGAACTTTAGACCTCAGATGATCCGCCCATCTCGGCCTCCCAAAGTGCTGGGATTACAGGCATAAGCCACTGCGCCCGGCCCTAAATATGAATTTAATGTAATTTGGGTTATGAAGCTCATTTGGGTTATGCTCTTCACTTTTCTCTGTAAAATCACAGTATGTACTTTCCCACGACATAACTGTCAATATGTTATTATGGCATCTTTGCAGACTTGTAACTTTATCGTAGAACCTCAGTGGTGTGACCCGCTAGCACGCATACTTCATGGGTCTGTCATTATAGGGCCTTTCAAATATCACCTATTCTTCACCATAGTCCCTGTTTTGGACTGAATTGTATCCCCTCCCGCAAAAGATCTGTTGAAGTCCTAACTCCCAGTGCCTCAGAATGTGGTGTTATTTGGAGCTAGGGTCTTTACAGAGGTAATGAAGTCCAATGAAGTCACTGGGGATGGAGACTCTAATCCAATATGACTGGTGTCCTTATACTAATCAGAAGTTTGGTAACGGAGACAGGCATGCACACAGGGAAGACGATGTGAAGACCCAGGGAGAAGACAGTCACATGCAAACCCAGGAACACCAAGGCAAACCCCAGAAGCCGGGGGAGGTAAGGACAGAGTCTGCCCTGGAGCTGCCCGAGACAGCACGGCCCCATGGGACACCTCGATTTTGGATTTCTGGCCTCCAGAACTGTGAGATAATTTATGTCTGTTGTTTCAAGCCACCCAGTTTTTGGTACTTTGTCACAGCAGCCCTAGATAGATGGATATCCCTATGCACCAAGATAAGGCCCCAACAAAAACTAACAGAGAAGGAAGAGACCTCAGCCTGTGGCTTCTAGCCCAACCCCCTCAATTTCCAGCGATGAGAGCTAGAGATGAGGAGAGACTCACAAGGTCAAATAGAGAAGCTGGGATCCCGGTTCTCAGGTGTGTGTTTTTTCTAGGTGTATAATTTCACATTAGCTGTCTACACTTATGGATTAATTAAGTCCATTCCATCGCTTATAATAAAGTTCTTTGTTTACTTAATCATTAAAGTATTAACAACCACAGGCTACAGGGTCCTTGTTAGCGTGGGACGCGCCACATCAGGGGATGCTCTTTGCTGTCTAGTGCGTTTTGCAAAGATGACCGAAGTGGGTGGGGAGGGGAGGGCTGAACATTTCAAACACTGTGATGGCCATGGACAGCTAACCTTGGCTTTGCCAGCCAGCCACAGGGGACAAGCCTTATCTCCCTGAGGTCTGGTCCCTCTGCTGCGGAAGCCAGCCTGAGGGAGTGGGGCGCCAACGCTCAACAGACATGCCGTAAGAAAGCAGCCAAATTGGCTTTTCAGTGAACGCCGAAGTTCATCGAGTTCCTCGGGAGCCCCCTGGTGGCTGCTTTGGCACCTGAACCGTCTCACTTCATTAGGCCTCCGAGGAGCTGTTGAGGACCAGTGGCATTTTCAGGGTAACACTGCCACACTGGTGGACTCCGGTGGGAAATGACTCACCTGCCAACATCATTCTGCAGCCAAATTGCCAAATGCTTCCAGTGATGGGACCAGAAATCTGGGACCCGTGGAAGTAGCTAGCTGATGACTGACACAGCATTGGAAAGACTTTTTTATAAGGGAAAAAACCCAAACCTCCCACTGTTGTAGTTTTATATAACATAAGGTAGGGTTAGAGAAATCCAGTTTTGTTTTGGGCTTGTTTCAATCTAGAATTCCCTCGAAGTTTCAGATTTATAGATAGTGTGTACCTTATTTGGATCCTGAAACAAATTGTAAAAATTATGATGTTTATAAGACTGGAAATTTAAATACTGATTAGGTATTTGATGATATTAAGGACTGATTGCACTTTTTGTGTAATAATGATATTATAGTATATATTACTACATATATATGCATACATTTACATCTCTTATCTTTTAGTTGCATACTAAAATACTTATGAACAAAATGATATACAATCTGATATTTGCCTCAAAACAATATTGGGAGGACCTGGCATAGATGAAATAAGACTGGCCATTTGGTTAATGTTTGAAGCTGGGTGATGGATCCATAGAACCTCATTATACTTTTTCTCTATTTTCATTTTTATTTTTTTAGAGACAGCATCTTGCTCTGTTGCCCAGGCTGGGGTGCAGTGCAATATCACACTGCAGCCTCAAACTCCTGGGCTCAAGTGATCCTCCTGCCTCAGCCTCTCAAGTAGCTGGGACTATAGGTGAGTGCTGACATACCCAGCTAATTTTTTTTTTTTTTTTTTTTGAGACAAGGTCTGGCTCTGTCGCCCAGGCTGGAGTGCTGGAGTGTAGTGGCATGATCACAGCTCACTGCAACCTCTGTGTCCAGACTCAAGCAATCCTCCTGCCTCAGCCTCCCAAGTAGCTAGGATTACAGGCATGTGCCACCATGCCTGGCTAATTTTTGTATTTTTTGTGGAGATGGGGTTTCATCATGTTGCTCAGGCTGGTCTTGAACTCCTGGGCTCAAGCAATCCACCCACCTCAGCCTCCCAAAGTGCTAGGATTACAGGTTGTGAGCCACCATACCTGACCTCCCAGCTAATTTTTTAAAGTTCTTTGTAGAGATGGGGTCTTACTATGTTGCCTAGGCTGGTCTCCAACTCCTGGCCTCAAGGGATTCTTCTGCCTCGGCCTCCCAAATTGCTAGGATTACAGGCATGAGCCACCATGCCCAGCCTTCTACTTTTGTATATGTTTGAAAATCATATAATAATAAAGAGAAAACAAATTTATAGAAAGAGCAGTTTCAGAGTATAGTTGATGGGTACCTCCTCTAAGTCTTCTAGATTCTGAAATCCATGTTTTATACCCATGTATCAACTGTGGATAAAAATAGGTTACATTAACTGTAAACAATCACCACAGCAGATTGAAAGGAACTTCAACCCTCCTTACTTTCCTCCAGACTCATTTTGGGGGATTTCAGAGACATCTTGCTTGTCTTGTGAACACCTGAATTCTGCTCTTTCCTCGTTCTGGATCTGGCTCCCTTCAGAGCTGCCCCTACCCTTGCTCTGCTCTCAGAGCTACCCAGAGCTGAAGGTGGAGGCGGTGGGGGTGGGGGTGCTTCCAGTACCTGCTGACATCCCCACTCCACTCTCAAAGCTTGTCACCACGTGGGCTGGGACAGCCACCTGCCCAGACCATGTTGTCCATTCAGTGCACAAATGTCCTCCACAAATGCCAGAAGCAGGTAAGTCCCTTCTGCTTCCACTTGGGCTATCTATACTTTATCATTCAGGCTTTGAAGCAGTACACGGGGTGCTCGTCACGTTTTCATGGAAACTGCTCTTACAATTTTCACTCATTCCAATATAGGTTCATCTCCCTTGGATGCAGTATGAGTCTGTGGGCGCCAAGATGGAGGGTGACTGGATGGAGTGACAATTGCTTTCCTTCTGCATTTGTCCTTTTCATCACTATGTCTCTAGTTCTTTGCATTATGACTGGTACACAGTGGGTGTTATTAGTTGACACTAATGTTGGAAATGACCCCTTCTTTCTTTAGATGATTTCTTTTCCAGGAGGCTTCTCGTACAGTTGGGCAGGCTCCTCTCAATCAGGTCTCAGAGATGCTCAATTTTACAAGAATCATACCCTCAAACCGCCCAATCAGTCCCCCTTCTGAGGCAGGAGAATAGGGTCTGGAGTCAGGAAACTTAAGGCCAATTCACGCTGACTTCCTAAAACTAAATCAAAAGGAAAATCCCAATTTTCCACATCTAAGCAACGAAAGGATCAGCCGCTAGTCCCTTTGCAAACCACCCCCACCTGCCATTTTCTGTGTGGCAGATGGAAAATTGAAAGTATCTCTGATTGGTTGCTTTCCACAACCAATTAGATGCTTGCATAGGGTGTAACCTTTGTAACTTCACTTCAGCCTCTGATTGGTTGCTTTCCACAACCAATCAGATGTTTGTATAGGAGTGTGACCTTTGTAACTTTACTTCAGCCTCTGATTGGTTGCTTTCCACAACCAATCAGACTGATTGTGTGCCATTGGTTTATTTACATAGGGTGCATACCAAGTAACCAATGGGAAACCTCTAGAGGGTAATAAAACCCCAGAAAACTCTGTAAAGGGACTCTTGAGGCCCTATGCCCAGGCCACTCCCACCTTGGGGCGTCTACTTTCGCTTTCAATAAATTGCTGCTTTTGTTGCTTCATTCTTTCCTTGCTTTGTGCATTTTGTTCAATTCTTTGTTCAAAACACCAAGAACCTGGACACTCTGCACTGGTAACACTTCTAGTGAAGCTCAAAGTTGAGAGGCCCCAGGGTCTTTGAAGGGATGAGAAACCTTTAGAACTTTAGTCCCTAGACCCCAAGTGGGATTTAAATCAACACTGTGTTTGCATATGCTGAAAGGCGGCCACTTTTGGTGGCCTACTCACATTTGCACCCCTTCCTCTTTCACTACACAAACCCTGATGTTGTTCTCTTATCAATGTGCCCACACCAAGGGAAATCATGGTATTTGGTAGAAACCAATAATGGTCCTCCTCTTTTTCTTTCCCTGTGATTGGTGCAGGTTTGGTCATGTGACCCAGCTCTGACCAATGACACACAAGGAGAAGTGCCCTGGGGACTTCTGGGAAAGATGGGGATGGCTGAAGTGGGGGTGGCATCATGGAGAAAGTCCTTGTCCTTACCACCTTCAGCCTTGTCACACTTCTAGATCTGTAAATGTGAAGAAGGACAAGGCTGATGCCCAGAGGCTGACAGAGCAGGATCTCTAGGCTGAGGGAAGCCAGGAGGATGGGGATTCTACGCTCAGATCAGAAGAGATCAGAGGAGTGAGAGCTGTGTGAATACCGCATCCTGGAGGCTGCCCGATCCCCGCCAGACAGGCCTTGACCCTCCAGGCAGAAGGTTGGAAACTGCTTCTTTGGGGATTCTGACTGGCCCAAGATGAAATCCCTAAAAATATTGACTTTAAAGGCTCTTCCAGAAAAGTCTCAGCCTGATCCCCTCCCGTGAAGCTCACACCATGGGCTCAGAGTAGGGTGATCGACTCAGTCTGGCTTGCCTGGGACTTTTTTGGTTTTAGTGCTGAAACTCCCACATTCCGGGTCACCCCTCAGTGTTGGTCACCCTGACTCAAAGCTTCCATTCAGCTTCTAAGTCCCTCATCCTTAATCATGAGCACAACCAGGGTTACCACAAACCTGAGAAAAGCCTTTGATATCTGGAAGGGGTAAGACTAAAAGGAATCCACAGAAAAAGGAATTTCGAGACAGGAGATTATGCAGAGAGAAGAAAACTTAATGAAACTATCACTATCCTTGTAGACGTAAGAGAAGATCTTGCCCCAGTAAAATAGAAACAGGGTGTTAAGACAGAGAAGTGATTCTTCTTTCTTTCACTCATTTGGTTATTGACTCAGTCATTCATTTGATAACCAAATATTTCTGACAGCTACTTATTATAAGAACGTCAAGAATATTAATATGAATGTCAGAAATCCTGTTCTGTTCCGGCACCCAGAGCAGAGAGAATGAGCTGAAGTTGCATTTTGCTCTTGTTTAAGAAAGGGGTAAAGTGCTGGGTATTTCAGCAGATTCTGTGATATAAATGCATTTATTATTATTAATTCAAATGTTGATCGAATTTTTAAAATGTATTGATTATACCTAGGAATGCATTGATATATGCTTCCAAGTAACAACCCAATTTTATATAGTATTTCCTTTTTGTTAGGTAAGAAACTTAAAATAATTAATGTCTAATTCTGTACCTTTTGTTCCTACCATTATTAGCAGATATTTTTTCATGTTTTTTTTCATTAATGTATAATTTTCATACAATAAAATTCACCTTTTAAGAAGTGTACATGTCTGTGAGGTTTGACAAATGAATACAGTTGTATAACCACCACCATAAGCAGGATATAGAACAGTTCCATCACTCCTGAAGATTCCTGGGGCCCCTTTGTAGTCAACCCCTACCCCCATCCCTGGCCCTTGGCAACCACCTATCTGTTTTCAGTCGCCTATAGTTTTGCCTTTTCCAGATGTATTTATTTAAAAATGTTTAATTTAAAAAACTAAACATTTCAAACAAGTCTAGAGAATGAAACAATTCGTACCCCACATATCCACAATCCCAATTAAACACAGGTTAACATTTTGCCATTTTTCCTTCAGGTGTACTTCTTTTTGTTTGGTTAAAAAATAAAACATTGTAAACTCAATTGTAGACCTCCCTGCATCCCATTTACTTCCTCCCTTTTATCCAAGTTTCACCCTTTTTTTTTTAAACCAATATGCATGTGTCTATAAATGGTATACTCTCTGTTTTTAAGCTTTATATAATTGGGTCCATACTGTAGTATCCTTTAAAATATGATTTTGCCATTACACATACAGTCCATTAATTTTTAATGCTAATGATATCCTATCGTGTGCACGTGTATCTTAAATGTTTATCCATTCCCCAATTGGTAGATACTTGGTTTGTTTCATTTTTCACTATTACAAACATTATTGTAAACACCCTTTGATGGTGTTTCCTTGTGGAGATGTGTTAGTTTTTTAGGGTGTTTGTTGGGGAGAGTAATGGCAGAGTCCATCTTACCTGATAATGCTAGACAGTTTTCTAAAGTGATGTTTACCAATTTGTGCCTCTACTAGTGGTGTATGGGAGTAGATACTATCGCTTCAGTGCCCGCTCCCCAATACTTGGTATTATCAACTTGTTCATTTACTGCCTCTGATGAGTGTAAGGTAGGATGTGATCATTTCAGTTTGCATTTCCTGTCTACTTATGGGGTTGACCAGTTTCCAAGTGTATTGTCCATTCAGAGTTTCCTCTTCACAGACTGCCTACCATATCCTTTGCCCATTTTTTTATTGGATGTTTTTCTTTCTGTTATTGATTCTGAGACATCCCTTATTGATATGGTTTGGCTGTGTCCCCACCCAAATCTCTTCTTGAATTGTAGTTCATGGGAAAGACCCAGTGGGAGGTAATTTAATCATGGGGGCAGTTACCTTCATGCTATTCTCGTGATAGTGAGTGAGATCTCACGAGATCTGATGGTTTTATAAGGGACTTTCCCCTTTTTTGCTTGGCACTTCTCCTTCCTGCCATGATATGAAGAAAGATGTGTTTGCTTCCCCTTCTGCCATGATTGTAAGTTTCCCAAGGTCCTCCCAGCCATGTGGAACTGTGAGTCAATTAAACCTCTTTTCTTTATAAATTACTCAGTCTTTGGTAGTCCTTTATAGCAGTGTGAGAAGGAACTAATACAATTGTGTATTCTGAACATTAACCTTTCATCGATTATTTGTATTGTAAATATTTTCTCCTCTCTGGCAACTTCATATATGATGTTTTTCATATGAAAGTTTTACAGTTTAATGTAGGCAAAATTATCAATCCTTTCTTTTTGGTTTTGTCCTTTTTTGGGTCTTGTCCATGAAATCCATAGAAATATTCTTTTATATTTTTTCTATTGGGGAAAAAGGCTCCAGTGAAAATTCCTGATGTCATGCTGTGGTCCTTCGAGTTCTCTGTTAAGTGAATTTGTAAGGTTAAAGCAGTTCTCAATGTGGAGGTGGGAGAAGGGGAGGCTTTTTTCCCTCCCTAGGGGAGAATTGGCAAAGTCCAAGGGACATGTTTTATTGTTCTTTAGTGGGTAGACACCATAGGCCATGGAGACTACTAAACATCCTACAGTGCAGAGGGTAGTGCACCCCCCCAACTCCTTGCAAAAAAATATCCAATAAAAAATGGCAATAGTGCCCAAGTTGAGAAACCTTGGGTTACAGAATGATGGTGATGATTGGATCGCTGAGTCCACACCAGCCAGGAACACTCAGGTGTGAAGGGCTGTCAGCTCTTAGATAAGTAACACTGGGCCATCCTGTGTTAAACTTGGCAAACATACCCTGGCCAAGACAGACGAGTCTATTGGAGGAAACTTGACCGAGTGTGCCAAACAGTCTAATATTTGCTCTAATCACAATAGGAGGAGGAGGAAGTGCTGTCAGTGCTTTTTAATCAGACCTCATTTCCATGCTAATGACCCCTACCATGAATGATTTGTATTACGTGCTATTTCCAGGGGCACACACCATATTTTCTAGTCCCTAACAAATTATCAGCTAATTTCCGTGTTTATTAAAAACTTCATGCCGTCTTTACTGATGTAGGGCAAAAGTGTGTTTCTGTTTCCTCCTTTGTAAAAAGATAAAACGTGGCCAGATTAGAGCCTGTTGGTCTGTACAGGCTGGTGGCAACAGAATCACCCGAAGAGCTTTTGAAAGATCTGGGTTCCCAGGATCTACTCCTGGAGATTTCCAGATTGGAGTGGGGTTTAGGAATCCGTACTCATTTTTTCAAAACTTCCAAAAGGATTTCAATGAGCCACAGGACTCAATGAGTGACAGGATTTGTTCTACATCACAGTCTCAATTGATGACATTCACATGCAAATAGCAACTTCTCCAAGACATGCACAGTCTTTGGCCCAAAGTCAGCTTTCTTATGCCCAAAGGGCTTCCCTAATAGCCCCCCTTTGGGAGCCATAGTCATTCTTTCAAGCAGTTAGGTACCCTTTGGCCAAAGATGTCTTCCATTATGGGTTCATCCAGGAGCTCGGGGCACTTGCTCTCTGACAGCAACCTCCATTCATTAAATGGACTCAGGCCAGTACCAGCACTCACTCATTCCTTTGTATGTTCAAGAAATCCTTATTTGTTCCTGCTGTGGGCCAGTTATTGAGCTAAGCAGTAGGCATACAATGTAGAGAAACACAGGTGCAATTTCTGCTCCCTTTGACCTTATAGTGTGTGCCCTGTGTGAGGGTCATGACGATCACACCAAAAATACCTAATTTCAACTTAGGTGAGAACTATGAAAGCCTGACTCTAACTAGGAGGCCTAGTGGAATTTCTGAGAAGTTAGCCTTAAATTGAGATTTGTAAAACAGTAATACCTAGTATTTATTGAGGGCTCATTATATGCCAGGTACCATCCTAAGCACTTTACAGAAACCAAGGCATTTATTCCTAATAGAGCACTCACATAAGCACTATTATCATCCTCATCTACACGTGGAGAAACTGAGGCACAGAGCTACGTCATTGGTGCAAGGCCACACAGCCAGGTGGGGGCACCAGGATATAAATCCAAGCAGTTCGAATCCAGAGCCCATATGCTCAGCCACCATGTCCTGATGGGTTAGCCAGGCAGGGGGTTTTATGAGCAATTCTTTCCAGAAGTTTGACTGTGAAAAGCAGGAGAGAGATCGCTGGAAGCTGCAGTGTGATGTGGGCTTGGAAGATGGGAAAGACTTAGGGCGTTTGCACTGCTTGAGGATTCTGTGAGGTATTTTGTGTTTCCTCAATGCTTGAAGGAAGATGAGGACTAAGGAAGCTTAAGAGAGGGCCTCACAACCAGACCCGGGGGACCCAGCGCTCCTCCAAATGTGCTGCTTTTTCCCCATTGTCACACAGTCTCCCTGTATCTCCCCAGGAGGCCCCCTTGTTCCCTCTGGTTATGCAAACATGTTCAGGATGTTCATGGAGCTGGACCAGAGACAATAGAGGACACTTACAGAGACTGGCCCTCTGTGGTTTTCAGATCCACACTGGGAATGGGGTGGACTTGTGGACAGTGAGCTGGTGATGTCTTCCTCTGGTATCAGATGAGGCTCACAGCCTCATAAAAGCTTCTGAGACGTGTAGAGACTCCTTCTTGGGAAATGTCTTGTTTTACAGAGAATGAACCTGAGACCAATGGGCTTCAAGTGAACCAGCAAATCTGGTCTTGTTGGACACAACAAATCAGTATCCAGAACCCAACAGAACCCAAGTCCCATGAGAGATTTTCTTTAACTCTAAACAAATCCCCTACTGCAGTCTCCAGGCTAGAAGGGCAGTCATTCTCCTCGATATCCTTTTATAAAACCCCTGCAAGAAACAGGGGAAGTCTGTTCAGGTTTTAGATACCCTACACTTCAGTGCTTACTAGATTGGGAGTTTGGAGAAACACTATCTAGCTGTTAATTACATTTTAGAAGTTCAAACTACTGTGCTCCATTGTGGTCTGACATGTAGACATTTTGTTGGTGAAGCTAAGCATGCCCAGCTGCAGAAATTGGACTTTTCAGTTGCTACTTGGTATGAATAAAGTAAGCAGGTTGTGATGACTATGATGATGAGGATAAAGGGGTTGGGAGGGTGGAGGCTTAGGTGAACAGCAGCAGGACTCTGCTGAGGGGAAGTGGCATGGTGGGAACAGAGGGGCCAGGGCAGATGGGAATGCCATTGTCTGTGTTTGCCTGAAAGGCTGCAGAGAACCACAGGACAGGCTGAGACTGGAGGAAACAGGAGGACGCTTTCTCCACCCTGGAAATGGTTCTGCAGTGGGGAGCTTCTCTGGCCCCAGATTGTGCCTTCCCAGCTGGCAGTCTAGGAGTTGCGTCCCTTTTAGGAGTTTTCAATCTCAACCCCTCCTCAGTGAGGGGTGGACTGATAAACCCATGATCTTCAGCTTTCTGTTCTCCAGCTGTCAGCCTTCTTCATCATGATGACTTCTGGCAGGGCGAAGAAGGAAGACCCAACCCACTCCATTCTTGGAAGGGAAGATTTCTTACATGAACGCCAAGGCTACACTGAACTGGCATATGGTTCTTCTGTAGAGTTTTATGAGGTTTAAAGCTCCATCTTGCAGGTATGGGGGCTACGGCCACTAAAAAGAGATGGTTCCTGGGGCCAGACACTAGGGAAGAGGAAGTCTTTGGCCTAGAAAACTGAACTAAGAGGGCAGGCTGTGGATAGTTGAGAGAGACAGAGAGAGAATCAAAAAGAGAACTACTTTCTTTTTGTTCAAGATTAGATTGTTACAAAATTTAGTGAAGACAAGGATTACTTGGGGATTTTGATAAAAATCCATTTTCTGACTCCTACATACTAACAAACATAAGTAAGCGATTCTGATGCCTACACTTCAAGAAACACTGATATTGACATTAAGGGCCTGGATGTCCCAAAATATGCTCCTAGAGGTAGAGGATATGAAAGCAGTACCATCGTGTGGAGCAGAATGTGGAGAAGGGAGCCATGAGGATGAGGATGCTGCTAAGGTCAGATACTTCCATGGG
Source organism: Mandrillus leucophaeus (assembly GCF_000951045.1). NCBI lineage: Eukaryota > Metazoa > Chordata > Mammalia > Primates > Cercopithecidae > Mandrillus > Mandrillus leucophaeus. The sequence goes on along the minus strand of NW_012100765.1, from coordinate 674,892 downwards.
CGGTGCCTGCTCCAGAGCAAGAAAAGCAGCAAAAGTTGCTGCCTGCCTTGCTTCTGTCTCTTTATCCAGCCACCCTGTGCTTGCTCAGCGGGATTATCAGCAAGGTGGCACGCTGGCTGCATGGGGAGAGGCTGGCTCACAGCCAAAGAATCACGCTCACCCTGCTCACCTGAGTAGTAAGAGCCTTAAGTGTGGCGCTCCTCCATGACAGTAACGAGGGATACAATGATTGCCACATTTGGGGCTTATGTGTGGAGCTCTTCCATGACAGTAACGAGGGACACA
>NW_012100765.1:671395-673532 GCF_000951045.1 Mandrillus leucophaeus | reverse complement strand
TTTTTTTTTTTTGTACTTCTGGTAGAGACGGGGTTTCACCATGTTGGCCAGGCTGGTCTTGAACTCCTGACCTCAGGTGATCCCCCACCTCAGCCTCCCAAAGTGCTGGGATTATAGGCATGAGCCACTGCACCTGGTCGCAAGTTAGAAACTTTTACTTAGAAGAATATTAATAGCCAAAGAGGGCTTGGCTTTGATCCATGACCCCAGAGACCTTTAAGAGTTGTCATAGGTTTCATAGAACTACTTGAGGTGCCACGGATACTTGGAGTACTATTTATAGGGGTCAGATGGCAAAGCTAGACCAGCTGAAGAGTCTTCTCTTGCCCGTCACTTTCAGGAACGATTCTCAAAGCCATATCTCAGTACCATGAGAGCTACTTCCCAGGAAGCCATGTGTCACTTGGAAAGTCATTGCCGCAGCTGCTAAAGCAGAGCCATGCTTCCTCCTCCATGTTTTGGAAACTAGTATAATCAGGAAGCTACCATAATCAGGAAGCCCATATAATCAGACACTGCCATGACCAGGAAGCAGCCACAGAAAAACCAGACATGTGCAAGATGTTTTCCAGCAGAAGCAGCAGAGGTTTTGTGTGTATCTCACTTCTACCTTCCAAATCCCATGTGAATGCCTGCTTGGCAGAATCTAAATCTCAGTCACTGCCTGTGTTAGTTTGCTGTGACTGTCATGTTAAAATATCACCAACAGAGTGGCTTAAACAACAGGAATGTATTTTCTCACAGTTTTGGAGGCTGGAAGTCCAAGATCCCGGTGCTGGCAGGCTTGGTTTCTCCCGAGGCTTGTAGCCAGCCACCTTCCTGCTGTGTTCCCAAATAGCCTCTCTGTGTGCTTGCTTCACTGGTGTCTCTTCCTCTTCTTACCAAGACATCAGTCCTATTGCATTAGGGACCCACCCTTATGGCCTCGTTTAATCTTAATTGCCTCTCTGAAGGCCTTATCTCTAAAAAAGGTCAAATTGGGGGTTAGAGTTCCTTCCTTTCCTCCCTCCCTCCCTTCCTTCCTTCCTTCCTTCCTTCCTTCCTTCCTTCCTTCCTTCCGTCCGTCCGTCCTTCCTTAGATGGAGTCTCACTCTATTGCCCAGGCTGGAGTGCAATAGTGTGATTTCGGCTCACTGCAACCTCTGCCTCCCGGGTTCAATCAATTCTCCTGTCTCAGCCTCCTGAGAAGCTGGGCTTACAGGCACCCATCACCACGTTCAACTAATTTTTGTATTTTAGTAGAGATGGGGTTTCACCATGTTGGTCAGGCTGGTCTCGAACTCCTGACCTCGTGATCTGCCCACCTCGGCCTCCCAAAGTGCTGGGATTACAGCTGTGAGCCACCTTGCCCGGTCGGGGTTAGAGTTTCTACATGCTTTTCTGGAACACAATTTAGAGTATCTGATAACAGTATCTTAGCTGCAAATGTGTTTTAAAAAATGTAACATTTAGCTTTCTGGTCTCTACAGTACAGTAGTGAGAAGCTGTGGGGATCTGTTTCAGGCCAGTCCCTATATGGAACCCACAGCTGCTGCAAGGACCAGCCTATTAGAATCTTCAGCCACAGACTCTGCAGTGGCACCAGGGAAACAAGCTTGCCTAGCATCACATAGCAGCACACGTTCCGCTGGGGCCACTGATCCTTTTGGCACAGCACAGGTGCCATGCAAAGGAGCCTGACTTTTCCTGGGCTCAGGGAAAGTTGAATGCAACCTGAGAATAGGTTATTCCTGGGGAACGGTGTTGAACCTAACACTCCTTCCTCCACTCTTTAAAATCAGGTAACTAGTGAAGTGGTACCCACCCCAAATCTCTCCTCATGTTACATCAGGGCCCAGGACACATGTGCAAACTGAGCTTTGGAGCCATCTCGCAATCCCACAGTGCCTCTACATCAGTGATTCTGAAACTATCTGGACTCAAGATTTCTTTATACCTTCAACATTATCTGGGACCCGAAGAGCCTTTGTTTATTATGTGCGATATATCTATTGATATTTACTATGCTAGAAATTAGAAATGGAAAAAATTGGACAATATTTATAAATTCCTTTAAATATAATAAATTATACATTTCATGCTAACATTTTTATGGAAAAATACCAATTATTTATTTTGAGACAGAGTCTCGCTCTGT
>NW_012100765.1:667270-668160 GCF_000951045.1 Mandrillus leucophaeus | reverse complement strand
TTGGGGCTTATGTGTGGAGCTCTTCCATGACAGTAACGAGGGACACAATGATTGCCACACTCGGGGCTTATTCTGAGAAGGCCTTCCATACAACTTTCCCCAGGCCTTCTCAAGAATTCCTCCAGTCTCACTTCTTTCAAGCTGTTAGTCATCTAGCTAAATGGTTAGCTGCTGCCTGGGAATTAGGGAAGATCTATATATTTGGCCATCTCTTCTTCCAGGAATTCAAAATTCTACCCATTACAAGGATTTCTCTGTCCTGCCACAGCTACCCCTGAATGGGGCCATAATATTGTATCAATTTTCAGATGATTGTGTGGCACCTTCTGTAAACCAGGCTCAATGTTTTCTTAGTCAACTGATCCCAGGAAACCAGCCGTGAGGTCATGGCAGATGGCATTGTAGCAGGAGGAGGTGGTACACTGAGATTGTACAGCGTCCACTCCAGTGATGTACGGGCACTTTCAGGACCTGCCCCCATATTCCATCACCACTTATGATGGAGACCGCTGCAGGCATCCAAACTTATGACTTGCTGGATTAGGTAACAATTCATTATGGACAGCTTAAGTCACATGACCACTACTTTCCCATGGCCAGGTATTCTGTTTTTACAAGGGCCCAACGGCAAGTTAGAAACTTTTTTTTTTTTTAAGATCAGCGACACGATCTCAGCTCACTGCATCCTCTGCCTTCTGGGTTCGAGCAATTCTGCCTGCCTCAGCCTCCCGAGTGGCTGGGATTATAGGCACCCACAACCATGCCCAGCTGTTTTTTTTTTTTTTGTACTTCTGGTAGAGACGGGGTTTCACCATGTTGGCCAGGCTGGTCTTGAACTCCTGACCTCAGGTGATCCCCCACCTCAGCCTCCCAAAGTGCTGGGATTATAG
>NW_012100765.1:646218-663100 GCF_000951045.1 Mandrillus leucophaeus | reverse complement strand
TTTTTTAAGCTCAGGGTAGTGCATATATTTTCAAAACAAAAAATGCTAGTGAGAAGATTGTCACTGTGCTACAGTTTCGCAAATCTCTTTAATGGCTGGCTAAATAGAAGATATAGTTGATCTTACATCTGCCACTGCTGTCAGTCTGTTGCAGTATCACATATCATGTAGCTTCTGGAAAACTCCAGTGTATACTCACTCATAAAGGAATGAGAAGCGAAAAAACCAAGCATCTTAGTTTTATTCTGAAAATAGCGTAGACCTTATGGATTCCCTGGAAGTCTCTTGGAAACTCCTGGAGGGTACCCAGATCATACTTTGAGAATCACCGCTCTAAGCCAATATGCAGATCAACGGAACGAATAACCGTGGTGTATTTCCTACCTAAAAGAGGGACTCTGTGCTGAAGACCGACACTGACAGCTTTCGGCCAGCAACTTATCTTTCCCAGCAACAAAGGATAGGGTAAGATACACATGACAGTTTTAGGGGAACATGAAAAGAAGGAAAACAACTCAGAGACAAGACAATTGGAATACCCTTGACTGAGACTCAAAAAGAAAAATGAAACTTTCAGTACATCATATTGAAAATCCCATGGATGCAAAAAGAAGGCAGCATGTACATGAGTCAAAGTGACGGCACAAGGAGTTCTTTGCTAGAAAACAGGGAAAGAGAAGCAAGAGAGCAGACGGGCAGCAGGGCGGCCAGGACCATCAGCTCGGGCGGGTGAAATGAGCAGGGAAAGAAAGGAGTTTCTTTTCTGTTTTGTTTTAAGTAGAATCATAATTGGGATAGGAAGGGACTTTAGAGATAATCTATTCAAGGACATCATTTTGTAGTGAGGCAACTGCCTTGTCTCCTGCCCAAGTTCACCCACCTGCTCTTCCTACCAGACCACGTGGGCAGCGCACTGGAACAAAATCTCTCTCTCTATCAGATTCTCTCTCCTCTGTGTGTCTCCCTCTCCACCCCTGTATTCATATGCATAACACATACACACACATACACACTCTCTCTCTCACACACACACGTTTTCTTTCCAAATTTCCTCTTAACAAAGTCTAAAGAATAATCACTATTACTTGCCTCTATGATTTTTTTGAGCTCCTCTGAACCCCATACATTGACAAAGTGCCAGCCATAGCAACAGTTTCAGACCCGTGGAATCAGCTGTGCTGTAGCCGACCTCCATCACCTGTTCCCCTTTATCCTGGGCTCTGTTCCTGTTGATTTGAACAAATAAATGAGCGGGATCTGAAGAAAACTTTAGCTGCATGTGTTTGGGAGACCACGAGAGGGCAGCACGTAAGAGACCAGTGTCGGCCCCGCTGCCTTCTTGAACACACCGGAAGCCTCCTAGGAAAACTGTAGACTTTGTCAGACTACGAAGTGGAGGAATCAAAGGGCCTTCATTGCTTCCTTTTAAATGACCAGCCTACTAAGAAATTTAGAATGCCTAAATAAGGTTTTCACTTAATCCTTTAGGAAATACATCTAATATTTCTAATCTAATTTGTCATTTTCTTTTCTTTTTTTTTTTTTTGAAACGGAGTCTCGCTCTGTCGCCCAGGCTGGAGTGCAGTGGCTGGATCTCGGCTCACTGCAAGCTCCGCCTCCCGGGTTCCCGCCATTCTCCTGCCTCAGCCTCCCGAGTAGCTGGGACTACAGGCGCCCGCCACCACGCCCGGCTAGTTTTTTGTATTTTTTAGTAGAGATGGGGTTTCACTGCGTTAGCCAGGATGGTCTCGATCTCCTGACCTCGTGATCCGCCTGTCTCGGCCTCCCAAAGTGCTAGGATTACAGGCTTGAGCCACTGCGCCTTATCATTTTCAATGGAAAACAGTTTTTTTTTTTTTTTTTTTTTCAGTGATTCACTGCTTTTTTTCTGAGGAACTTGAAATGAATCTTATGTTTTATTTATTTTTCAATTTTTAAGGTAAAGACTGCTGGTCAGACTGGACTTCAAAGTTCCTGGATCCTTAAGACCCAACACATCAGACAAATGTCCTGCTAGGTCCTCCCACCCTCAGCTAAGGGTCAGTGCTGGCTTTCTGGCGAGGGAGGTCCCTGTGGAGGTCTCTGGCATTCCTGGGTCAGTGGATGGCTGGGAGGACTGCTCAGCTCCAGGTTTCAGGGCCTCTGATCAAAGCCAACCCTGGGGACCAGCCAGAGATATCGCAAACCTTAAGGACTAATGTGGAATCTACACCTGCCTTGGGAGTAAAGAACAAGCAGGGTGCTTTCTGGGGTGGCTTTGGGATGAGACGCCCGAGACTTAGCGCCCCCTGGCTTTGTTCAGCTCTCAGACTGACTTCCACAGCACCCCCCGGGAAGCTTCATCAGTACATCTTTGGGTCTTGAATGGAGTGCTACAATATTGACAAGGAAAGTCCCCTTGGAACCACAGAAAGACAAAAGTGCAGAGCGATTTGCTGGCCTTGGCTAGGACAGAGTCCAGGGCGCAGCAGAGGGAGGGTGATCTAAGCCAGCCATTCTCCCAGTGTGTGTCCTGGACCATGTGCAACGGCGTCACCTGGGAGCTTGTTAGAAACACTGGTTCTCAGTTCCCACGCAGACGTCTTGCATCAGAAACTCTGGGGCTGGGGCCCAGCAATCAGTGTCTCCAACGGTCCCGAGATCATTCTGATTCAAGTTTGAGAACCAACAACACAGCATTTAAGTGGAAATGTTTATAGCTGCAAAGCCAGGTGAAGCTTGAAAAAAATCATAGAGGAAATGAGGACAAGAATGTAGAAAAAGACCAAAAACAGAGAGGAAAAAAACTTACAAGCCATCATAGAGTGAAAGAGCTTCCCCTGCTGCCTGGGGGTGTGGAAAATGATAGTTGCACCTACTCACAAGTATTACCAGCAATTTAATATCTATCTAGAGCTTTCAACCCTGCCATGTCACATTTATTTAGCTAAAAACAATTCTTGTGGTGGTGACCTTTTATTCAGCTAATGTTACTCCCCTCAATGCCTCCAAAGCACACAGAGAAATTGGAGGGCTGATGAAAATCTTTAAAGTCTACTAAATACTGAAGCCTTCCCAAACACTGTGTACTTTTCAGAGAGAGTTTCTTTTTATTGGAATTTCAGATTATTGAAAGGTTATCTGTCTCCTGTTCCTAGAGGGATTAAAGTAAAACAAAAGCAAGAAGAACACATTGTGATGTATGCTTTCCTCACTCAACTGGTTGTGCTTGTCTGACCTCTGTGATGGGCAGCCAGTGGGAAGATTCCAAAGTCCTTCCAGAGAATTTCCCTGGGAACTCAGGAGGCTGAATCACCAGAATGAGAAAGTTCTCTGGCATTCAGGGGATGCAGTTCCTTCCACATTGCTGCAGTCCTGTCTGCTGGAGTTGCATTTGACTGCCACATGCCTCAGTTTCCTTTTCTGGAAAACGATAGCTTCAGGCTGTTCATGCTTCTGGCAGCCATGATTCCTCTCTGCCTAGCTCTATTCTTTTTCTCTCATTACCTCCCTGGCTCTTCTCCGTGTTACATCACCATTCCTTGGGTTTCTTTTCTCTGATCTATACATTTTGTTCTGTTTCATAATTTTACATTAATTTTGATTTCATGCCACAAGTCACTCACCTGCTTTGAGCTCCACAAAACCTATGCTTTCAGGCAGAGTAGAATTGGAAGTTAGAAAACCAGATTTTGAATCTTTAAGCAAATCCCTTTAGTTGAATCTCAGTTTCCCTACCTGTAAAGTGCTTGCCATGTGCTTCCCATTTTATAGTTGAGAGAAATGAAGCTCAGAGGAGCTGAGTTCTCCAAGATCACACAGCTCATAAATGGCAGAGCTGGGATTTCAATCAGGCAGTCTGACCCCAGAGACTGCACCCTCACTACTTATTATTAACAGTGCCTGTCCCTGCCTTGCAGTTTTGTTACAGAAGGAATTGAGACATCTGCAAGAAGCTTTTGAAAAAACACGCCCACTATGCAAAGGGAAGGAAGCGTGCTTACTTTTCCATTCATAGTGGAACTAGGGGACCCCCTCTTTTCTTGATCCCTGTTCAGTCATAGCTCTTGTTCAAGTTGTCTGGTTGAGTTGTTTAACCACAGTGGGCAAATAAAAGGGAACAAAATGCAGAACAATTTTAAGAGTCGGAAGCACAAAATCACAACAGAAACAAGATGAGCCTGAAGTGGAGGCTGGTGAGGCTCAGGAGATGGAATAGGCCCCCCTTCCTTACTGTAGTCATAGACACCCTCTTCCTAAACCCCAGAATAACAACTCAGCAACTGCTATGATGCTGTTGGCACTGATCGGAATCTAACCCCAGGGCTTTGCCTCAGCAACTGGAATTTTTTCTTCTACTTATAATTAACTCTTCTTCTCCATTCTCAGCTCTGTTCTCACTCTCTAATTGCCTCCTCTGTTTTTTAGAGATGGGGGTCTTGCTCTGTTGTCTAGGCTGGAGGGCAGAGGTGCCACCATAGCTCACTACAGTCTCTAACTCCTGGCCGCAACTTGGGAGGCTTGTTACAGGCCTGAGCTGCTGTGCCTGGCTCCCCTCCTCAATCTTCTCTCTTTATCCCCGCTTGTGAGAGAGACTGCTGTGTGTTCCCCAACATCTGACTTCTCCTTTCATAACAGCAGACCATAGCTAGGCACATGGTTGCCTAGCTGAGCGCTATTTCCCAGCCTCCCTTACAGGCATAGCCATGTGACTTCATATCCCCTGACTCAACAATTAGAGACATGTGTTTACTTATATATAATCTAGTTCACCAGACAGCTGGCTGTGTGCTGTGAGCAGAGATGTGCTGGCCACACTTGAACTCAGTATCGCTGAATTCATCTGCTCTTGCTCACTCTGCTCCTCCCAATTCAGGTGCAGTCTGCCTTTGAAAGAATGCAGCTTGCCAGTGTTTCTTTCTCTGCCCATCTAGCTTACTCATATTGCTTTGATATCATGCTTTGTTAAAGCACAAAAATGCTCTCCCTGGGCTGGGCACCGTGGCTCACACCTGTAATCCCAGCACTTTGGGAGGCTGAGATGGGTGGATTACCTGATGTCAGGCGTTCAAGACCAACCTTGCTAGCATGACGAAACCCTGTCTCTGCGACAGGGTGGCGCCCACCCATAGTCCCAGCTACTCAGGAGGCTGAGGTGGGAGAATCACTTGAACCCGGGAGGTGGATGCTGCAGTGAGCTGAGATTGCACCATTGTACTCCAGCCTGGGCAACAGAGGGAGACTCCGTCTCATACATAACAAATAAATAAAAATAAACGCTCTCTCTGCATGTGCAGAGGAACACACTGCCTAATTCCCTAACCCCTAGACTCAGGGAGCTGAGCCTGGAACTTGGTTGCGGCGAGACAGAAATGTGATTTCTTTTCATCCCATAGTAGGAATGAGTCTCATCAACAGCCAATCATCACTATCTAATGGGGTCTGCTCTGATCTTCCACAACAAAAAGAGAACTTATTGAGGTTGCAATGAGCTATGATCGTGCCACTGCACTCCAAGCCTGGGTGACAGGGCAAGAGCCTGTCTCTTAAAAAAAGAGAGAAAACCTACACTTGCTGCTGTGAATAAAGAGAGAGGGTTTGATTAAGCAAGATGGACATTTTCCAGATGGGCTGGAAGGGGGTAATGCTTTTGTCAGGTGTAAAAGTGAGTTTATTAATGAGTTAACATGGATTGAGGACTTACCATGTAGCTGATGATGTACTAAACCCTTTAGGTGGGTTATTAACGTAATCCACCCCAAGGTCTCTACTATTATTTCTATACTATAGTTGAAAAAAGTGAGACTGAGAGACATTAAGTGACTTTTTCAAGGTCACACAGCTAGTAACTGACAGAGAAGGGTTTGAACCAAGGCCAGCTGATGCCCTGGCCTCTGCCCTTAATCAGCACTCTGATGAAGACTACATGGCAGTCCTTGGGACAGGAGATTCCAGACTGTAGGAACAGAGATGCTCAAGGAAGCTTTGCAATGACCAGAAGCTGTGGCCCATCAGGCACCTCCTTGCCACTTGCCTTTGTCCTCTTCTGATACCTGTCCTTTGGCTACAGGGTATGATCCTCCCTCACGTCCTTCATTGGTAGGCTCACTGGGCTCTCCCAGCCCTTCCAGCCCATTCCTCTAATTGGTGTCTCATGGAGAAGGCTCCGTGCTGGTGACTAGTGGGTGATGAGAGCCCTGGCACCTGTTTGGCCAGTAGACATGCCACAAGTCCTTGAACCCTCCTTTCTCTGCAACCTCTCTAAGGGGTTGGGGTGGGGGGTGCAGGAAGGGCCAGGAGCTTTCCGTGCTGTAGGCCCAGGGACTTCCCCTCAGCTCAGGCCTGGGACCTCTGGCCACAGTTCCTGGACCAGGAGACTTAGCCCACACGTAAGAAAGAACTAGGAACCAGGACTATGAGACTTGAGATCACATCATGAGTGATGCTATTTTTCAAAAAGGAAGTAAGAGGCCACGTGTGGTGGCTCATGCCTGTAATTCCAGCACTTTGGGAGGCTGAGGTGGGTGGATCACTTGATGTCAGGAGTTCGAGACCAACCCGGCCAAAATGGTGAAACCCCATCTCTACTAAAAATACAAAAAAATTAGCCAGGCATGGTGGCGTGTGCCTGTAATCCCACCTACTCAGGAGGCTGAGGCAAGAGAATCGCTTGAACCTGGGAGGCGGAGGTTGGAGTGAGCCAAGATCACGCCACTGCATTCCAGCTTGGGCGACAGAGCAGGACTCCGTCTCGAAAAACAAGCAAACAAACAAACAAACAAAAAAGCCCAAGCCTTGATTCCTGAATACATATCTTGTTTTTCCAGTGAGAAAATACATTCCCGGAAGGTGAAATATTTTTCTCTTGAATTATGTAGTCTTTAACCCCTTTCAACACTTAGGATCTACCTAATTCATTAAGTAGCATCAGCTTCATTCGACGTGTCCTTTTCTTTCATCCACATACAGCAATGTCTTTTGCATTAGTTTCTTAGAGCTACAGTAACAAAGTACTAAAAAGAGGGTGGCTTAAACCATGGAAATGTAATGTCTCACAGTTTGGAGGTCCAAAGTCTAAGATCAAGGTGTCAGCAGGGGTGGCTTTTGTGGGCTGCGAGAGCAAACCCATTCCATACTCTCCCCCAGCGTCCGTGGTTTGCACCCGTTCCATATTCTCCCCCAGCGTCCGTGGTTTACACCCGTTCCATATTCTCCCCCAGCGTCCGTGGTTTGCACCCGTTCCATACTCTCCCCCAGCGTCCGTGGTTTGCACCCGTTCCATATTCTCCCCCAGCGTCCGTGGTTTGCACACGTTCCATACTCTCCCCCAGCGTCCGTGGTTTACACCCGTTCCATACTCTCCCCCAGTGTCCGTGGTTTACACCCGTTCCATACTCTCCCCCAGCGTCCGTGGTTTGCACCCGTTCCATACTCTCCCCCAGCGTCCGTGGTTTGCACCCGTTCCATACTCTCCCCCAGCGTCCGTGGTTTACACCCGTTCCATATTCTCCCCCAGCGTCCGTGGTTTGCACACGTTCCATACTCTCCCCCAGCGTCCGTGGTTTACACCCGTTCCATGCTCTCCCCCAGCGTCCGTGGTTTGCACCCGTTCCATACTCTCCCCCAGCGTCCGTGGTTTGCACCCGTTCCATACTCTCCCCCAGCGTCCGTGGTTTGCAGGCAATCTTCAGGGCTCCTCAGCTTGCAGAAGCACCGCCCTGATCTCTGCCTTCATCTTTATATGGCATGTTCCCACTATCTGTGGCCACATTTTCCCTATTTATAAGGATACTTGTCATATTTGAGTAGAAGCCCACCCTACACCAGTATGGCCTCATCTTAACTAAATACATTTGCAATGACCCTATTTCCAAATAAGGTCGCAATCCTGAGGTACTAGGGGGTAAGGGCTTCAGAATATGAATTTGAGGGGAACACAATTCAATCCATAACACCTTTCAAAACTTTAGGTTTCTTTTTCTGAGACAGGGTCTTGCTCTGTCTCCCAGGCTGGAGTGCATTGGTGTGATTTTGGCTCACTGCAGCCTCAACCTCCTAGGCTCAAGCAATCCACCCAGCCCAGCCTCCCAAGTAGCTGGGACCACAGGTGCACGCCACCACATGTGGTTAATTTTGTTTATTTTTTGTAGAGATGAAGTCTCATTACATTGCCCCATCTGGTCGTGAACTCCTGGGTTCAAGTGATCTGCCCATCTTGGCCTGCCGAAGTGCTGGGATTACAGGTGTGAGCCACTGCGCCTGGCCTAAAACTTTAGGTTTCTAATAAAGCACTTCTAGGAGGTCTTTGAGACAATATTTTCACTGTGAATGGGGAGATATATGAAAAAAAACTCTCTTAAAACACAGTGAAACTGCTGTCTACAAGACAGCTGCCTCTCAAGGCATTAAAATGCAAAATTGGCCACAGGGAGAACACCATTCCGTTTGCTATGCGAGATGACACCACCATCTTGGGCATGGAAACTCACTGCACTTCCATCCTTGAAGTCTATATTTTTGCAATGAGTTTCAAAACAGGCAGAAGAAACAGCTGCTCTGGTGTGAATTTGCTTTCTCCCCGTCACTCTGGCTCCAATTATCTGCTCAGAGACACCAGAAGGAAAGCACTTTGCTCTTCCTCCCACATAGATGGAGCTTATCTTCCTTTCAGATCAACTAAGGGGCGGTTTGCAGCAGGGTTCTGCAGAGGGAGTCATTCTTGCTTGGCCTCACAGTCTCTCCTAGTCTTATGCAGATTTCTGACAGTCTGTTATTTGTGTGGTCTCTGAAGACACAGTGGCCCTGCAGCTGAATGGCACTGGGCAGGCCTGTGGCATGGAATAATTGGAGGGCCATGGAGGGGCAACTTTTACAGCCACCCCTCAACGATGGCCAAATGTGACTCAGCTTGATGCACTGCAAGGTGAGTCTGAGGATCACATGCAAAGGACAAGCTGCCACTCTGTTGTATTTTTGATTGGAAGGGTTGGTGTGTGACTTGTCTTTTGAGGATAGTGACATTTCCTTTTGCTTGTCCTGTTCAGCATATCATGGGAATTGTGAACTTCCTGTTCTCGCCACTGACATTCCCCTTTCTGAAAACCCAATCAAATAACTATTCAGGTCTAAGGAGAGATGATGAGGAGATGATGGGGCTCTGTGGATGGCACAGAGGCCACGTTTGGAGTAAGGCTGGGCATTCCCTTGGGCATAGGAGGCTGCTTTGGGTACCACTCATGTGGCCTGACTGAATATCAAGGAACGTAGGGACCAAAGTAAAGAGTGATGTCCCCAACCTGCCTTCATCCCAACCTTTGCCCTGTCTTCATGTCTGGGCAGGTGCTGCCACCCATCTCCTCTTTCGATTGTTTTCCCGTCCCTGAGACAGAGTTATGGAAAAGATCCTCTGATGTTTAAATGTATGCCTTAGGGTCAAGGGCTTCTTGTTTTTCGCTTTTCACTTCCAGGGTCATTTTTTTCTTCAACAACAGTGCACATGATATTGCATTGGGGCTGTGGCCAGCCTTCTGCCCCCGTTTCTTGACTTGCTCCTCTTGGATCTTTAGAGAAGGATGGCTGGATTCCTGCTTGTCTGGGATTCCTGCTGTTTTTCAGATTCCTGGTTGCCCTACCTTCCTCTTCAATGTCCATGTTCTTCTGGAGGTTCTATCTCTTAACTGCTTGCTTGGCTTGCTTCAAACCCTCTCACTTCCTTGGAGTCCTGGTTGCTAATCTGGTATTCATCATCCCATCCCTCAGAAGAGTCATTCTGGAATGTTTATACTGAGTGGGAATATTGAAGCTAGGGATGGGGACCCATGCTGATGTCAGCCCTGGACAGATGGATTGAAGGACAGCAGGGCATGAGTATGGAAGGGCCTGGATCAGCAGCGGAGTGCCAGCAGTCAGTGGTAAAATCTGAGCCAAATAAATGGCAAAACCCCAAGAAAACCCAAGACCAGAGATAGCTGCTGCTGGTGTCGATATGAGTAAGAAATCATGTGTATTGAATCTGGCTGAAGTTAGTGGATTCTGAAGGTGCAGGGTGGTGTTTGACCCATACTGACCTCTTGAGCAATAATTGCCTGTAATTCTGGACCATTCCATGGGCTCCTGAAGACTACATCTGCCTTGGCTTTCTCTTCCCAGGGCTCTTCTGGGGCCTGCCTTACCTTGGTCATCACTGAAAAAGGCATTGCATTTGTATTACCTGAGGGGTTGGCCTTATCCATGCAAAATGATTTAGCTAAGTTGTGTTAGAACTGGATTGCCTCTTCCTGCAGCATCTTTGGGGTTACGTGGATGCTTTGAACAGGAAAATCTTTGAATCACAAACGTTTATTAACATGGTTTAGCCAATCAAATAGGAAAATCCTTAGTTCCCTGGGCTTTTGCACACAACTTTCGAGGAGCAGGTGTCACCTGAGTGTATCACCCAGCTCTCAGGTGCATCTCTCAAACATCTACCTTTACGATGTATTCACAAGAAATGGGTAACAGTATTGAAAGTTTCCTGAGATAATGGAGAAGAAGAAATTAATCAAATTCCCCATTAGAGCATCTCAGTTCCTTCCTTCTAAGTCCCTCTCCTCATCTTTCCTTCTTCTATTTGTACGTACAGCATCTAGGAATTCTCTATTTTGTCCCAAGTAACTCCTCTTTTTGCTTCCTAACTTTCCCCTTGAGGGTTTTAATTTGCCCATACTTGCCTTCAGCTCCAACTAGGAATTGTTAAAGGCAGAGCACAGCTGAACTCAGCTGGACCCCCTGTCCTGGCTTCTTCAACCCTTGTTCTGTGAGCCATCGCTAGGTAACTCAGAGGCCCTCTGAGCTTCTCTCTACTCCAAGTGGTGTCTGCTGGGACAGGGAGGTTCAGGGTGGCATCTTCACCCCATGTCCAGTGCCCCAGCAAGGATGGCTCAAATGGCTGGGGGTGGCTGGAATGGCTCTCTTGAGGTCATGTCTTTGGGATCTCAGTTCTTCCCACTGCCTGGGTTCTTTGGTTTTTCTGCTGGTAGTCTCAGGGCTTGTGCTCTGCATGTGGCCTCTCCAGCAGGACGTCCATATTCTAATGTGGTACCCCAGGGCTCCCAGGTGCACAGAAGTAGAAGCTGCCAGGTCCTCCTAAGGCTTAGGCTCCAAACCACACAGCGTCCTTTCTGCCACTTTGTTGGTTCAAGCCAACTAGTCACAGGCCCAGCTGAGACTGAAGTGGAGGGAACCAAGCAAGGTATGAATCAGGAGGTATGGGTCACTGGACTCACAAACCCAGCAGCCTATCACACCCAGGACCCACTGCTGAGCAGTGAAATCCCTAGGCCTTGTGTTTCGTTCTGATTCTGACTTCTTTTGATTTTGTTCTGTTTCTTGTTACTCAATTTCCTGTTCTCTATTTCCTGATACTTACAGCTAAATTAAATCAGAAATCCCAAAACTCTGCTTAGTTTATGGGTATGGTGCAGACTCGGAAGAGTTTTGATCTTTCATGACACATTTATATTGATTTTGTGGTGGAATAAGGTATAATGAATGATATTGGCTATATGGGTCTCCTCCTAGCCTGTAAATCCGTGTGAAGCAATGGATTTAGTGGCTGTTGGGATCAATACAACATGGAATTGACAAATAGTGGAGAAGCGGCATGCATGTGGAGTGAATCCTTCTCATATTTCTGATCACAGAGCCTGGCAAGACAGTACGTTCCATTCTTGTTCACAGTATACACTTCACAGTGGGCTTTTACATAAATTCTTTTGCTTGCTCTTCCATAGAGCAAAGAGGGCTGGTAGAATTATCCCACTTCACAAAGGAGGACCCTGAAACTCAGTCACCCTGCTGGTTAGAACCAGAGCTGGTTGAGACTGGCTCCTGCTCTTCTTATCTTATGTAGGACTCTGCAGTCCTAGAGTCCTGGTTGTTAATCTAGTTCTGATCATCCCATCACTCAGAAGAGTCATTCTGGAATGTTGTACTGAGCAGGAATATTGAAGCGAGGGACAGGGACAAGTGCTAATGTCAGAAAAGTGCTGCTTTTCTTAGAGCAGTATTTCTTAGATCTTTTTAGATCAGTACTTCTTAGATCAGTGGTTTGTTTTGTTTGTGTTTAAGCAGCAGAACATTTTCTAAAAACAGAAGTAGAATCTGGTAAGTCAAACCATCATGGGCCAAAAACAAAAAAAATCAGATCTTGTGAAATTCACTACCACAAGAACAATATAAAGGAAATTGAACCCATAATTCAGTTTCCTCCCACCAGGTCCCTCCCACAACATGTGGGAATCATAGAAGCTGCAATTCAAGAAGAGATTTGGGTGGGGACAGAGCCAAACCATATCACAAAGTGACTTGCGTTTCCCTCAGAGTTCAGATGTTGACAGCTAACCCCCAATACCTCAAAATTTGACCATATTTAGAAATAGGGTCATGGAAGATGAAATTCGTTAAGACAAGTTCATACTGGAGTAGTGTGGGCCCAATTTCAACACAATCGATGTCCTTATAAAAGGAAACTTTGGACACAGAGACGAACATAGACGCATGAGGAATACGATGTGAAGATGAAGGCAGAGATGGGAGGACGCAGCAGAAGCCAAGGAACACCAAGATCACCAGCCATGCACCAGAAGCCGGGGGAGAGGCAAGGAACAGAATCTCCCTCGCAGGCCTTGGCAGGAACCAACTCTGCTGACACCTTGTTCTCAGACTTCCAGCATCCAGAACTGAGAGATAATCTGTTTCTGTTGTTTAAGCCCCCAGTTTGTGGCACTTGGTTACAGCAGCCTGAACAGATGAATACACCTGGCACAGACAGCCAAGAGGCAAATCCGGGCCAGGCTGCACGTCCCTCTGCAGACTGCAAGGCCAAGGTGGGCCATCCGCATGCTGGGCGGGAAAGACAGAGTCCCCAACAGTGCATCAGAAACATGTGTCTGAGCATTTAGGAAGAATGGCTGGGAGTGAGGGGTGGCACTGTGGGTTAATTGGCCCTCGGGGCTTTGTTTTCCGTCCTTCTGTTTTCCCAGCACAGGCAGTGAGAAGAGGCAGAGAAAAGACAAACAGTTGCTGCCAGGTTTGATGACAGGTGCCCAGAAGTGCAGTGGGCGTGTGGGGAGGGTCTTCTAAAGAAAGCATGCCCCAGACCCGCACCACACGGTTTCTGAACAAACAGGTAATTGCAAATACGGTTTCGTCCTGTCTTCTGCCAGCTGGACTTTGTTTGCTGTTTGCAAAGGCGGGTCTCTATTAACCTGCATGCTTCCATTTGGACACACTCTTCTGGCTAATGGCACTTCAGCAGGGCTTCCTGGAGACAAACAGGCCTAGAATATTGTTGCTTTATTTGCCAGGTAAATAGCAGGAAGCCTGTGTGAGTACAAAGGCCTCTAACTGAGAAGGCAAATAAATAAAGTGATGAAAAATACAAGATTTCTCAAATTAAAATAAAGTTCAACTGATCAGAGGCATTGAGGAAGATCTACTCATCAAATACCGAGAGCATGTGTGGATTTAGGTGCGTGCTTCAAGGTGAGATAGCCTTTCATTATTCAAAGGAAGGTGCCCAAGTCAGTCCAAATACACAGGGAAGAGTCTAAGAGAAAGGCTACTATCTTAGAATAAAAGAAAGGTTTTTTTTTTTTTTTTTTCTTTCTGAGACAGGGTCTCACTCTGTCTCCCAGGCTGGAGTGCATTAGCACATCTTGGCTCGCTGCAACCTCTGCCTCCCAGGCTCGAGCAATTCTCCTGCCTCAGCCTCTTGAATAGCTGGGATTATAGGCACATGCCACCATGTCCCGCTAATTTTTGTATTTTTAGTAGAGATAGGGTTTCACTATGTTGACCAGCTTGTCTCAAACTCCTGACCTCAAATGATCCACCCGCCTCAGCCTCCTAAAGTATTGGGATTACAGGTGTTGAGCCACCGTGCCCGGCCCAAGAAAAGTATTTTCTAATAAATTCGACCTTATCCTTGTCTGTGGCAGAGAGCAGGACACGCAATTTAAAATGTAGATGATTGTTTTTATATGTAGCTCATTTGGTAAAATCAAAACAATAACAACTTACCCTGAAACCATTCCTGAAAGCGGAATATTTTTGGGGGTTGGAGGGAAGGGATAGTAAGTGAACAGATGTTTTCATCTTCAAAATTCCATTTTAAAATTGCCCATCTGGGAGGAAGATTTTTGATGCATGTACTTTTGTATGTTTTGAATTTGAATTTGTGAATATAGAGCTACTTAGAAAGCAAAGCAAATGCCATTAAAACTGCTTTTTTTTTTTGTTTTTTAAATTGCCTACTTTTCCAAAATATACCACTGGCTTCCTTCCCCAAACACTCCCCCTCCAGGGTTCCTTTCCATCCAAGCTCCCACTTGTTCTGGTCATTCGTGTGCACAAGGGAAGTTCATTTTCTTGTCTATGCTGATTTATAACAGGTTTCAATTGATTCTGGTATCAGTTGTTTGCTGAACAATTGCAAAAGGCTCTTTCCTAAATTAGATGGTTTGATGAAGACACGAGACAAGACACAGCCCCTTGATAACAAGAGCTGGTGAGGATGTGGAGAGAAGGGAACCCTTGTACCTGTTGATGGGAATGTAAATTACTACAGCCACTCTGGAGAACAGTTTGGAGTTTTCTCAGAAAGCTAAAAATAGAGCTTCCATATGACACAGCCATCCCACTCCTACGTCTATACCCCACCAAAAGGAAATCAGTATTTTGAAGAGATATCCGCACTCCTATGTTTGTTGCAGCGCTGTTCATAATAGCTGAGATTTGGAAGCAATCTAGGCGTCCATTAACAGATGAATGAAGAAAATGTGGTACATATACACAACGGAGTACTATTCAGCCATAAAAAGAATGAGATCTTATCATTCGCAACATTTATGGAACTGGAGATCGTTATGTTAAGTGAAATAAGCCAGGCACAGAAAGACAAACATCCTGTGTTCTCACTTATTTGTGGGATCTAAAAATCAAAACAATGTTACTCATGAACGTAGAGAGTAGAAGGATGGTAACCAGAGACTGAGAAGGATAGTCTGGGGCAAGGGAGGTGAGGAGGGTATTGTTAATGGGTACAAAAAAATAGAAAGCATTAATAAAATCTACTACTTGAGAGCACAACAGGTGACTATAGTCAATAATAACTTAATTGTACCTTTTGAAAGAACTAAAGTGCAATTGGATTGGTTGTAATACAAAGGATAACTGCTTGAGAGGGTGGATACCCCATTCTCCATGATGTAATTATTATGCATTGCATGCCTGCATCAGAATATCTCATGTACCTCCTAAAAAAAATACATGCCTACTATGGACCTAAAATTTAAAAAAAAAAGAAAAAAAAAAGGTTTTTAAAAAGATACAGCCGTTGCCTGCAGGATTTATTGAGGCAAGAGTCAGACCTGATAACACAAGAAATGTATGGCTTTCTACTAATCAGTGAACCTTACCCAAAGAGTGTTTGGCACTTTCACCTCTGCTCCAGAGAGGTGATTTCTAAGCCCTTAGAATGCCATGCCTGATAAAAGCCTGTTTCTCTGGGGGTTTTGAGTGGCACCAAATGGTCTAACAATATGATTTGTGGGGGGATTTGGGTCATACAGTATCAGCTTGACTTTGTGAAGGGCTGGAGACTGAGCTCAGCCACATGGGCAGCCACAAAGGTCCACATGATGGTGCCCCAGTCAAATCTCCTGACACCAGAGCTTGGGTGAGCTTCTTTGGTTAGCAATACTCAATAGTCTGCCACTGTCACCCATAGTTGCTGAGAAAGTCGGTACTCTGTGACTCCACTGGGGGTAGAAACTCCATGCTTGGAACCTCACTGGCCCCTGCCCCAGGGCTTCTCTCCCTTGGCTGATTTTAGCCTGTGTCCTTTTGCTGCTATAAACCATAAACATGGAAGGTTCTGAGTCCTCTTGGTGAATTACAGAACACAGGGGTGGTTTGGGGGGACCTCTAATCTTGCAATTGGTATCAGAAGCGAAGTTCATTCATCTTGGGGGTTCCTAAACTCTGCAGTTGGAGTCAACTAAGTACCAAAGATTGAAAGAGTCTTAGGGGTTTGGTAATTACTCTTTAATCAACATGTATTGAGTACTTACTACATGCTAGGTACTTTAACACTTTATCTCTTTCAAGCCTCATAAGAAACTTTGAGGAAGATATTGAAATCTTACAGATTATGGATTTGAGACTCTCAGAAATGAAGGATACCATCCAAGGTCCCACAGTGGACAGGACCAAGCCTCAACTGAGCGAGAGAGCTTGTTCCCTGCAGCCATTGCCTGTGGTGGATTTTCACTGGGGGAAACCTTAGTCTCTACCCTCTGGGGTCTGACTCAGTGCAGGGAGATAGGTGAGTAGACATAGCATCAACACAAAGCACTAAGTGCTGTGGAAGGTCGAATGGACACTTATTTTTTTGCCTAACCAGCAACCCCCATCCTTCCTCTAAGAACAGCTCCCCTGAGTATTTCTCCTTTCCTGCTTCCAATCGGTGGCTCCAACAGGAGCTGCTGTGTCCTTGCACCCCTGCTCCTGGAACAGGCTTGGACTCCTGACCCAGGTTGGGCCAATGGTAAAACCCTGGCCATGGTTGTTGGACTAGGGGTGAGCATCTGACCCAAGCCAGGCCTATCAGAGCTTTCCCTGGCAAGGTAGAACTTGAACTAGAAACAGGGCCCCTCTCTCTTTCTGGTGGTGGAGTCAGAAAACATGTAGCTTGAGAGCTCACAGCAGACAGATCTGTGCCACGTGGAGGCAGCTGGTCTGTCCTGAGAGGGAAGGAAGAGAAGAGGAGAGGAGAGAAGAGGAGAGGGGAGGAGAGGGGAGGTTAGGGAGGGGAAGGGTGGGGAGGGGAGGGGAGGGAAGGGGAGGAGAATCATTGGCTTAT
>NW_012100765.1:642400-643972 GCF_000951045.1 Mandrillus leucophaeus | reverse complement strand
TCTTTCTTTCTTTCTTTCTTTCTTTCTTTCGACAGAGTCTTGCTCTGTCACCTAGTCTGAAGTACAGTGGCACGATCTTGGTTCACTGCAACCTCTGCCTTCAGGGTTGAGGTGATTCTTCTGTTTCAGCCTACTGAGTAGCTGGGATTACAGGCATGCACCACCATGCTTGGCTAATTTTTGTACTTTTAGTAGAGATGGGATTTCACCATGTTGGCCAGGCTGGTCTCGAACTCCTGACCTCAAGTGATCCACCTGCCTCGGCCTCCCAAAGTGCTGGGATTGCAGGCGTGAGCCACTGCACCCAGCCACTATTACTCATTTTCATTCACTTCAGAGTTTCACCACAAATGCATGTATCCCTAAGCTTTTACTTAGTTAGATTTGCCTGTTTTTTAAACTTACATAAACTTAATCATACTGCAACTTGCTTTTGATCTAATATTATGCTTTTGAGGTATATCCATGTTGATACATGTGGGAATAAAATATTTTTTATATTTAATATTTCATTGCTTGAATGCATCCTAATTGATCCATTTTACTGTGGATGAGCATTTTGGTTGTTTACAGTTCTGTCAATAGAATACTGCTACTATAAACATTCGTGTGTGTCTCCAGATGTGGATGTGCGAGAGTTTCTCGAGAATACATACCTAGGGGCAGATGGCTGCTTCACAGGTTTGTGCATCTTCAGCTGTACTTAATAATGCTCATCTTCTTCCACAGTGGTCCTACCAATTTACTCTGTCACCAGCAGAGGCTGATAGCTTTTATTGCCCTGAATCTTTAACCCTCCTCATCAGACTTTTAAATTTGGTTCAATCTGGGCAGTATGAAATCTCATTATGGGTTTTGGTTGTATACCCTTCCCGGTTACTAATGAGGTTAAAAAATGTTTTATATGCTTATTAGGCATCCATGTTATTTATGTGAAATGCCTTTTGTTAAAGTCTTTTTTTTTTAGAGAATTATGGGATTTCTTTTATATTCTGGAAACTGGTTCTTTCTTGATTTATGTATTCTAAGTATCTTCTCTCAATTCATGGTATGTTTTATCTCTCTCTTTTGATGATGTCTTTTGATTTTAAAGAGTTCTTAATATTAACGTAATTAAAATTTTCAATATTGTGTTTATTTATTTATTTTTTGAGAAAGGGTCTCACTCTGTCACCCAGGCTGAGTGCAGTGGTACAATCATAGCTCACTGCAGTCTTGATCGTCTGTGCTCAGAAGATCCTTCTGCCTCAGCCTCCCCAGTAGCTGGCACTACAGACACACACCACCATGCCCAGCTAATTTTTTATTTTTTGAAGAGACAGATGTCTTGCTCTTCTCTCCAGGCTAGTCTCAAACTCCTGGACTCAAGAGATCTTCCCACCTTGGCCTCTCAATGTGCTGACATTATAGGCATAAGCCTGTGTTTTCTTATAAAGGCTTTTCTTAAAGTTTTCCCTTTGCGCATTTAAGTCTTTGATCTGTTAGGAATTAATTTGATATGTATGATATCAGTTAAGTGCCTTTTTTCTTTTCTTTTCTTTTTCTTTTTTTTTTTTTGAGATGGAGTCTCAC
>NW_012100765.1:638699-640660 GCF_000951045.1 Mandrillus leucophaeus | reverse complement strand
TTCAAAAGGAACTGTTTGTTGGCTAAATAAAAACTATCATATACCTCTATGATTTTCTAGGATAAAGATGCAGAAAATTGTTTGAATTGTGAGTCTGGAAATTCTGCTAACTGGCCTGGCTCCACAAAAGTCTCCTGGACCTCCTGAGGTTGCTTATAAAGCTTCAGGGTCACTATGGGATATTTATTTGTTGGGTCAAAGCATCAGAGAACTTGAGCATCCTAGGCTAAAGGACAAAAGTGTGGAAATACCATTGTTTCCTGAAGAGGCCACTCCAACCTCTGCAGCCTAAACAATGAAGAAATGAGAAAGGCAACTTTAAAAAATCTCATGTAACAGGTAGGTCCAGAGACATGGCAAACTAGACAGTTATAAAGTGTGACTCAGTGATGTCATGAGGACCCAGATTCTTAGGTTCTTGCCATCCTTGGTAGATTGTATAATTGTTCCCAAATATTTACAGTCTCCCTGCGTTAGGATTATGCCACCCCCTCTGTTCACTCAAGCTTGGCCATGTGATTTACTTGGGCTAGTGAAATGTGTAAGAGACACGATCCAGTTCAAACAGAAGTTTTAAGTGCCATGTTTAAAGGTTTCATGTCTCTTTTCCTCTGCTAAGATGAGCAGGTCCCCTATAAGAGCTGTCTCCATAGACTGGCCTCAGCACAGAGACCCAGGCAAAACCCATCCATGTTGGATATACAGCATGAGCGAGCAATAAACCCCTTTGTTGTAAGCCACTGAGATTTGCCCTTCGGTATTAGCTTCATCTCCGATTGGGCATGAGATGGCTACAACGATTCCGGAATCACCTTCTGGCATGATGACACCCAGAACAAGAAGAGAGACCTACTCTTCCCAAGGGGGTTTCTCTAAAAACAAGGGATGTTGCAAGGAGACCCACATAGAGTTTCCCTCTTCTTATTTGCTGCATGGGGGAGGTAGAAAGACATCTAGGTTCTATTGGTGCTAGTAGGGGTAGTGGCGGGGATTCACCCCAGGCAGGTGGTTGGTACTGCCTGATGCCCGCCCAGGGCTAAGGCTTGCAGCCAACACACTCCCCCATCAGGGTTCCCTTGAGTAACCTGAAGGTCCCCTGTGCCCAGGAGGATTGCTCAACCACTGAACTTCTACTATTATCATTAACAATAACAACACATAATCAATAACCCACAAAACTGCACTCCTAACTCCTTTCTTTCTGAAATCACATTCCTATCTAGGTACAGGGGAAAAAAATCGGGAAAGTGTGTGCCTGGTTAAATATTTATGTATCTACGTATGCATTCCGGTCACTGAAGAAATAAAGGATAGTATAAAACATAGATCAAACCCTCAGAAGCAATTTCAGAGTGGTGAAGGAGAGAAAAGAATCACAAAGGACAAAGCAAGCCTGTGTGACCATCTCCAGCGTAGTGTAGACTACTCTGAGCACGAGTGTCGGAACTAGTGTAGGAACTCTGAGCATGAGTGGCTTTTTTCTCCCGTCCACAAGAGGGCGAGGAGGGACAAAGGAGCCAGCAGGGAGTCCATTCAGCTGCACCGTTCCTAGCATGAGGCAGGTGCATAGCAAGTGTTTCTCCAAGGGAAGTAACAGGGTATCCAGGAAACTCTTAAACACTCCCTCACTCTGAGCCACGTTGCTTGTTTCCATACTGATTGACCTTAAAATGGATTTGTGTATGAAATTTGCCGTGCTTACAAGAGGGTGTATAAAATTTGTCATGCTTACAAGAGGGTGTATAATGTACTTTTATAGCTCAAAGAAAAATAAATAATCATGTACCTCCCACCCATTTTAAGAAATAAAACATTCCCAAGCCCCTTGGATCTCCCTGGGAGCCCCACTCCAATCATTCTCTGTTCACTTTCTTCAGAGGTAAACACTGTCCTGAATCTGAACTGTCTATTACTTATTTTCTTTTTCTTTTCTTTCTTTCTTTCTCTTTCTTTCTTTCTTT
>NW_012100765.1:582749-637054 GCF_000951045.1 Mandrillus leucophaeus | reverse complement strand
TGTGCACCACCACGCCCAGCTAATTTTTGTATTTTTAGTAGAGACAGTGTTTTGCCATGTTGGCCAGGCTGGTCTCGAACTCCTGACCTCAAGTGATCTGGCCCCCTCAGCCTCCCAAAGTGCTGGGATTACAGGCATGAGCCACCACACTTGGCCTCCTTTTCCTTTTCCTTTTTTTTTTTTCATATGAAAAATAAACTTGTGCAGCTTTAATCATTTGTTAAACAATCCATTGATTTCCGCTGAGAGTGGGTGCCAGCTTGTTTGGTTCCCATATTTGTGTGAGTCTTTTTTGCACCTTTATTCTATTCTGTTTGTCTACTTGTTTTCCCTGCTGGTACTACCACACTATCTTAATTTCTACTGCTTTGTAAATTATTTTACCTCATTCTTCTTCAAAAGTGTCTTAGCTATTCTTGACCTTTTATTCTTCCATATAAATTTTAGAAGTCAAACCTCTTGGAATTTTGACTTGAATTCCATACAGCAGACAGACAAATTTAAAGAGAACAGACATCTTTTTAAGAGTGAGTGTTCCATCTGTAACTTTGGCATATATTTCCATTTATTTAAGTTTCTAATTTATGGCATAAAGATAATCGATATTGTATATTAGATTTATTTTTAGATATACATATATTATTGTAACAATTTTAAAATTGTTTTCTATTTTTATTTAAAAATGTAGTTTTAATTTTCCATGTACCTATCTCAGAATTGTGGTTTCATTAGTCATCTATAACCCCATAATATTATAGTCAAAGAATGTGATCTGTATGGTATTACTATGTTGACAACTTTTGACACTTCTTTTATAACCATGGATACAACCAGTTTTTCTAAAAGTTTCACATGTGCTTGAAAATGTGCAGTTCTTCACTCATTAGTTATACTATTCCACGTATCTCCATTAGATTAAGATTGTGGATTTTATTTTTCTAGTCATATTGATATTATTGGCTGCTTGATTCATGAGTTTTTCGTTCTGTTTTTCACTACAGGCTCTCGCTCTGTTGCCCAGGCTTGAATGTAGTAGCACAATCAGGGTTCACTGCAGCCTTGACCTCCCAGGCTCAAGTGATTCTCTCATGTTGACTTCCAAAGTACTGGGATTACAGGTGTGAGCCGCCATGCCAGGCCACCTGATCAGTTTTTGAAAGAGTGTTAAAATCTCCCAGTATGATGATGAAATTTTTATTTTTCCTTTTAGTTCTGTCATTTTGCATTATGTGAAACTTTTTTATTATGTGCCCACATATTTAGATCTATTATTTCTTCATGGTGAATTGAGCCTTTCAGTAATATGTAGTGACTTTCTTTATCTCTAATGATGCCTTTTAGCTTAAAGTCTGTTTTGTCTGAAGTTAATATGGTGACTCAAATTTTCTTTTGATTAATACTGGCTTGAAATATGTTTTCTTTCACTTTCAACATTTTCATGACCTTATGTTTTGATGTGACACTTAAAAATAGCTTATAGCTGAAATTTTAAAAGTCAAACGTGACAATATTTATTTTTCAATTGGAGGCTTCATTTTGTTTACATTTATTTTAGTTGCATATTTAGATTCATGTCTATCATCTTATTTTGTAGATTCTCTTGGCTCTATTTTCTTGTTTCTTCTCTTTTCTTACCTTCTTATGGACTGACTTTTTTCCCGCAGTATTTCATTTCTCATTCTCTCTATTATTTGAAAGTTAAACCTTTCATCAATATTCTTTTAGTGGAAACTCTAGAAATTTTGGGAACTACTTTATTATAAGTCTAAAACTGATCAATTTTCACTCTCTTGAATAATATGAGGATCCTAGAACATTTTAACATCAATCACTTCTCATTTACAAACTATTATTATAATGGATTTTAGATCTATTTTGATATTTTTAAACTATATATATTAAATGTTATTTACATTGCTTTATATTAGTGTTTATTGGGATTTTACAATTTATCATTTAACCATTTTCTTTGCTCACCATTCATTCTTCAATCTAATTTCTTCTTTCCAGGATCAACAATTTTCCTCCCATCCAAAGGACATTTTTAAGAAGTTCCTGGAAGGAACTGTTGGTAATACTCTGCTTCTTATTTGTCTAAATATATCTTTTTTCTTTATTTTTCTTAAAAGATAGTTTTGTTACTTACATATTTCTAGATTCTTAGTTATTTTCTCTCAGTACATTGAAATAATTGTTTTACTATTTCTGGTTTCCGTTCCTAGTGTTGAGAATCTCTTGTCAACCTAATTGTCACTCTTTGGTATATCATTTTTCTCTTTTTTCTAATTGCTTATAAGATCTTCTCCTTTGCCTTGGTGCTCTGGAGCTTTGTTAATATTTGTCTAGATAAGGATTTGATGTTATTCATTCTGCTTAGGATTCACTGGAATTTCTGAAACTGAGGCTATTCAGGCTGCTCTAACAAAATACAGCAGTCTCTTCAGGCTGCTGTAACAAAATACCATAAACTGAGTGGCTTACAAACAACAGAAATTGATGTCTCACCGTTCTGGAGGCTGGGAAGTCCAAGATTAAGGTGCTGGCAGATTGGGTGTCTGGTAAGAACTGGGTTTCTGGAAGAAAGCTGTCTTCTCATTGTAACCATACATGTCCAGTCAGAGGGAAGAGTGATCTCTCTGGGGGTCTCTTTTATAAGGGACTAATCCCATTAATCAGAACTCTGCCCCTATAATCTGATCACTTCCCAAATGCCCTACCTCCTAACACCATCACCTTGGGGGTTAGGATTTCAATATGTGAATTTGAGGGCACATAAGCAGTCCATAGCAGTGTCTTAGGCTAATTCTAGAAAACACTGTGTCAAGCGATATTATCAACTGTTTCCACAAGGAATAAACTCATGGAGACCCACTGCCACAAGTAGACAACTGAAAGACGATACTGGGACGGTGTGAGACTTCCCAGGAGGCTCTTTAGTCTAGATGCATATGAATTCCCAAAAGCAGACTGCTGATTCAAGATCTGGCAAATAAAGACTTGATGAAGTATGTCTGAATTAACCAATGAAGGAAATAAAATGTGATTATTTGTTTTAAATATTGTTGGCATTGTTTTTATATTCTGTTTTCTGATGGGCATATAAAGAACCACTTTTATTTCTTGATCTATTCCTAATTCTTGATTTACTAGACTCTATTCTCACTAACTGAAACACCTTAAAAACAATATCCACCAGCTGCGGTGGCTCACGCCTGTAATCCCAGAACTTTGGGAGGCCTAGGCAGGTGGATCACTTGAGGTCAGGAGTTCAAGACCAGCCAGGCCAATAAGATAAAACCCCATCGCTACTAAAAATACAAAAATTAGCTGGGCATAATGACACACACCTGTAGTCCCAGCTACTCAGGAGACTGGGCAGGAGAATCTCTTCAACCTGGGAAGTGGAAGTTGCAGTGAGCCAAGATGGCACCACTGCACTTCACCCAGGGGACAGAGCGAGTCTTCATCTAAAAAATAAAAAAAGATATATTTTTCTCTTTGACATATCAAAATTCAGAATCAACTATTTTCCTGAGTCTTTTTTACATTTCATGGCAATGTAATTATTTGCATAAGCTCAACAAAAAACTGTCTCCTCATTTTTATTTTTAAACTAGAATATAATTAGACAAAATGATTGTATAACCAAGGGCAAACCTGGAATACGTTATCTGAAAATCAATCTCATTTTGTCTGATATGATAAACCTATCAGCAAATAGGCCTAACTTCACAGGTAGAACAAATGTCTGCAAAACACTCCCAGGAAACCGATCTGGTAAAAGGAAAGTTCCTTCTTGGCAGGCCAGGAAACTTAGGAAATGTGGGAACCACCAAGGAGAAAAATATTAATTTATAGATGTTATAATTGAAATCTAGTGGAGATGAATTTTGGTTTTGTAGCCTTAGAATAACTGAAAAAAATAAGAGTGAATTTTTAAATCTCTGGAATGATGGAGGCTATTGAGGATGCAAACTTGGATTCCTTAAGACCTTGCTGGAAAGAAGCTAATTGTCTGGCTTTGGTAGCCACTCAGCTCTTGCTGATCACACAATAGAGAGGCTTATATGTCCTAATACCACTTGCTGTTCTTTCTATGTATGGGAACCAGGCCAAATAGCAAACACATAATGACACTTGCCCCCAACCCCCCTCTTTTTTTTTTGCATGCATGTAATTTTAAATAATCTTTGGAGAATACCTAGAAACACAATGGGGAGTATTAAGAAAAGTTACTTGAAATTTGGAAGTAAGGCAAAAAGATGATCACCTGCCATACATTGTCATTTAGGGCATCATTTAACAAGCTGCCTAAAAGTCATCTGCCTTTCTAGACAGGGGAAGGAAACTTTTCTTCTTTTGCAATTTCTATTGATTAGAGCCCAGAAAGCTTATGACTCTGGAAAGTTAGATGTTAGTTTATAGAAAATAATTGCTGATGAGATGCAAACAATTTTTGTCTGGCAAAGGAGATAATTCCAAAAGTTATGGCTTTTTTTTTTCCCTGTAGGACATTAAGCCACCAAAAATTATTCAGAAATCGTACTCCAACATTACATATATATTTATACACATACACAAACAGCACACATGCACATTTAATGTCTCTTCCCTTGAAATGGCAACTGGCTTCGTCATTCTCTGGTTCTCTTATTAATGAGTCAAATAAACATTACCATGTATTTGTATGAGAAAAAGTGGTTTTCTTTAACATTTTGAAAAGTATACTTGGCTATTCTTGTCCCCTGTGCATATGGCCCATTAAAATCCAGTGTCTAGGCCACCAGAGGTCAACAAATACCAGCAATAGTGTTGCTTGCACTCTGGGTTCAGGCTTTATTGAGGAATTTCTTTACTTTCCTTACAGTTCAACTGTGCATTAAATTTTAAAAAAATGTTCAGTGTGCTGTACTGAAAGGAATCTCTCTGAATACCTAATCTGCCATATTGATTAAAATGCAAGCCCTTTCAATTACTTTTTAGGAGTTAGTTGTGTATTGTATTTTGCTCATCAGGACATTCCTGGACAAGGAGAATGCCTCTGTGGGTTTCATATCACCCCTACTTCCAATTTATCTCAGGACCCTAAAGGGTGAGAGGATGGCTAGGGCAGGAAAGGGCAGGATGAGTTCGTTCTGAGTCTGGGTCTAGTACAAAGGGAGGATTTGGGCAGCTGTGGGGCAATGTAAAGGCTCTGGATGTCTAAGCCACTGGAGGGAGGGAGGACTGAAAGGAAGGAGGGCAGAGGTGTAGCAGGGTAAGGCATTTCATATTCACATCCAAAGTCTTCCTTTGGAACTGCAGTGTGCTTGGCATGATTCCAGGGTGAAAAGGAAGATCATGCAGAACGGCATCTGCAACATATCTGCTGCCTCCTGAGTGATCAGGTTGGCAGTGAACTCGGCTGCTGTGCCAGAGCTGGAAGGCACCTCCCTTGGTTGCTTTCTCCACGAAAGCTGGGTTTGCATTGCATTCACTCACACTTTCTGAGTTTTGCTCCCAGGACTTGGGGAGCTGACTGCAACAGGCAAACCGAGAAAAGGTTACATGGTTTAGGAGTGAGTTGCTATCCTTGGTTATATACCCATGATGTGCCAAATCTTTGCTTTCCCCCTTGGATGGCATCCTAAACTCTAGCAAGGAGGGGATGAGAGATTAAGAATAAAGAAAAAATAATAAAACACTGTCAAGTTGTGAAATTCAGCATATTAGAGCATCTACTGTATGTGAAGCACTTTTTTAGGAGTATATGGTTCTTAAGAAAAAAACTGCAGATTTTCTAAGACTGTCCTGATTTCGTATATTCTGCCCCAATTTCAGACTTATTGTCAGCATTTTGTCTTTGCTTTTAGATTGCAAACTATGTAACTACACCCAGATGTTCTTAGTTGCTTTTTTCTGTAGTCTGGGATCTGCCATTTACTAGTTGAATACGCACAGACAAGTTGCCCACTCTCTCATTCTCTGTCTCCTCTTCTGTAAAATACAAAGACACCTATACAGTGGATATCTGTTGTTTGGTCCTGCCTAGAACCTCTTCTGTCTTTTGAGAACAATATATTTATTTGGGGAACAGCCTCTTTCACACCGTAGCCTCCCGATCATGGGGGTCTAGAGAGGGCTCCAGTTGCAGTTCCCATTATCCCTGGACACAGAGGTGACACATTTCCTAAACCAGTTAGAATCCTCCAGAGTTTTCCTTCTGGAATTAAGTGATTCCTCTCCTCTCTGGAGATAAAGCTGGGAAGATAATGGCCCCCTGAACTGCTAGATGCTAGGTTTTGGCCCCATGGAAAAAGCCATTCTGAGAGAATAAACTACCATGTTTGGAAAATGAAGAGAGAGAGAGAGAGAGAGAGAGAGGAATCTTGAGTCCTGGGGCTCAACTACTCTGCCTTCGCAGAGATAGGCTATAGAAACCAGTAGAAATGCCCCTTTCTGCCTAATCAGCTTTGAGTTAGGTTTCTGTCACTTGTAACTTAAATATTTCTGACAACAACTGATCGTAAAGATTATCCAAAGATCGTGTAAATTTGTTAAGCTAAAAATACTACACAAATGTACAACAAAATTATTATTGTTAAATGATCCTGCATTCAGGGACAAGGCAGATGTAGAGACACTTGACCTGGAATACATAGTTCTAGTGTCTAAAAACACTCCCATAGGCATAGAAGTGGACCGGAAGTACATGGAAGTGGACCGAAAGTAATCCAGAAATGGACCAAGGTAGGCCCAGTGAGCACGTTTGCTAGTGAGGTTGAGGCGTGAAGTTATGAAAATCCTTGAACTTGTTCAGACCATGTTGCTCCTTGTGTGAAACTGTTATTAGAGAACGGGTTCCTGCTGCAAATGCAAAATGTATGTGGCTGGGAAGCTCTTCTTGGCAAATTCGAACCCATTATTAATTGCTTCTAATCAAGATCTAACAAAGAAGAAAATTTGCTTCAAAGAAAAGGACTGTTGTTAACTGGAGAAGTCAAATAAATCTCACAGCATATGTGTGAGGGAAGGGAGTGGCTGCTTTATGTCTTACTGAAATTAGCTAAGAAGAGAAGGAAAGCCAGTTTGATTATTGAGAACTGACTATGAACTGCAGGTAAAAATGTAGATAAAAATGCACTGACGGCTCTCCCCTTTGGGTAGCGCATGGAGTAGGAGCAGCATGAGGTCTGGAAAGGTGTGGACATTAGGAGGTCTCTTATTGAGTCTCTTGGGCTGAGTCATCCATCAGCAAAAAGCCATCCCTGGGGCAGATCCCAGTTTGGTTTGGGGGGACTTTGGGTGCATGTTGGAGGCTCCCAGGGAAGCACAGCTTTGTGGGGAACACTGTGTTTTCTTCCTGCTGTGGAAAATCAAGTGACCATCTTCCCGGTGGTCTGTGACCCTCTCCAGGGCTCTCTGGGATCCTGTTCAATTTTAACAAACACACAACCCTGATGTGCTGGCACTTCTGGCAAAAACATGTTTTGGCAAAGGCAAAATTGCTAATGAAATTAAGTAATATTCTATGTAGCATCTGTTCTATGACCAATTTACCAACTTCTAAGTAAACTGGCACTTGAGCATTGTCTCAGCCATAGCCTCAGATGTTTCTTACCTGGACTGCAGAGAGCCCCTGTGGGGAGAAGGGGCAGGAAGGTTCGAAGGGAAGAATGCTACGGCCCATCATTTCCTTCTGTGATTGAAGCCTGCACAGCCTTTCCCTTCCCGCTGTTTCTATCTGGCTCTACCTTGACAATTGTAAGGAGGTTTTGAATTGGCTAAGACTATATTTACCAATATACTAAGTGACAGAAAGCTCATTTAGTCCAGCTTAAACCAAAGGGAGACTCTTATGAGGATACCTGGGGTTTTGCGGAACCGGGGACAGGAATGTGGTTATGGCAGAATCTTCGGAATGTGGAATTCAGCAGGGTCAGGGCTCACTCTCCATTTCTCACCTCCATCCCTCCCTGTGCATACCTTCATGGTCCCTTCTCCCTCTTTCTACAAATGCATTGTCTCTAATTCTTTGGTTCATGGAGGAAACATGACAGCAGGTAGTGTAGCCTCAACCACCGAGGGAAAGACCCTCACATCCCTAGATTCTGGGGAAAAGCTCACTGTGCAAGCTGAGTCAGGTCCCCCAACCCAGACTGACATTAAGGTCATGGCAATAGGCACTGTGCTCAGTGCAGCTGTGGTCAGGCATCTATGCCAGGATCTGTGACTGGGGTTGGCCATATCCTACTGGACTATGAGGTTGCTTCTGCAGCTATGTGGGTAGTGAGTGGAGGGGTAAGTTCCCAGAAAAAAAGAGATTAGGGGTAACACAACCCTATAGCTGTCCACTACACTACCTGACTGGCCACGTGGCCCGAGTCCCTATATCTCCATTCTACTTTACTTGCCAATGAATTGCTCTTTCTGAAGCCCATCCTCTGATGTGACTCCTGCTCAGAACGTTCTCTGCCATCCATGGCTTTGACAGTTAGGTCTCAGAGACCTAGAGTCTCTGACTATGAGGTTCTTTAGAGCCCATCTCAACCTACACTTTATCAAATGCATGAATTTCTTCTATAGTTTCCCAGAAGTCTCTGCTGGTATATGTTGAGGGACCAGGAACTCACTACCACTACAGGAAAACCTGTCGCATTTTTCCAACTGCTAATTGTTAGATCTGTTTTCTCTCTAAAGTGACATCTTTCACTCATTGATCGTGGTTCTTCCTTCTGGGGCCTCATGTCTGATGTCCCCTAGAGCTAGTTTAAAGTGGTTGTAATTCCATCCTTACTTCCCCTTCTGCACGTCTTCTTGTTTACAGCCAGAATACCCTCCTTTTCACTTTCCCATGTCCAATTCTTCTGTGTGTGGTTTTTCTTTTCTTTTCTTTTCTTTTTTTTTTTTTTTGATACAGAGTCTTGCTCTGTGACTCAGGCTGGAGTGCAGTGGCGTGATCTCTGCTCACTGGAACCTCCGCCTCCTGGGTTCCAGCGATTCTTGTGCCTTGGCCTCCTGAGTAGCTGGGTCTATAGGCGTGTACCGCCACGCCAAGCTGATTTTTATATTTTTAGTGGAGATGGGATTTTGCCATGTTGGCCAGGCCGGTCTTAAACTCCTGGCCTCAAGTTGATCCACCCGCTTCAGCCTCCCAAAGTACTGGGATTACAGGTGTGAGCCACCATGCCCAGCTCCCGTATACATTTCTAATGTGCTGTTACATTCCAGTCCTCTCCATTTTAAAAACTCCTCTCCTGAGGTGCTGTAGTTCGTCAAGGATCCTCTTAAAGCGTTTTGTTCAGCACTGAAAACCATGTACCAGGAAGACCTCCTCAGCCAAGAGAGGAATGGATCCATTGCTGCAGACATTCTGAAGCTGATATTTGCACTCGCGACTCTCACCTTGGGTAGTCTCATCACACTCATGATTATATTCAATTTCAGTCCATGGAAACTGCCTTAGTTCCTGTGATTTAGTCTAATGTTGAGCACAGGGCAGTTTCTGTCCCACTTCTTCCTGTCACAGCTGTGTTATTCGGCCTTGCTGCAGAAACAGAAGCCATCCTGACCACAAGCGGGAAAAGCTCCCGCCCCATTGGTCTGGTGCTGGTTGACCCAATGTCCCAGCCTGAGAATTGCCTTTCACCTTGTATTTGAGATCTGGTTTCCATCTCACCCTTGACAGACATTTAGTGACTTGATCTTTGTGAGAACCAGCTGAAGATCCTGGTCCCCATATTGACCCATTTATGCTGCAGGTTGCAATGTTTTAAATTTTTGCATGAGTGAAAAATCAGACCTTAGTGATGACCTTAAGCAGTAGGATATGAGTAACTCTCACATGCATAGCATTCCAATAATGGAACACTAGGCATAAGTGGGTTTTAATACCTTAAAGCTCTGCTAGGTGGATGAGTTTTTCCCTTGCTGAGACATTTCCTGCAGATGAGCCTGCTTACTGAGCTTCCCCCATTGCCTCTTCCTGGCTCTCCTCTAGCTCTGCTGTCTGTCTGTTTACTCTATTCGCAGGTGTTGGACCCAGAAGCTGAGGCTTGATTACACACCCACTGTCTTCTCTTCTACCACATAGGACACTGAGCTATGCCTGTACTATCTCCCACGACCTGCCATGGAGACTGAGAACCCCTAAGCTGTCCTGCTCCAGTGGGCAGTTGTAAATTCAGATCCTAAATCTTCCCAAGTACCCTCATGTCTTTAAAAGTTTGTCAAAAGGAATTCTGCTATGAAATCAAGGAAAATTAAAAAAAATGTTTTTACTGCACAGGTTAGGGTGTGTGTGGTAGATTATAAAAATGCACACGATTCTTCATTGTTCTTATAATGAAGAGTCTGTTTTCCTATTCCTTGAGTATGGGTTACCCTGTGACTTTGTGACTTTCTTTCCTTCTTACGCCCACTTGTCCCTGTGCCCACCCACCCCCACCCCCTCAACCTTCTGAAGCAGTGATGGCTTTCATTTTTTTCTTTTTTTTTTTTTTGAGACAGAGTCTCACTCTGTTGCCCAAGCTGGAGTGCAATGGCGCAATCTCGGTTCACTGCAACCTCTGCCTCCCGGGTTCAAGTGATTCTCCTGCCTTAGCCTCCCAAGTAGCTGGGATTACAGGCACGCACCACCACACCTGGCTAATTTTTTTGTATTTTAGTAGAGATGGGGTTTCACCATGTTGCCTAGGCTGGTCTCGAACTCCTGAGCTCAGGCAATCCACCCGCCTTGGCCCCTCAAAGTGCTAGGATTACAGGCGTGAGCCACTGTGCCTGGCCAGTGATAGCTTTCTACATGCTGTTATGGTCAATAACAAACAGTCAAGTTATTACAGGCACTTTAAAGAAAACAGCTTCATTGAGATATAATTCACATAACATACAATTCACCCATTTAAAAAATACAATTTGATGCTCTTTCCAGACACTAAATCTGCTGTGATCTTGATTTTGGATTTCTCAGCCTCCAGAACTGTAAGAAATAAACTCCTGTCCTTTATAAGTTACCCAGTCTAAGGTATTTTGTTATAGCAGCATGTACAGACTAAGATATGAGCCTATAGTTTAGTTTTTTGCTTAAAAGGAATATTTTTCTCAAGAGCACCCTTAGGCTTGAACTTCCCCACATTCTGTTTCAAATAAAGTTGGTTCTTCTGGAGAATATTTTGGAGTTCTTTGTTTTCACCTACTGCCTCTTCCCACTTGTCAAAATCTCTGACCTGCTATCCAGGGAGCTGAGCAGGAGCAGTAGCCTCTGGTCTTCTTGGCTTATCTCTCTTATCATGGAACCACTGCCTTGGGAGTGAGCTGGGGCAAAGGTGACCAGCTCCAAGTATTCATGGGCTTCTGTACCTGAGGTAGAGGCTCTATCCCATGAATGGGAGCTTGACAGAGGAAGGAGGAAGGTATATTAACCTCTTGGTTGCACTCATCAGAAATTCAGCCATTCAACTTGTAGTTGGAGAGGATGAGACATGCTGATGGTCAGTCCCCCATTATGAGTTACGGCAACCTCAGATTGAATAAGAAGATGGAGCTCCATCTTCTTGGTCATACCCACTTGGAGTGGAACTTCCATTAAGCTGAGCTAGGGTAGGGTGAGGGAGGGGTTGGGGTGCAGTTCAAATGCCATGAACTCTTATTCTTCTTAGTGACTTCAATAGATTTTCTTGAGTAAATGTTTCTTCATTTGTCGTGTGCCCTTTTGACAATTTCCAGACACGTTGAATGGTTTGTTTAAATAAATTCCACCAGTTTTTCTTTTTTTCACTGGGGACTGCATCCATGGAGTTCCTTATGCTACCATATGGGAAGGGGACCAAGTTATTATAGACTCCTCAACTCCCAGTAGAGACCACAGTCTTGAAAGTCTGGACTTTCAAGAACTGGAACCTATAAGAGAGAAATGGCTTTTATTTTCCTTTTTGGTCCAAAACCTTGGGTTTGAAAAGCAAGTGCTGAGTATTCTTGAGGACTGCTGGTTCTCTTTCAGTACATCTCTGTTTTCATTTCCTTTAGACTTACTATGGTGCAGTAAAAATTTGTGTGTGTGTGTGTGTTTAACACATTGTACCTTGAATGTAATTATTTATACATGTCTCAATTTCTTCCTTAATTTGTAAAATTTTGGGGGGCAAAGGCTATGATTTTGTTTGGTTTTGTAATCCTTAGAACTCCCCATAAGTCCTTATAGAATGAATTATAGACCTGAATAAATGATGCAAATAAACACATCACTAAATGACATTCTGGTTGCTCCTATGTCCCTACCATCATCTCAACTTTGGGCAACCCAGCTTCGCTGAAATTCACCATTCTATCTGAGTTTCCATACGTGATAATGTCTTTTTACTGTTCTGATCATTTATCCATCTTTTGCAGACAGTTCTAAATGACATCTTTATACTCTAGGCTCTTTTCCTTCTCAGGGCTTTAGCAATTGCTAACCCCTGTGCCCAGGATGCTCTTCCCCCAAAGCGTGGAATGGCTGGCTCCTTCTCATTACGTACAGCAGTATAAATGTCTAAAATTATTTCTCATCTGCTAGTTTACTGTCTTTCTCCATACTAAAGCATCATACAAGCAAGGACCTTGACCTGTACACAGTTGAATCCCCAGTTTCTGTAAAAATGTAAGTAGCAAGAATTTATAAATATATGCTTTTTAGTGACTTTAGTGAGTTTCCTCAAAGAGAAGCAAATCTTTAATTTACTTTTTTTTTTTTTTTTAAACAGAGTTTTGCTCTTTTTGCCCAGGCTGGAGTGCAACGGCGTGATCTTGGCTCACTGCAACCTCTGCCTCCTAGGTTCAAGCAATTCTCCTGCCTCAGTCTCCCAAGTAGCTGGGATTACAGGCATCCACCACCATAGTCGGCTAATTTTTGTATTTTTAGTAGAGACGGGGATTCACCATGTTGGCCAGGCTGGTCTCAAACTCCTGACTTCAGGTGATCCACCCACCTTGGCCTCCTAAAGTGCTGGGATTACAGGTGTGAGCCACCATGGCCAGCTGCAAACCTTTAATTGAAAACTTAGATTTTCTTTTTTTAAACAGAGTCTCACTCTGTCACCCAGGCTGGAGTACAGTGGCATGAATGTGACTTACTGTAGACTTGACTTCTGGTACTCAAGTGATACTCCCACTTCAGCCTCCCAAGTAGCTGGGGCCACTGGTGTACACCACCAGACTTGGCTAATTTTTAAATTTTTTGTAGAGATGGGGGTCTCACTTTTTTGCCCAGGCTGGTCTTAAACTCCTGGCCTCAAGCAATCCTCCCACCTTAGCCTCCCGAATTGCTGAGATTATAGGCATGAACTACCACACCTAGCCTAAAACTTAGAATTGATACTTAACCAAGTCAAGTCATCCAATCATAGAATTATCATACTGTCATATGTAGTATTGATAGTTTTGCTCCATTTCTCCATGTGTCCATTCTTTTAATACTGCCACATAAATCCCAGGATGCTGTTCTTGCCCCAGTATAGACAGCCAGACATGAACTACCTACTTCGGTGGAAAAAAAAAAAAAAGAGGTCTCTCTAATGTCTGACACTAAAGTGGTGAATTCTTGACTTCTAAGGCTAAAATCACCATTCAGATATAAGGTCAGAAAGATTTAAATGGGGATGACATCTGAAATAATCCATTTTTCCTTGAAATCCCTTCAAAACTCTAGACTGAGGCACAGGGAGGAGAGTTAGAGGAGAATGTGAAGAGTTCCCAAGGGCTGTCTTTACATTGTCCCCCGTTCAGCTTAGTCTTGAAGGTGCAGCAATGTATGAAGATAGCTGCCCTTTCTAGGGTTGATAATTCCACAGTGGAAGTGTGTCACCTATACCTCTGAGTGTCAACAGCCTTGCCAGTGTCTCCTGAGCCACAGTGGCATAGGATATTAGAATAGAGATGGGCTCAAGATGTTAGCCAAGAAAGGCCCCAAAGAGAGAGGACTTGAAGCAGCCTGAGGCTTCAGGTTTGATGGTTGCAAGCGGGGATGAGGACCACAGCCATAGCAGGACCTCAGGCACTTCAATGGGAACAGTGAGGACAGGAGCCAATGACTCGGAGGGTGCCACTGTGGAAGACACTTGAGGCCCAGCTAAGACAGGCTACCCTTCAAGGGATGCTAGAACCCGAGTGAGATAGATCAAGAGCGAGAACCAAATACAAAGAGCTGCCCCTGAAGGCCACATTACACCTCCTTAAACTCACTTGTCATGTTGGGGGAAAAAAATGGGGATAGGAGAGAATCTTAAAATAATTTCAAATTATTGAGATTACTGAGATGCAGTTTTAAAACTGAAAATGTTGATATTCAGTTGTTGCCAGCCAGATAAAGGGGACTTTAATATAACTTTTTTTTTTTTTTTTTTTTTTTTGAGACAGAGTCTCGCTCTGTTGCCCAGGCTGGAGTGCAGTGGTGCGATCTCAGCTCACTGAAACCTCTATCTCCCCAGTTCAACCTCTATCTCACCAGATTCTGGTGGTGCCTCAGTCTCCCAAGTAGCTGGGATTACAGGTGCCTGCCACATGCCCAACTGATTTTTGTATTTTTAGTAGAGATGCAGTTTCACCAAGTTGGTCAGGCTGGTCTCGAGCTCCTGGCCTCAAGTGATTTGCCTGCCTCTGCCTCCCAAAGTGCTGGGATTACAGGTGTGAGCCACCGCACCCAGTCAACTTTTCTAAATGACAGGAAAGTAAAGTTACGTTTTTGCTCCCGGGAGGCCGTAATTGCAAAATTTATACTTGGCACAGAACATGAGAGGTCACCACTTGGTTTTTACAGATGAGAAAACTGAGGCCCAAGGAGTAAGACGGGTGGTTCAAGGTGACACTACTATGTGTGGGCACAGCCAGGAGGACAGCCTGGTTCTGGTTCCAGGCTGCTCAGTACCACACGGTGCTGTCTTCCTGCATCTATCAAACTTATGCAGAAAGTATTGAGTCTCACTGATGCATCAAGTATAAGAAAATGTCTCCCAGCATTAAAAAAAAAAAAATACAGCATTCAATTAAACTTAGGAGCCAAAATTTAATAGCTCTTGACTGTTTCATGACAGTTAAGTAGCATGGGACATAAAATCAAAATAAGCATCTTTTGCTAAGGAACATTATTTTCCTTTCTATCTTTTTCTCTCTCTCCCTCCCTCTCTCTCTTTAATTATTCCTGACACTTTTCTTAGCATAAAATTCCACATGGCTGGTTGTAGCATCTACAAGGAAAAGCAAGGCAATCAGAACAGTCAGCTGGGGTAGAAGAGGGTGGTAATTTGAGAAATGGCTTATTTTGACAAGAGCACTTAGGCAGCAGAGCGGGAGATGGACTGAGGAGGAGGGATAAGGCAGCCCACATTTCCACCCTCTGATTATGATATCTCTGGGGAACAGAGCTGTTCCTCTGAGGCATACCCTTCTACAGATGCAAAAGATGGAGAAGGCAGGGCGTGACTCAGAGAGCCGGTGTCTGGCACCATTAACCAGCTGCTTCTGACTCAGATCTGAGACGATACAACTCATTCCTATCCAGACAGCTTGCAGTGTTTTTGCTAGGGTTGACCAAATTCTCAGTCATTCATCATATGTCTTTCTGTTTGTGCTTCATTGAAGAATGAGTTCTACCTCTCTCCATCAGGAAAAAATAGAACAGGATCCCTGAGGTTCTGCAGCACTCATGACTTGGAGCTGCTGTTGGTCTCCCCCACCATCAGTCTATAGGCAAAAACTTGAACTCACAAACTGGAAGCCTTACCTGAGGCTGGGTTTGCTCATGCAGCCTAGTGGCTTCTAAGGGTAGGAAAAACCGAGGAGAGGCTGTGTGGTGCAGCAGATGGCAGTTTGGATTTGGCAGACCTGTATTCAAGTTAGGCACTGTCATCTCTTAGCTCTGTGACGTCGGCCATGTTGCTTACCATCTCTGAGAACTACTACCCATTTTCTATAAAATAGTGTTTTTTTTGTAAGAATGAAATTGATAGTAAATATAAAGATGTACTTAACTGATACAAAATAAACACATAGGAAATGTTATCTGGCATTACTTCTGTAGCAATTCACCCTCCCCACTCATAAGGGCTACCCTGGTATGCTGAGAGTGTGTACCTTTGATGATGGCCTACCTCGTTCACCTGTTATCCCATTACAGATGTCACCCTGCACATTTACAGCTTTAACTGGATCCAAGGACAGTGTCTTATTCACCTCTGGTTTCCTAGTGCCAGATGGAGCAAATAATGTAATAAATAAGAAAGAGAACAAACTGTTGCATGAAAGACATCTTAAATTTCTATTTCTGATGATCTCACCTGAAGGAAACAAGGCTGTCTAGGAATTATAAAGAGATGGTTTGTGGTGTATGTCAGCCTCTGTTTATGGAATTTCATATGGAAAATTTACATGTTTATTTTTCCATGGAAAAGGGAGAAATAAAGCAATACTATGCTTTGATTTAACCCACATAATCAAGAAAATGCTATAATGACCAGGACCTAAGCAAAGAGAGGATTCTTGATTTCTAACGCTAGTTAAACTAGATCTCCCCAGATGCTGGCAGAGTCAATGGCAATCAGACTCTGCTTTTCATAGGTCTTTGGAAGAACAGGCCGATTAGAGCTAAGACCCTGTATTTGATATCACTGCACAATTGGAGATGGAAAAACGAAGAGCTAGGAACAGAGAACAGAGAGGGAGAGAGCTGATCCCCAGCAAAGGGTGGGGACTCTTTAGGTGCTTGATGAACCTGTGAGGTTTCACTTGACTTTACTGACTTCCTTTGTAAGCACAAGTCAAGAAGACAAAACTAGGGGCCCAGCAGCATCCAGAATTGATCCAAGAGGCATCTTCAGGATCACATCTGTGACAGCCACATCCATGCTGAGGGACCGTATGGATGCTGAGAGCGTACCCTTCCTTGTGAACAGGGCTGTGAGGTTGGAAGGATGGGTGGTTGGGTGTCACTGCTTCTGCTTTTTTGCTTTCATCACTTAGGCCTCTTTTTTTTAAGGGCCTACTGTTAAGGAAGTGCCATATGAACAGTGTTGAGGGTAATTTTTGGTAAGTGCTTGTCCCTTGCTCCACTTTCACTAGTGAATTTAGGAACTGTTCAGTAACATTTCACGAGAGGTTCCAGGATTGCCTAGTCTTTTAGAGAAGATGCTGCTGTAGGTAGAAATTTGACCTTGATGGATTCTAAATCCCTTTGAAGCCTTAGGTGTTATGATCCTAAAAAGCAACTGGCCAATAGCTGAGTGATTTGGACTGCAAATTCACCCATGGCCAAGACACATAGATCATTTTGTTTGAAATATAGGGCTGTTGGAAGAGTGGTTATACTAAGAGTTGCCTCAGTTCTCCACTTTGCTTTGGGTCAACAAGACTTAAATATTGAACCATTATTTTGAATATAATTCCTTAAAAGCCTAGTCCAACAACTTAAGTTTCCCCCTGCCTTCTAGATTTATTATTTGTATGACATTGATGAAAAGTCATTTCTCTCTCTCAGCCTTAGTCCACCATCAGTTAGGTGAAAAAGTTTTACCCATGTGATTTCTATAGTGCCTTCTAACTTTGACATACCTTAATTGTCTACAATCTTTTTTTTTTTTTTTTTTTTTTTTGAAATGGAGTTCTTGCTCTGTCACCCAGGCTGGAGTGCAGTGGCACGATCTTGGCTAACTGCAACCTCTGTCTCTTGGGTTCAAGTGATTCTACTGCCTCAGCCTCCCAAGTAACTGGGATTACAGGTGCATCTACCATGCCTGGCTAATTTTTGTATTTTTAGTAGAGACGGGGTTCACCATGTTGGCCAGGCTGGTCTCGAACTCCTGACCTCAAGTGATCTATCCACTTCAGCTTCCCAAAGTGCTGGGATTACAGACGTGAGCTACTGCGACTGGCTAAAATCTTATTGTGTGGGATGAGAATTTAGTTTATTCTTTCCAGAGGGAAATTTAAAATTTAAATGTTAATGCTCTTTGGCTAAGTGATCCAATTTCTAGGAATTTTATCTTACAAAACTACCAAGACACCGCCACCCCCCCACCCCCATCACGCCATAACATTGCTTCAAAAGCAAAAAGTAGAAATAAATTAATACGAATAGAGAGGGGCTAGGTCTGGAAGGACACACATCATACTTCCAACACTGGGAAGTAACTGGGATTGCATTGAGAATGGAGTGGGGTTAAGGGAGATTTCATTTGTGTGTAATTTGGGTTTTCTATGGGAATATTTATGTGTTACTTGTGCGACTATATGAAAAAAAACCCACTCAGCTTATTAAGTCAGATATTGTGTTTGGTGGTTGGAGCAGCTTCTTCAATGATTAGTTATACGACTCAGGGTGCAGTCAAGAGACAAAGATCACACCAGTAATTTGAACAGAGAAAATTTAATATGTTATTAACTAGCAACTAATAACAGTGGATTAACTACTAACGGAGTAAAGAAAATTCTAAAGAATACTGGACTAGCAGATACAGGGCGTAGCCACGACTTACAGGGCTGAGGCAGTATACCCAAGAAAAGAACAAACTTGAAAGAGGATCTGCCTCCTGATGTCTGAGATAAGATTTCAAAGCTGTGGCTGTGTCCCCTGGATGGTAGAGAAGTTCTCTGAGGTGTGACAGGCTAGGATGGCAAGTAGGAAACTGCCCACAGAAGTGCCAGTGAGATGCACTGGAAGGCCATCTGGGGCACGGGTGAAACTCAAAGGGGAGCCAACCTCTGTGCAAACATTGTGACTTGCTGGAGGGTGAGCAGCACTGGGAATCATGCGTGCCACTGGTATCTAAATACCACAGGCATCTACATACCACAGGAACAGGGGGAAAGGCACGCGAGGGCCTGCCCTCCTCCGGTGTGCCCCAGTGCTCTCTATTGGCAAACCTTAACATTGCGTCAGCTGGCAAAGGACAAATATTCACAGGGTTCAGCTCTGTATCACAAAGCAGGGCAAGGAAGGGTAGATTTA
This sequence comes from Mandrillus leucophaeus, assembly GCF_000951045.1. Classification (NCBI taxonomy): domain Eukaryota; kingdom Metazoa; phylum Chordata; class Mammalia; order Primates; family Cercopithecidae; genus Mandrillus; species Mandrillus leucophaeus. The sequence goes on along the minus strand of NW_012100765.1, from coordinate 618,102 downwards.
GAGAGAGCCATAAATTGTTCAAAGGCACAGGTCGCTTATTTAGCTAGTCAGCTTCCATATGCATCCTCCTATACATGTTTGAACTTCTGGAAAACAATTGAACAACTCTATATTTTCAATGAACAAGCAGCAGCTAACCTTTGAATAAGTGAAAAAGTTCTCACTTTCTCCAAAATGACGACATATGCAGTCCCAGTCATTGTATCCTTGCTGGCTATATTAGTTATTTTTTAAATTCAGTCACAGTTCCACTGAATATTCTGTTACCTAAAGACTAAATTGTAAAGTTAACCTCCAAGAATTTGCATGTAAATGGGTAATAGGTAGAAGGAAGAAGAACAAAATGGTTATAACATGAAAATTAATATGTACATATAATAGACAAAGAAAAAATATGCAACTCTAATATAGCCCTCATTTCTATAATTGGCCACAAGGTCAAGGTGATGATTTTCTTCTACCACTACCCACTCCCTTATTTTCAGTGCAAAACTTGGCTGGTAAGTATTGTTTATATGGTGAAGTAACCAAAAACTTCGTTTCTCAAAGGTCTGAGTCATCAATAGCTGTCTTTTAAAACATTTTTGGCTGCTGTAGCCTTTTTTATTGATCATGAAAGAACTAAAAGACATCCTAGAGTACCCAATGGGTTTCAGATAGAGCTCTCCTTGGCCACGTTTTGTAGTGGCAATCCGATTTTCTTCTGGTAATCAGAATCAGTTATTCCAGCCATTTTTCTGCTTTCTGATTCAGTGTATAAGGAGTCCCAAGGGGCTAGAGGGTAGTTTCATCTGCCAATTTGATGGAGCCATTGCTGTGTCCCTAGCAGGAGCATTTCCCCTTGGAGAATAAGATTTCCAACTAGTGGAGCTTAAGGTTGCCAAAATGGGAAGCAACTTTTTGAGCGTACATTACTGGGTATAATAGTGAGAGGAACCAATCTCACCTCCACTCTTTTCTTTCCGGACTCATGTATTCTGGCTGTGGAAACAGCACCACATAATTGTTATCAGTTGAAAGCATACACTGCATTCTATAAGATGAAACTAAAATTTTTAGAATTATCTCCAAATTGATATCATTATCAAAGCTTCAGGGAGCCCTCCTACTTTTCAGTCAGGCCAGCTGCTTATGAGTGATGAGGTACGTAGTAAAAGCAGCTTATTACATAGGCATGAACCAATGCTGAATATGTTCTTTGCTGTGAAATTAGTTCCTTGATCAGAAGCAATAGTGATGCTGCATGTAACGCCACGATGTTGGGTGAGGAATGCTATGAGTCCACAGATGGTGTTGCTAGCAGAAGTATTCGATGCAGAGAAGGCATATCCATATTTGGATATGTATCTATTTCAGTGAGAACAAATCTCTTCCCTCTCCATGATAGAAAATATCCAATGTAATCAACACCTGTGACCAGCTGGCTGGTTAGCCCAACCAAAAAATTTTGCCATATTGGGGCTCAATGTCAGTCTCTGCTATCTGCAGAGTAGGCAATTAGCAGTGGCATTATTCAGGTCAGCCTTGGAGAAGGAAAGGCCATATTTTGGCGCATACATAACCTCTATCTTGATACCGTGTCCAATTTAGTTACAGGCATATTGAGCAAGCACTTGGATGGCTGAGAAAAGAGGCTGATTGATATCCATGGAGAATATAATTTTGTCCTCTTGGTTATTAATAGCCTCCTCTGTATGATACACGTTTGATAAGCATTCACTTGGGACACAAATATCTTCATAATTTGCACCCATTTTGAGAGAGTTGTCACATACCTCTTCCAAAGACATTCTTGTCACCAACTTTCCCATACAGTTCCTTCCACATCCCTGATGATCCAGTCAAATAATTAGCAAATGTCCACAGATCACTGTAGAACCATGCTTCTGGCCCCCTCTCAACCCAATGTACTACTTTAAGTTTTGCCTACTGAGATGCTTTGCCTTCAGGTGTCCTTTGGAATCACCTCTATGTGGGGCTGTTAGGTGGCACAACTGTCCACTTTCAGGTGGTACCAGCATATCATGCAGACCCTATTGTAAACCAGGCTTGAGCTTTTTCTTTATCAGTTAACTGCAGATGGGAAAATTCCCAGAAGGGGACTGAAGGTATGGACTGGAGAGGACGCAATGCAGTAGTATTGAAGGAGTCTGAGCCACCTGCTTATTCAAATTATTCATTCCTTCTGGATCTGCCTAAGCTTGGTCTCTTATATACCATTTCTACTTGGTGGCAAATTGCTGCTGCATACATCCATCCTAATGACTAGGTGGGTCATTAAATACTCAGTACATGATAAGAAGCTTGAGCTGCATGGTCACCTGAGGTCCCACATTTGGATTTTCAGTCCCTCCAAGGACCAATGGCAATACAGAAGCTGTTTCTTAAAAAGAGAAGAGTTATCTAGAGACAGGGACATAGGTTTCCTCCAAAATCCTAAAAATCTGCTCTGCAAGTTTCCTTTGGTAGTTGCTAGAGTTTTCATATAGCTTTCTTATTTGTCATGCACACTTTGAGTTATTATTGTATCTGTTGGATAATGAGATCTAAGCAGTACAGTAGCTTTCACAGGAGCTGGATCTGCCGCAGAGTCTTCTCTTTTTATGGTCCCTTCTTAAAACGGAGGCTTCACTTTTTATGTTCCCCTCTTAAAACTGGCAGCCTTGTGGGTTACTGGCAGCCTATGAGTCAAAGACGGGTTAAAGTAACACACTCAAAGTGGTCTATGTTGTCTCCAGATTCCAAAAAGACCTACCAACTGTTGTGCATCTTTACTTGCAGTAGTTGTTTAGAGACATAACAACTCGTCTATCACTTTGGAAGCAATACCTCAACATTATCCAGACCATTGAACCACCAGAAACATCACTAAGATGGCAGATGTGAAATTTTTGTGTGTGTGTTTTTTTCTCACGCCTTCTAGTTTGCATATTTCTAAGGCATCTAGTGCACTTTCTAGTTCCAGTTCATCAGCTCCAATCAGTATAATTTTATCAATGTAGTAGAAGAATGTGATGTTTTTCAGGAGTGTCAAGATGATAAAGATTTCTGTAACTATATTATAGCAGGCGGCAGGAAAGTTGACATAGTCCCAAGATAAGATTGTGTGGGTGTACTACTGGCCCTGCCAGGTATAAGCAAATTGGTTCTGCTGGTTCTTACAAATTGATATGAGGGGGAAAAGTATTATTTAAGTCAACAGCTGCATACCAAGTGCCAGGGGCTGTGTTGCTCAAATACAGATCTGGAATAGCAACACAATTAGAATCACCATTTGGTTAAGTTTATAATAATCCATAGCCATTCTCTAATATTTACCCATATTCTGTACAGGTCAAACAGGTGAGTTAAATGGGAATGTGATAGATATCACAAACTCTGTATCATTTTATTCATTAATAGTGGCCTTGATTTCTGCAATTCCCTGCTCCCCCACCCCCAGGGATGCAGTATTGCTTCTGGTTTACTATCCTGGTGAAGAGGGAACTTTCTATGGGCTTCTTAGTCCTTCCTACCACAATGGCCCTTACCTATGGGTCAGAGAAAGAACTTGGGGATTCTGAGAGTGACAAGTATATCAATTTCAAATACACATCCAAGAGGTGAGGAAAAATCCACTGGGGGAAGGGGAGCATAGACAAATTGGTCCCACTGTAAGTCAGATGTGGGCTAAGGCTTAATCTGCCACCTGACTGCTATAAGCCTCCACTTTGACTTGTGAGCACGGTCACATTTTAGGTCTCTAGGAGTTAATCAATACAGAGACAATGTCTGCTAATTCCCAAAATATCTGGGTAGTTCCTTTTCCCCAGTGTACAGTCACTCTTATAAATGACTACATGTTCCACTGGGAAAGCTTACGGAAAAACCTAAGGTATACAGTACCTGACTGAGTATTAGTTATCTGAACTGTGACAGACTGGGACTGGCAAAGCGGAAACTGCCTACTTTCGTGCTGATGAGACTCCCTGAGAAGCCACCCTCTGAGGTATAATTTACACTTGCTAGGGAGCCACTCTAAGTGGTACTGGGAAAACTTGCTGGAAAGCATGTACCCCTGGGTGTCCCACAGGCCACTGGAACTAGAAAGAGAAGCCCCTTCCTCCTCTAGTGTCTCTCCAGCACCATCTACTGAAAAAGCTTAACAACATTTAAAGTTATTCCAGCTGACAACGGAGAAATGTTTCCAGTATCACAAAGCAGAATGAAGAAGGATGAACTTGGAGCTGAGAGGCAAGAAATTGGTAAGGGTATTTATTGTATCAGTTTTTTAAAAATTCAGCACCTGTTACTTGCCAGGCATGGTATTTGCTGCCAGGCATGCAGAATTTAAGAGATCCAATTGATGGCAGTGGCTGCCATCACACTAGCTGTAGCAGGGAGGTGTGGCTGGGGCTGCACACCCCATGAAGCTGGTGGGAGCCCTGCTCCTTCTCAGTTGGGGAAAGAGCTCCCTGCTTATTGCTGCAGTCACCCAAACTGTGGCTGGTGGTTTGGGTGGTTTAGTTCTGGTGCTTCTTATAAGTTGATATGAAGGGGAAAAGCATTGTTTAAGTCAACAGTGTATACCAAGTGCCACGGGCTGTGTTCTTCAAATACAGATCTGGAATAGCAACACACAGACGTGCAGGACCTGGGTGTCTCTCCAGCCTGCACCCAGGGTGGGCCTGGGAATCCCCTCCCCCACCCCTGCAGGCTCAGGGGTGTCTGCTCCTGCTGCCTGGCCTCTCTTCACTCCCTGTGCTGGCTCTGCTCTCAGAGTGGGCAGTTGGGGTAGAGCCCTGGGGCCATGAATGGCAGGGTTCAGGCCAGGGCCTGAAGGCTGGGGGTTGGGCTGCCAGTCCTGCTGACCAGAGCAGGGACTTGTGGTGCCTCTTCCAGGCCTGGCCATGGCTCCTCATGGACCAATCAGCAAATACTTCTTCCCCTCTGAGGTTCATAAAAGTCCTGGTCTCAGCCAGAGCAGGGCTCAGTCAGAGCAGGAGAGAGGACAACCAGAGCAGGGCAGAGAATGGAGAGATGATGGGATGACCACCTCAGAGAGGAGCTATCCTCTTTGCTGAGATCTTCAGAGACATGCAGAGATGTCTGAAGAATCTGCCTGGGAGAGGAGCCACCCTCTCCAGGGTTGCTCTTCTCTGCTAAGGGTAGCAGACATCCAGGGTCTCCTCTCTGCTGAGAGCAGTAGATGTCAGGATAACCAGTGGGCAGAGACAAGCCACCCTCTTCAGGGCTTCTCTCTGCTGAGAGATGAACACACGACAGGACGACCTGCCTACAGAGAGGAGCTAGCTACTCCACTGTGGGTCTCCTCTGAGCTGTTCTAAAACTAAATAAAGCTACTCTTTGTCTTCTTCACCCTTTACTTGTCTGTGAACCTCATTCTTCCTGGACGCAGGACAAGAACTTGGGCAAAGGCACTACCAGTTGCAGAGGTTTCTGGGAAGAAAACTGACATCTCAAAGATCTTGTAACACAATCTCTACCCTAGGGAATCACATAGATCCATGAGAAGATAGGAAATATACAGAACAACTATAAGAAAAGGCGTGTCTAATGTACAGCAGGGGAAATAGGAAAAGGGAAATCTGAGAGTACCAGGGAAATGGCTTCCCGCAAAGAAGTAGGGTTGGGCCTTTTTTCTTCCGGGGTGTGGAGAAGTCTTCTAGACAGAGAACTGGGACAAAGGGAGGGCATTATAAAAAGGGACTCCAGCAGGAAAAAAGACAGGGAGGCATGATCACATACGGTGTTCAGAGCACCATGAGTAATTCAACAATGATGCAGTACAAATTTCAAGAAGGGAAAGATTAAAGATGAAGCTGGTGTCATTCTACATGTATGTGTTTAGGACTCTCCCCTGTCATGCAAAGGAGTTGGATAAACTCCACAAAGTCACACGGCATTAGCTAAGACACAAGCTTTGTTGGAAAACATGCAAACTCACAAAGCCAAGGTCTGCAAGCAGAGGTGCGTATAGTTCTCCAGTCTTCTCTTTTTCCCCATGGAGAAGTCTGCTAGGGTATGTGATAAATATGGCATAGGTTCTACTCCAGTGGGTGGAGCCTTAGCCTATCTGGGTTTTTATGGATCAAGTGAGAGAATGTTCTTGTCAGCAGGAGAATACACAGGCTGCTTAGCACAAGGCTGGATTTGAGAAAGCCAGCTGCCCTGCACCCTGGGAAATTTGGAGCAGTGGGATGTTAGAAGTTTTTATTCTAGAAGGAGGAGGCTCTGGTCATGTAGGAAGCTAGGCTTGGGTGTTACCCTCTTGTGGAACCAGAGGATCCCCTGGGTCTCAGCTAGCTGCCTGTTTGGGCAACTCATGGTGGGCCCTCAGTCTCATTTCCAGACAATATTGCCCTTTGCATATCAGACAAGCATGCAAAGTCTAAATAATAAGGGTTTTATTGCCATGTTAAGTAGTTTTGCTTTTAACTGGTTAGGCAATAGAGACCACCAAAAAATTCTGAGTGGCAGCTTTCTCAACATGATTGCACTTGCAGATTAAAAAGAACAGTCCAGTAGCAGTGTGGAGGTTAGACTGGAGGGGTGTGAGACCAGAGGCAGAGAAATGAATAAAGCTAAAGAAAAAGAAGAGGAAGCTTGAGCCAGGGCATTGACAGAACATGAAAAGGAAAAGATATGGGAGATATTTGGAAGTAGAATCAGCAGGCTTTCCGGCTAACAACTAGATGTGGGGTAAAAGTACAGGAGATTGCAGGAGCAATCAAGGATTAACTTCCAGGTTTCTAGCTTAGAAATCTTGGTAGATAGAGGTGCCATTAATCAAGAAGAGGGATATGGGAATGAAGGAGAATAGCTGAAGATTTAAAAAGGAAGACAACGATGAATTTCCATCTTGGAAATGTTGAGTTTGATGTCCTTGGGACACCCATGAGGTTGTGTCCATATGCAGTTGGATTTATGGGTTCAGATCTCTGCAGGAAGACCTTGCCTGGAATATAGATTTGAGAATCTCCAGAATATAAGTGTAGGCTGAAGGTTATGATGGGGGAAGAAACTGTACATGAGTGTAAGTATAAACTCCCCCGCAAAACTGCCAGAATAGTGACATTGAGTTATTATGGCAGCCCCAGCCCAAGGTCAAGAAGAGTAACTCAGTGAATCTTACGAAAAGGCTTAGAATCCTCTAGAGTTCATGGAAAAAAGTACTTCATTTGGGAAGGGACCACCAGTGACAGAACAACGAAGAGAATGCTCTAGTTCTCTAAAGTACTTATCATCATGGATTAAGAAAAAAACAGTAATGACAATTCTTACTACTGCTTCTGAGAGTCTATTTTGAGTCAGATAGGTGTTTTTACATATTACCTCACTTGACTCTCACAACATCTCTGTTAGGTAGTTTCATTAGCTTCATTTTATTGCAGAAGATACTGACATTCAGAGAGATTACTTCACTCGCCTAAAGTGACCAGTTAGTAAATGGTAGAGCTGGGATTTGCATCCAGAACACCATCAACAGTGCACCTTTCACTATGGTCTAAGCATGGGGTAAAAATCCATCCCTGAAATGCTTTGTGTCAACTTCATGGTGGAAAAGCACCAGCCCAAGGACCTGGTATCAAGTCTTGGCAGTGCCTAGGTTGGCTGTTTGCCATTGGGTGCACCCCTTACCCTCTCCGAGAAGGGAAGTTCTCAGAAAATGACTGCAAGAAGCATAGGGCAGGGGCTGGCACATAAAGTCACAACAAGATCAGGTAAAGAGAGGGAATATGGCCAGACCAGGAGCTGAGAAAGAGGCCTGCAGGGTAGCACACTTATCCCAGAGCCATCCACCCATGCCAGGAAATTCAGATTGAAGTTACTATTAGGGCAGCCTCAGGGAGGAAAAGATGGCACCAAAGAGCAGCCTTCTATGTGCCAGGGGATGGGTGGGTATTAATGTCTCCCTCCTCGTCCCCCAGCAACAGTATAGAGCTGGATGGACATCTTGATAAAGGATTCCCCACTTAGCACTGTCCCATGAGCCTTGCTTCATCACGGTGCTAGATGCAGGGCAGGGAAAAGCGTACTTTCCTTGCTGTGGGCCCTGGGCTGGTGCTGGCTTCCATCTTAGTGGTGCTAGGCTGTCTGTTTCATGTAGTCTTCAGTGGCCTCCCTGTCCTTCACATCCTATTTTTTGATGACCGTCTCTGGGTTCACTGCAAATGGATTTATGGTTTTGCAATGGCAAAACAAACATGAGAACAGCTCAGTAGTTAGAGGACCTGATGAGTGTTAAAATGGAAGTTTATGACGCTTCTCTCTGGTCAGGAAAGCACCAGGTGTATGTGAGTTACACTAAGAACAAGATGCACCTGCCATTAGAATGTCTGTAATACATGCAGAGAGATGGTAAAGACTTCAGCTATGAACCCGAATGGTGGTGATCATTGTGCTGATCACTGGTAGTAATTAATGATGATGATGATGATGATGATGACTAACATTTAATGAGCACTATGTGTCACACACTGTTCTATGTGCCTTACATATATAGATGACTCTTCATAACCTACTCCTGTGAGGTAGGTGTAACCATTATCACTGTAAAAAGAGGCAAAGAAAGGTGAGATAACTTATTCAGGACCACACAGCTAGTAAGTTTTAGAACCTGGATTGGTACCCAAGGCTGTCTTTTGCTTAGAGCTTAGGCTCTAAACCTCTCTGCTAAGCTATTATTCCAGTGTACAAACTACATGTTATGGGTCAAATTGTGTCCTCCAAGAAGACATTTTCAAGTCCTAACACCTGGTACCTGTGACTGTGACCTTATTTCGACATAGGGTCTTTTATTGCAGATGTAATCAAGTTACAAAGAGATCATGTTAGAGTAGGGTGGGTTCTAACAAATATGGCCATAAACCTTAGAAGAGAAGAGGAAAGATACATACACAGAGTGGAGACAGCCATGGGAAGATGGAGGCAGAGACTGGAGTTATGCTGTAGAAGCCGAGGAATGCCTGGGGCTACCAGAATGTGGAAGAAGCAAGCAAAGATCCTTCTGTAGGGGATTCGGGGGAAGCAAGTCTCAGCAAAACCTCCAGAATGTCAGAAAACAAATTTCCGTTGTTTTAAGTCACTTGACTTTGGCATTTTGTTACGGCAGCCCTGAGAAATAAATCTGCTGTGTACCAGTCACAAAAGTGGGGGAGACATCTTCGCAGGGCCCATGCTCCAATGGCTCCGTGCAGGCCAACGTGGTTTATACCTCCATTTCCAGGGGCTGATTCTCTACATGCTTGTATCTAACGTTTATAACATTTACAGTATACAAAGCATGTTTACATATCCTACCTGTGATTGTCATAACCATCAAGGCAGATGCTACCGACAGTCAAAAATCTTTTTAAAACTAGACTTTATTTTTATTATTTATTTATTTCTATTTCAATAATTTTTGGGATACAGATGGTTTTTGGGTTCTTTACGTGAGTGGGTTCTTTTGTGGTGAATTCTGAGATCTTAGTGTACTCATCACCTGAGCAGTGTATGCTGTACCCCAAATCTTTAGGCTTTATTTTTTTGGAGTAGTTTTAGGTTTACAGCAAAAATGAGTGGAAAGTATAGAGATCTACCCATCTACTCCTGCCCTCCACACACGCACAGTCTCCTCCACTATCAACTTCCCCTGACAGAGTAGTACATTTGTCACAATTGGTGAATCTACACTGACACAACTTTCTCACCCAAAGTCCACAGTTTACATCAGGGTTCACTCTGGGGTTGTACAGTCTATGTTTTGACAAATATATAATGATATGTACTCATCATTATAGTCTCATGCTCTCCCCTCTACCCCTGGTAACCACCAATCATTTTACTGTCTCCATAGTCTTGCCTCTAGAGTTCATGGGAAGGAGTACTTCATTGGAGAAGAGGTCATCAATGACAGAACAATGAAGTTAACACTCTAGTTCTCTTAATCACTTATGTCCTGGATTAAGAAAAAAAATATTAATGGTAGCCATAATTCCTCCTACGGGTTCTGAGAGTCTATTTTGAGTCAGGTAGGAGGGTTTTTTGTTTTTTGTTTTTTTCATATTATTAATACCTCACTTGACTCTCACAACATCCCTTACCTTTTTCAGTATGCCATGTAGTTGGGATCTTACAGTATGTAGCCATTTCAGATAGGCTTCTTTCACTTAGTAATATGCAGTTAAGCTTCCCTCCTGTCTTTTCATGGCTTGATATTACATTTCTTTTTTGCACTGAATAGTATTTTATTTTCTGGATATCCTGCAGTTTATTTATCCATTCATCCACTAAAGGATATCTTGGTTACTTCCAAGTGTTGACAATTATGAATAAAGATGCTAAAAACATCCATGTACAGGCTTTTGTGTGGACATCCGTTTTCAAGCTGGTATTTGGGTAAATACCAAGGAGTGCAATTGCTGCATCATATGGTGAGAAGATGCTTAGTTTTGGAAGAAATTGCCAAACTGTCTTCCAAAGTGGCTGTAACAAATACAGTTTTTATTTGGTGGATGAGCAAAGGGTTCATGGAGGTGAATAAATTAGTCTAAGACTGGACAATATGCAGGGACTTCTACCCAATGTCTTCCTGTGTTGCTTCTCACCCAATGCTCAACCTAAGCAGGAGCCTGGAGGCCGGGCCAAAGGTTCTGACCTGAAGATATCACACTGGGTTCTAGGTTTATTGGTCACATTTTGGACCCTTACTCTGTTCCCACAAACCTGTTCCACCCACAGCTTTCCTCATTGCAGTTGAGGGGAACTCTACCCTTCTAGTTCTGTAGGTTAAAAATCCGGAGTCAGCTTCAATCTCTTTTCTTCTTTCATGCCCTATATTTATTCTTTCAAAAAATCCTGAAGACTCTTTCTTCAAAATGTATCCAGATTCTGAATCTTTAGTGCTGCCACCTTAGTTCCAGCAATTATTAGTTATGGCGTTAACTATCACCATATCTTCCTATGTACTAAGCACTGTGTCTTCCACTTACAATTTTATACATCTGATATTTGGAAGAATTTTACACAGACTAGCTTCTGAATCTGTACATTTCAAACCTTAGTTTTTCTCTCCTACCCACATACTTCCAAGGCCAGGTGCTGCAGAACACTTTCATATCAGATGCCACTTCCAGTGCTTCTCCCTGCCACGGTGCCAGGTGAGTTGGCACAGTGGATGGCTGTATTCCCAGAAGCCATTTTTTACACCAGGATGGCAGGAAAGACCGTGAATCACATAAAATATATTCACCAAACTCAAACTAAATGTATCTCCAACTCGTTTCCTCCTTAGCTGGATCTCCAAAATTCTCTTTGTCCCTCCAAAAGCAGGTGAAATGTAATGGAGGTGAAGTTGGAATGCAAAGAAACAGAACTCTTGACCAATGGCAATTGCAATATCTTGTTTTTGAAAATTTTACACATTCTGTGGTTAAGTTTTTCCCACGCCTTGGAAAACACCTTTGAAACTGAAGGGACCCAAAACTTACCTTTCATTAGCTTCATGGTAAGTCAGCTTCTGGTATATTTTAAATTGCAACCTGATCCTTTCCCCCGGACCTCCCCATTCAACTTATCTGCTTTTCCTGTTGTCATACCACCTCCATCCTTTAGGTACTGTATAAATTATCTATTATATCTGTCTTCGGTAGAATATAAGCTTCATGAGGGCAAGAATCTTTGTTTGTTTTGTTCACTGATGTTTTTCAAGTGCCTAGAACAAGGCCAGGTGCATGGTAGGTGCTCCATAAAGATTTGTGGATAAATAAATACAATAAATAATGCATAAACGAGTGAGTGAATGAACCAAAGGTAATCTAGGATCAGAATTGTGATGATCTAGGACTTCTAAATTTAAAACTTTGAGTTCTATTCCAGACTCATTTCCACTTAACCTTGGCCATGTCAGTGAACCTTTCTGGGCCTCTGCTTTCTCGTGTACGAAATTAGGTGGTTATGTATTCATTTAATTAATATCCATTGCAATCCAACTGTGGTCAAGGCATTCAAAGATACTTCCTTGCATTCAAGTGGTACCACTCAAAACGCAGAATTCATTGGCATCAAAGTCCAACCTCTTCCAAGCCCCGCCCACCTCACGTCCATCTTTAGGCCCTGCCCCGATTCGGTTCAGCCCGCCCCCAGCGTAGAGGCACCACCTTTCCTCGTTGCAGTCATCCAATAGCCAAGATACACGGCTAGGTGATTTGCGAGCGGGAGTTAGGTGTCCTCTTGGCGCCTGACCAGAGTCGGGAAATTTGGCTTCTCTTGAGTAGTCCCTTCCCCGAGTTGGCCCCGAGGTATGCGGGGTCACTCGCTGCTCGACGTTCCCTCCGAAGGGTCGGACAAGGCTCCGGAGCCCTGTCGCTGCCCTCCCTAGGAGCCCTGGGTCTTCACTGGCCGAGGTGCCCGCCCCGCGGCATTCTGGGAGTGGTAGTTTTCTTCCTTCAGGTTCCTTCCTGGCTGGCCAGTGCCCAAGACTAGCGAGACTACGATTCCCAGACGCCCAAGCGAGTCGCCGGTCACGTGGCCGCAAGGACGTGGGGCCGGTGGGCGGGGGCCTGCAGGTGCCCCGCTACTGTCTGTGACATCCAGAGCCGGCGAGCCGCTAGGTCCCCAGAGACCCCGCCATGGTACGCGCGGGCGCCGTGGGGGCGCATCTCCCCGCGTCCGGTTTGGACATCTTCGGGGACCTGAGGAAGATGAACAAGCGCCAGGTGACGGAGGCGGGTGGTGAGCGCGCCCAGGCCGGGACCGGCTGTGCTTACGAGGAGTTGGGGCTTCCCGTGCAGGGCTCCGGGAAGGGCAGCTCCCAGTGATTGCGGCCGGGCGGCCACCCGAAGCTCCCGCGCTGGGCTCTCAGGCCCTGGGTTCTACGCCCACGTGTGGGCATGGGTGTGCACTTCCTTGCCCTGACAAGAGCACAATTAGGGGAGGGTGTAGGAAAGGGGAGAATAGAAACCCCGTGCCATGGAATGTCAAATGTGGATGAGAAAGCCATAGCCACGCTTGTGGGAGAGTTGACTATGTGAGCGACAGCTGTTTGCGCGTATTTGAAGGGCCACCCGGTGAAGAGGGAACCGATTTCTCTGTGGGGCTTCAGAGGCCTGACTGCCTGCGGGTGGAAGTGGCAGAAAAGCAGGCGAGAGGGAAGAACTTTCCTACAATGGGAGCTGTCCAGCGATGCCTCCCAAAGCAGTTTCTTTCCAACCTGGGCAGTTGTTTTTCCCCTGACCGTGGGTCTGGACTCAATAATGCTCCCTGTGCCTAGAGAGCTCACAAGCGGTGCGCAATCATTGTGGATTCAACCCACGTTCCCAGCGGGATTCCAGAAGCCTTCTCTAACTTCTGAGATGCCATCATTCTGGCTGCACTATGAATGTAGGAGGCAGCGTAGGGTCTTTGGGCAGCTGGGGTGGTTGAATTCCCTCTCCTTTGTGAGAAGACCTCAGAGGAAAACGTCCCTCTTGCTCTCTCCTTAGCCACTTATTGGCCATCATCACTGTCTTTGGGTCCTTATCTCTTCACTATAAGGTTAAGAGTGAGTAGGGATTGGAAAGGAAGCCCTCTCAGTCAGGAAAAATACGATTATGTAAGCTTCTAGGTAGAGAATTTGGGGGACCTCTAGGGCCTAAATATCACGGTGGATACTAATGCCACTATTACTACTAATAAATTGTGCTAAGAAAAATGGGACCTTCCAACCAAGGGATTTTGCTTGTCTTTGAAAATGGTAATAATCCTTATTATTTTGAGGGCATCCAGTTTCATTTGCTCCATCAGTTGAGATGTGGGGTGGTGCCCATGGGAGGTCACAACTACTCCTTTAGGCATATGTGTTTTTCCCCTCTCACTCTCCTCCCCCTCCCCCAAGTAGAATTTCAGACTAGTGCAGTCGTGTGGGAAAGTTTGATAATTTCTATTTCATCAACCGTGTTTAGGATGTGGTAATGTCTAGGTGTGCACAGCTGATATACTCCTATTTCTGGAAGATGAGTTGTCGTAGAGATTATCACCAGCTTAAAAAAGTAACTGCTAATGTCCTGAGCATTGATGCTGTTCAATACCCTACAGGAAGCAGAGCTTTGTTTAAAAATTTAGACTTAATGGCTGGGTTTTTAAAATGTCTCTAAAATTAGTACTGACTACTGATGGCTGTAATTGCAGACTGTCAGAAAAGGCCCTCTGATGAGTGTATTGATCCCTAAACCACTTTGCCCTTTGAAAGATCAGTGTGTTTTTTGCTCTCAATGATAAGGCCTGCCAGTAGCTGGCTGTATTGCCTGTTTTGCTAGTCTTCTAATTAAAATTCAGCAAGCTCAAATCTACTGCGTCTCGGTACTTTTTAAAAAAGCTTTGTCCGTTTGCTTTTTGTTGTTGTTCCTCTTCTTCCCTCCAAAATAGCATCTTATGACACCTTGTCAGGCCTGCATGCTCCACCAGTCTTGAAAGCAGGACCTTCTTTCTCTGCCCCTGCTTACTATTAAAGCAGGACCCACATGCAAGACAAGGGCACTTTGTTTCTGCAGTGAGGAAGAGAGGAAGAAATACAGCTACTGGCAGTGCTGCTGCTGTCAGCCAGAATCTTTGGTCTGAAATGTTTGCTTAAAACTCTTAGACGTTGGCTGTTTAATCTTTGGTTGACAATGACTGAGTGTGGACTTACTTCTACACTCTGTCGTGAGCATTAAGTACTGAGCATACAAAGTTGGTAGGCAAAGGTGAACAACAACAAAAGCACCCGTGAAACGTGGTGGTGGTTTGGTTTTTTTAGACCCCAGTCAGCTTGTCAGGAGTTCAGTCAAAATTACTTTTCTGGATTCCAGGATTTTAAGCCTAGAATCTCATTAGTAGATTTCTTAAAGTTAAGGTGTTGCAAGTATGATCTGTGGTTTCTCAGTTTGATTTTTAGATTTTTGTGTATTTGGGCATTTCCTTAGCAGGTAGATGGTTTGCTCAATGGAAGCTTTTTTGAGGAATTGATTTTGCTTCCCCTTACTGAACTTTTCAAGCTTGGGAAATTATATGGGAAAATATATTCTTGGTACGAGGTCGTCACTGGATAAGTGGCAAGATTTTATAATTTGCTTTTATCAGGGTGGAACCAGATGGCTTGAAAACTTGTCTAAAAACGGCAATCTTTGTTTAAAACCATGGTTTGGGGCTTTCCTAATTGGATATGTAATTCATTATGGAACAGTGGTGATTTATCAAGTGCTTTCAGTCAGGCAGAGCAGCTGGGGAGGGTTTTGAATGTGAATTCCAGTGAACAACTTCTGCTTTAGCGTGGCGTGACTTGTAAGGCTGATTTTACTTTAGAAGCAGTGTTTTTTTGTTGTTGTTGTTGTTGTTGTTGGACACTCAATATTTATTGAATGAAGACATGAATTTTTTTTATCTCTTCTAAATGCTCACTTCGTTGCATTCTTAAATATTTGCTTTGTGATTTTTGATTTTTTCCGTTATGCTCTTTGAGCTTACGGTGAAATGGTGTAAAGACTTTGATTGTTTCATGGCAACTTTCTGGTAAATATTCTTCATTTGATGAGGGATAAAAGACTACATATTGGGTACAGTGCACACTGCTCCAGTGACAGGTGCACTAAAATCTTAGAAACGACCACTAAAGAACTTAATCCATGTAACCAGAAGAAGCAATGGTTTAACGTATTATAGCCCAACACTTTGACAATGTCTGCTTAGCACTCCAGTTTCATTTTTCAGTCTCCTGGGAATATAATGATAGTTTCATAATTTGCTATTGACACAGTAGCCAAGTCGCTTTAAAAAATGGTGTGTAGGCTGAGTGCAGTGGCTCACGCTTGCAATCCTAGCACCTTGGGAGGCCGAGGCAGGTGGATCATTTGAGGTCAGGAGTTCAACACCGGCTAGCCAACATGGTGAAGCCCTGTCTCTACTAAAAATATAAAAATTAGCCGGGTGTGGTGGCGCACGCCTATTATCCCAGCTACTCGGGAGGCTGAGGCAAGAGAATCGCTTGAGCCAGGGAGGCGGAGGTTGCAGTGAGCAGAGATCGCGCCATTGCACTCCAGCCTGGGCAACAGAGTGAGACTCCATCTCAAAAAAAATCCTTCATAATTGCATCAGATTACCTATTGTTACGTTTTAACATTAACAAGAGACAGTTTTGAGCTCTGCTTTTCCTACCTTACATCAGTCAGAATACGTTTTCAGAATAGAGAAAAGTTTAAAGAAGAAAAGTCAATGACTCGTAATTTCACTATCCTAAAATAGCCTCTCTTAGAGTCTTGGGGCATCTCTTTGTGTTTGTTTTATCGTTTGGTGAGCTCCTACTGCAGCTTACATTTTTCACTCAACATACTGTGTTTGGTCGTGTCATTAAACTTCCTTTTTATTTTCCTCCCCTAACCCAACCCACTTTCTCCTCCACTCCTGTTAAGTTCTTTATGCATTGTTTTAAATAGTGGACTAATCTGCCATTTTCTTTTTCTCTCTTTTTTTTTTTTTTTTTGAGATGGAGTCTTGCTCTGTCACCCAGGCTGGAGTACAGTGGTGCTATCTCGGCTCATTGCAACCTCCGCCTCCCAGGTTCAAGAGATTCTTGTGCCTCAGCCTCCCGAGTAGCTGGGATTACAGGTGCATGTGCCACCATGCCAGGCTAATTTTTGCATTTTTAGTAGAGTTGGCGTTTCACCATGTTGGCCAGGCTGGTCTTGAACTCCTGAGCTCAGATTATCTGCCCACTTCGGCCTCTCAAAGTACTGGGATTACAGGCGTGAGCTACACCGCACCTGGCCCCATTTTCTACTCAGTTATTTCCCTGTTGTTGCTCATTTATTGCCTTTTCCACATTATTAGAATTAAGACTGTAATGAATGTCTTCGGGCCATAATTCTCAACCTGCACTCACCATTAAAGATGGTTATTTTATCACTATTTATTCAACAAATTGAATACTTAGCTTTTTGCCAAGCCCATGTTGAATCTTGAGGATACAGCTATGAGCAAGGCTGAAATGATGCCTACTTTTGTGGAATGTAAGGTCTAGTGCAAAAGACACTTTAGGTAATTACATGCTTAATTATGATGCTGATGAACGATATTAAGAAATACAGGATGCAGTGAGAATATGTAATAGGGAGATCTAGGCTGGCCAGAGTGGAGGTTGGCAAACCCCACTGCACCACCTGTTTTTGTAAAGTTTGATTGGCACACAGCCATGCTCTTTCTTTTACATATTGTCTATGGCTGCCTTCCCGCTACGTTGGCAGGGCTGAGTAGTTTCAATGAGACTATGTGACCCGTAAACATAAAATATTTACTGTCTTACCCTTTACACAAAAAGTTTGCTGATTTCTGGTCTAGCCGGTCAGGGCAGGGTTCTGTTGGGCACTGGCATTTAAAGGTGGATGTAAAGGTGAGTGTTGGTAAACTGAGGGGTCCAGGGAGGGAGCCTTCTGGGTGAAGGCCCTGGGGTGGAAAGCAGCATGTGAGGTGGAAGCATGGACAGTGTGACCAGTGCAGCTGGGGTGAGGCGAGCTTCAGCAGCTGAAGTGGGGCTGGGGGGATATATCAGACAGGGCATTAGAGGCCATATTGTAGTTTAGTCTTCATCCTCAGAGTAGTGGGATACAATCAAAGGGCTTTAGGCAGGGCATAGACATGACCAGGTGACCAGATGTGCATTTGAAAACCAGTACAGTCAAGCACCATATAATGATGTTTCTGTCAATGATGGACCACATACACGATGGTGGTCCCATAAAATTATACCATATTTTTACTCTGCCTTTTCTATGTTGAGTTACACAAATACTTAGCAGTGTGTTACAGTCACCTGTAGTATTCAGTCTAGTAGCAAGCTGTACAGGTTTCTAGCCTAGGAGCAATAGGCTACACCGTATAGCTTAGGGGTGTAGTAAGTGACACCATCTGGGTTTGTATAAGTACACGTTATGATGTTCAAACAACAATAAAACCACCTAACAACGCATTTTTTCAGAATGTGTCTGTCATAAAGTGGCGCATGACTGCCCTGATTGTAGCACAGAGAATGGATCGGAAGAGGTGTGCACAGGCATTAGGAGACCTGTCATGAGGCTGTCACAGCAGCCTGATGGGCCCCGTTGGTGATATGATGAGAGTGGCGGCAGTGGGAATAGAGAGAACTGTACAAACTCCAGACATGTTTGGAAAGCCAGAATGTATAGAATGAATGGGTACGGGGTGGCTCCAAATAGCAGGGCGATAATAATGTCATTTACTGAGAGAAGGATCACTAGCACTGAAAGCTTTTAGAGAAGGTAAGTTTAATTTTGACATGTTGAGCAGGAGGTATCTTTAAAGACGTCTGAGTGGAAACGTCAGGTAGGCAGTTGGAAGTCTCTGAATTGGGAGTAGTTAGCATGACGGGACCAATGCCAGCATTCAGGTAGAGGAGGAGGTTCAGATGGAGGAGGAGCAACTGGCAGGAAGACAAGAAAGTGGTCAGAAGTGGATGGCATGCCATCGTGGAAGGCAGGGGCCAAGGGTTTGAAGAAATGATCGTGTGTTGAGAGCTGCTGGAAGGTCAGGTAAGGTGAGGGCTGACAGTTATCCTTTGGATTTAGTGAGCATGTGACTGATTATGTAGGTTGAGGACTGAATATAGATGGTGAAGAAGGGGAGCAACTTGGGGTAGACACTGTTTTGAGAAGAGCTGTGAAGGAGAAGAGAGAGTGTGAAAGCTGGAGGAGGATGTGAGGTGGAAGAAGGGTTTGCGATGGGAGAGTCTTTAGCTGATGGGAGGAGGAGGTATAGAGCCATGATTCAACTTTCACTGCACCTCAGAATCACCCCACCCCTCCCAGCGATCCAGCTGGTCTGGGATGGACTTTCCAGGGCTTCCCCGATGATTCTAAGGTGCAGCCAAGGTTGAGAACCAATGGTATAGAGCAGTGGTTCTCAGCTGTGATTCCCACGCCAGCAGCTTTCGTGTCGCCTGGGAATGTGTCTGAAGTGCAGTCCTCAGGCATCGCCAGCTGATCCTAGTGCACACTGATGCTTGCACGCTGCCGCTGTAAAGAACGGTCCATATACCCAGAAGTCAGAACCACGTAGAACCACCTGGGAAGTCTCTATTTGAACTTCCTGAGTGTCTTTCAGCCTGACTTTTCCAGGCCTTGTGTATTTATTTATTTATTTATTATTTTTTTGGAGATGGAGTCTCGCTCTGTCGCCCAGACTGGAGGGCAGTGGCCGGATCTCAGCTCACTGCAAGCTCTGCCTCCCGGGTTTACACCATTCTCCTGCCTCAGCCTCCCGTAGCTGGTACTACAGGTGCCCGCCACCTCGCCCGGCTAATTTTTTTGGTATTTTTTAGTAGAGACGGGGTTTCACCGTGTTAGCCAGGATGGTCTTGATATCCTGACCTCGTGATCCGCCCGTCTCAGCTTCCCAAAGTGCTGGGATTACAGGCTTGAGCCACCGCGCCTGGCCGGCCTTGTGTATTTTAAACTGTATTTAAACTGTGTTTAAAACTGTATTTTAAATTGTACTCAATGCTCAAAAAGAGTTCATACCACCACATTCCAGCTCAGTTAAAATTGAATTTGGATAGTTGAGGAAAATGATGTTGCCCAGAGCCACGTGATCCAGGTCCTCACTCCAAACTCAATTCAAAAAGATGTTCTGGAAAGCTGGTAGGGAGCTAAGATGGGATCTAACTTGTCTAACATCACTGCCTCCAAAACACTAAAACTATATTAATAGCAAGGAGGTTTTAGAAGTTATCAGTTACTCCAGGATACGCCCAGGAAAGGAAACAAGATCAGCCAAATACTAGAAGCTGGAAAACAGATGGAAGAATGGGAACTGGCACAGCCAGAGAAAGCCAGGATCTGAGCGGCACTGGGGGAGGCTGTGGCTCTTCAGGTTTGTGAGGCAGAGAGAGTCCTGAGACCCAGGAATTGGTGTCCCCAGAACTGAAGGCGAAGGGGAGATAGGGCTGAAATAAATTTGATTGGGTAGAAAGGCATAGAAGCAGTGAGACCCCCTCTCTCTTGTCTTCCACCCAGAGGCCTCGCCTTCCTCAGCAGAGGTCTGGGAGTTCATTGCCTGGAGAGGGGAACAGAAATCTCTGGAGGAGGGGCTGCCAGGCCTGGTAGGGTTGTGGCTCCCACCCTATAAGTGACTGTGCACACTGCATGCTGAGGGTAGAAAAACAGAAGTGAGGGGTGAAGGACCTGACAGAACATGGGTCCTCAGGTATACACAGAGGTGAGCACAGGTGCCAGGAGAATAGGCACCTGCGGCCCGGTGGAAGGGGGTCATTGAACCAGTGGGGCTAGACCCACGTGGGGATAGAGCCATTTTGGTTCCGGGGTGTGTTGCTGAGAGTGGGTGGCCCCAGTGGAGGGAAGATCTTTGGAGATGTGGATGGGGGCCCAGGAATTAAGATAGCACAGTGTTGATGGACCACCCACCTGGCTCTGCAGATCACCCCAACAACTGCAGGGGTTGTGAAGAGGAAGATTGAGGCAGGTACCAAAGTAAGGAGCCTCCCTGGTGGGCGGTGCTGGCGATGCCATGAGGGGCTTTGATTTTGAGTGGTCCTACCCACAGCAGCCTTAGTCCCTGTTGCGCCTGGAAGGAAGGCGGATGTTTGGGCTGATAGGTCAGCTCCAGCCCGACAGGGTGTTGGCACATGGGCAGGTGTTGTTTTCTCCTTTAGTCACCAGGAGTTGGCAGGTGCAGCAGGCAGCTGTCAGCAAGGAAGAGCCTGTGCTTCAGCTTGTGCCATGCTGCAAGGAGCGAGGCAAGCCCAGTGGGTCTAAACGCAGTGGTCTGAGGTAGAGTGGGTGGGCTTCTACCTCCTTCTCAGAGCTGATGTAACTAGTGCTTATGCGTTAACTCGTGTGACCCGCCCACCTGTACTCTTTTTTTTTTTTTTTTTGTAACGGAGTCTCGCTCTGTCGCCCAGGCTGGAGTGCAGTGGTGCGATCTCGGCTCACTGCAAGCTCCACCTCCCGGGTTCACGCCATTCTTCTGCCTCAGCCTCCTCCCAAGTAGCTGAGACCACAGGCGCCCGCCGCTACGCCCAGCTAAATTTTTTTTGTATTTTTTAGTAGAAACGGGGTTTCACTGTGTTAGCCAGAATGGTCTCGATCTCCTGACCTCGTGATCTGCCTGCCTCAGCCTCCCAGAGTGCTGGGATTACAGGCGTGAGCCACTGTGCCCGGCCCCTAACCAAATATTTGTTATTTACCTTTTAAAACATTTATGAAAAATTTAAACATCAAGATGTTTAGCGTTTCTGTTCACTGGTTTTAAAATGTCATTTTTAGATGCAGGATGACCTCATTGCCAAGCACTAGGATAGGACTCGGAAGCTTCCGTTTGAGGCTAAAGGTAGTTGTAGGTGAATCCACAGTGTGCGGATCTGGGTGAGACCTGTGCTCAGCATGCTGCACTGTGTCTGGAAATGGTCTTCACCGGGAGGCTCTGGTGGCAGGCCTTGAGTAGTGGAACCCTCTAGGGTGTAAGGTGCTGGGAAATCCCGAAGAGGTGATGAGGGCCTCCTTGGGGCTTTAACAAGACAGGCCTCACAGATTGCTCTTTTTTTCCTCCCCTCTCTCTCACTTAAGGAGAGATATTTGCCAGGCTCTTTCCAGGGACAAAAGTTGAAATACTGCAGAATTTTGTCCCTTGTGTTAGTTTCCTGTCCTAAAACCGTGTCTTTGGAAAAGTTTGATGAGTGCATCTCCAGCTTCAGGGTGGCGGGTCTTCTGCCACTGGTTTTCACTGTGGTTCCTCTTTTTCATTCCAGCTCTATTACCAGGTTTTAAACTTCGCCATGATTGTGTCTTCTGCACTCATGATATGGAAAGGCTTGATCGTGCTCACCGGCAGCGAGAGCCCCATCGTGGTGGTGCTGAGGTACGTCCCCCAGGCTGGCCTCCAGCCTCCAGCCTCCATCACAAGGCTGCCCTGGGTCTGAGGAGCAGAGCAGCCTTAAGTGAAAACCTGTATGACAGCTGAAATTCAGGATTTTAATTGGATAAATTATTAGTCTTTATTGATACCTATTTTGAGAATGTTTCTTTTTTTCTGGCTTTTGAAAAATCTTATCTTTCTTAGTAGATATTTTAGAGCTTTAACCATGTTGGTGCTCGTGCACCTAATCCATGTCAAATGACAATTTAATAATATGATATTCATGCATTATTTCTATACAAATTGATTTTTAAACATAACTAAAAATGTTACTTCATTTTCTTTGTACCAAACAGGCAGGGCGTCTGTATCCCCAGCGCGTAGCATTGTGTCTAGTATTTTTTTCAAGCTTCTTCAGTAATACTGGTGTATTGATGGCTACTATCTTCTTGAGACTATGATGCTTATAAAAGTACAGCATGTTTATTTTAGAAAAGTTACCACTAGAGTTAACTTCACACAGCCATAAAGCCATCCAAGGGGAAAAACTTAACATCAGTTTGAAATCAAATGGCCGTGTTTGGGAGCTGGTAGGTGCTTCAAGATGCCGTCTGTCTGGTGTGTCTTAGGTCATCAGATCTGTTGTTTTCAAGGTGGCATGGTGGGCTGTGGCAGTAACTTGGGCAGAGTCACAGCTTACCAGGGCAGGAGCCGAGGCCAGAACATAGGGCTCTTAGCTCGCATACCAGTGCCCTTTCCCTCCACCGGGCCTTGCCACCACCTTGTGGGGTCATAGCCATGATCCACGCCCCACCAGGCCGCCCTCATGTGGTTGGCCAAGGGGCACACTTCTAGAGATGGAGTTTCCGTGAATTTAGAAGACTGAGGCCAGCCTAGCTCACAGCAGAGCTGTGGGACCTCCGACCCACTCGTGTTTACACTATGCTTTAGGGAGGCCCCTGGCGTTGGGGTGGGTGGATTAGGAGTGGGGAGAAGGGAAGTACATTCATGGATTCAGGAAACCTTAACCTTGCTTCACATGTAACAGTTCCACGCTTGTATGTTTTATGTGGTTACACTTCCTGGTAAGATTTCATTTGAAGGAAGGATTTTAAGGCTTTTTTTTTTTTTTTTTTTTTTTTAAAAGAAGAAGGAATTTAAAACCTCAAATTTAGATGGACCCTCTCCTTTAACAGACAAGGAACCTGAGGCCCAATGAGGCCAGGCCTCAAGCATCTCCCAGTAACTTTTGGCAGAGCCAACACTAGATCTGAGATTTCCTGGCCCTCCTCAGATGTCACAGACACACTTCCACACAGGAGCTAGTGTGAAATTGCTGCATTTAGGGACTTTTTTTTTTTTTTAAAGCATCCTTTGTAATGTTAAAGCAATTTGGTTTGTCAGCATAAACCAATGACATCCCTAAGGGATGTGTGGTTTTTGGGGGAATCTGGCCCATGAGGAAAGCAAGTAGACATTGATATTAGTGAAACATTGAAAAGAACTGCTCTCCTGATAGGACATGATAGTGACCCTTGATGTCCAACTTCAGGACACCTATGGCCTCTGTCGTCTGTGCAGGGATCTTTTCCTAGCTGCAGTTCTCTTACACTGTTACTTTTCTATCAACATCTTCCCACTGTATCTTCAGGAATTTTGTTGAAGGAGTAAAGATGAAGCCACAGATGAAGAAATTATCTTAAACATTTTAGCTTTTTTTTTTTTTTTTTTAACCCTGAAACAATTATGTTTTATTTTCAGAAGAAGACAAAATAGAATTTCATATTGGGGGACAGAACAAACTCAAATTTGTTGACTGTGATGTTTTCTCTTAAGTCAGTTGTATTTCTAGCCCTTTTCCCCTGTCATTCAGATTGGCTGATTTTGAATGCTTCATCCATGACCATACTTAGTGGCACTGGTTTGACAGGCTGCATTTCTCCTTGCCACTTTCTGCACCTGCTGAGATGTTCGAGGTGGGCCAGGCTGGAGGGAAGGAGGGCAAGCTTCTCGAACTCTTGTTGGGAGCCATGGTTTTCTTTGTTTCCGCTAGAGCTGCACGGAGCTTCAGTGGTTCATTCTCCTCAGGTTCTTCCTGCTCAGCAGCCGTTACTCGTCCTTGGTTGCACAGCCCCCTGTCAAGCTGTATTTCTAGGTCTTATTCTCTCACGTATTAAAGCAAAGAATTAGCACACACATATGTATGTGTGTGTGTATGTATGTGTGTGTATATATATATTATATATATATAAAAAAAATGAACTTTTCAAATTTTAGCTTCCAGCATATTGCAATTTACTTTGAATCCACCAAAGATTTTGGCACAGGTTTACATTGGTATCATGTGGAATTATTTATTGACTTCCACAATAACCCAGTCCATGTTTGTTAGAATTGGGCTTTTGTAGAATATGGTGGAATTCTCCACCATATTCTCCTGCTGCTGCAGGAGGCGAAGGACTTGGGTTCCCGTTTGTCCCAGCCTCAGTTTGGCATCAGGGCGGGTCGTGCTCCCCAAGTGCTTTCATGTGTGCCTCATTTCTTAAGTAAGGATTGCAGTATCCTAAGTGCTGGGGATCTGCTCTAAATGAAAGGATTGCCCTAGATGATTAGCTGTAAGTCTGCAGTTCTGGAGGAAAACGCTACTGTATTTGTGGATGCAGGACTTTTTTGAAAGCTAAAAATTGGTAGCTTTTACTTCAGAGTTGACGTTAATCCTGGTTTCTTTTCTACCTGATACGAACTGCAGAGGGTCCTGCCAGTGCTCATGACACGATAATGTCAGTAGAAGTCATTTCCTTTCGCACATGTTACTACCTTGAGCAGTCAGAAGGAAGCCGCAGTGGCTTGTTTTATAGCTCCTGAGACCTACTTGACTATTGAGTTTCACCTCTGACATGTTTATTCTGATCGCCTTTTGGACATAGGGTAATGCTGATGCTGACTTTGTGCTTCTTTCTAGTGGCAGTATGGAGCCGGCCTTTCACAGAGGAGACCTCCTGTTCCTCACAAATTTCCGGGAAGACCCAATCAGAGCTGGTGAAATAGTTGTTTTTAAAGTTGAAGGACGAGACATTCCAATAGTTCACAGAGTAATCAAAGTTCATGAAAAGTAAAGAGGCTTATTTCTTTTTGGTTTTGTTTTGTAAATTTTTGGTAGATTCATGGCTAATTAGAAACTAGTAAAAGCACAGGATGATGTCGTGAGTTCTGCCATTTTCTCACTGGGTGACTTTGGACCGACTGCGTAACTCTTTCTGTAGGATGAGAGTTGTGGTAGTTAAACCCACAGTAACTCACAGAGTGATTATGAGAATTAAGTGAACTAATGTTTACTAAAGCAATTCAGAAACTTAAATTGCTGCGCAAATGTAAGATGTGATATATTATGACATGGTAGTTATTTGAAGGAGTTCAAAGAAAATCAAACAGTTTTGATATGAAAATTATTTTCTGAAATGCAAAAAAACTAGCTGTTTTTTCTATGTTTGGCCAAAGTGGCATCTTCAGCAGTAATATTAGTCCTGGATGGATAAAAATTCCTTTTCCAACTCATCTCATGATTTGGTCGTTGCATATTCTGCATTAATTTTCCATTGCCACATCCCCCACTCCCCAAACAGCCTTGCTGTTAATACCAGCCATGACTGACTTATTAAGATCCTTTTCTGGAACCGGAAACATTTACTTCTTGCTCAAATATATAAAGTTCCCATGAGAGAGTACTTCACATGATTGGTAAAAGTGTACATTTCATATATACTTGGTTATTCATTTACCTTTATGCAGCTTAGTATGGATTTTTATCTGTATGAGTCAGAATTAAATTTAGGTATGCCTAGGTATGTTTTTTAATAATGGAGCATTTCTCACTCTGTATGTGTGTGTGTGTTTGAGTTTGACAGAGAGAAGTAACTCCTTGTACATATCTGGTATTAGATTCCCATTCCATTCACTGCTTCTTTTTTGAGATGGAGTCTCACTGTGTCGCTTAGGCTGGAGTACAATGGTGTGATCTCCGCTCACTGCAACTTCCGCCTCCTGGGTTCAAGCGACTCTCCTGCCCCAGCCTCCTGAGTACCTGGGACTACAAGCATGCACCATCCTGCCTGGCTAATTTTTTTTTTTTTTTTTTTTGAGACAGAGCCTCGTTCTTGTCTCCTCGGCTGGAGTGCAATGGCGGGATCTCAGCTCACTGCAACCTCTGCCTCCTGGGTTCAGGCAGTTCTCCCTTAGCCTCTCAAGTAGCTGGAGTTACAGGCACGTGCCACCACACCTGGCTAATTTTTGTATTTTTAGTAGAGATGGGTTTTCGCCATGTTGGCCAGGCTGGTCTCAAACTCCTGACCTCAGGTGATCCACCTGTCTCAGCCTCCCACATTGCTGGGATTATAGGCGTGAGTAACCGCGCCTGGCCCATTTACTGCTTCTTCACAAGTGTACCCCACAGATATGGATACTCATTCACTTCACATTACTCTACACATGAGAACAATCCAGTTTCATCCTGTGCTGATACACTGGTCCTGTGCTAACGGTTACTTGATGCCTACCTGTTAGATTCCTGAGGAAGAAGCATCCTCAATCATGATGTGACAGTACTTGCACTGACTTACAATTAATTTCTAAAGATGATCAATTGTTCCAAGTTGAGGAAATGATTATTTGCTCTAATTTGCATGAATTATGAGACACTGTCAGGATTTTTATCCTGATTTCCTTTATAACCGTGTCTGCAAACCAGCTTGCTCTTTTTAATATGGTTTCAAATCTTTGGGGGTTTTTGGCATTTTATCACATTATAATAGTGCATTCTTTTTTCGTCTCTCTTATTGAAAGAAGACCCTCTTTACAGCTCCATAATACTACAATATTATGTTTCTAGAGTCAAGGCTATCTGAGCACCAGTTTAGAATGCTTAAAATGGGTCCCACATGTCTCTTTAACACACTGGTGTTATGCCATTTGTGATTCTTGTTTCCCTGCAAATTCTACTTTATGCTACCGTGGTCAGTGGTGAAGGAAATAATGCAGTAACAAATTGTGCATTTGGCAAGGAAAAGGAAATCTGAGGACAGCCTAGAGCACACTTGCATTTAAATTACCTTGTGCTCAAATCTGTGTGATCTAGGATTAAGTTTATATCTAGAGTGAAGAGGAATATCATCCATGTTAACAAATTGGTCTATGAGGCTGGGCATGGTGGCTTATGCCTGTAATCCCAGCACTTTGGGAGGCCGAGGCGGGTGGATCACTTGAGGTCAGGAGTTCTAGATCAGCCCGGCCAACATGGCAAAACCCCACCTCTACTAAAAGTGCAAAAGTTACCTCGGTGTGGTGGCTCACACCTGTAATTCCAGCTACTCAGAGACTGAGGCAGGAGAATCGCTTGAACCTGGGAGGCAGAGGTTGCAGTGAGCTGAGATCGCACATGGCACTTCAGCTTGGGTGACAGAGCAAGACTCCATCTCAGACAAACAAACACACAAACAAAAAACCAAATTGTTCCATGAGGTCTAAGAATGAAAACAGTTCAAGTCCAGCACAGGTTGTTAAACCAGCTTCATGTCCTGACTTCTGACCTGTTCTGACTTGAAGTGAATGAAGTGAGCCTGGAAAAGCTCCTTGTCAGCAGTGTTTTTGTGTATTACGAATCTGGACTTGAAAGAATTGCACAGTGGTGATTCACATGATTTTACCTACTGATGAATGACACGAATACACTTGTTTACAGGTTAAAAAAATATTAGGTCCTAGTATATTCGTCATTCCCAGAAGCCATGTGGTGAGAAGGAATTCTTCATTGTGTGCTGTGCTGGAAGCAAATTGTTGCCCTTGTGCTTGGTCATGCTTTTTGTTGTCACGGTTACTTGAGTGTTTTGGAATTGAAGTCTACAAAATGGTCATTAGATTTGTGCTTCAGTTGAATGGTTGTCTTAAGCAGTCATCTTAGATTTTAAAAAGGTTAGTTTATCTTTGACTGTTTTTCTAAATGCTCCTGTCTGACAGTAAAGTCTTGGGTAAACTAATATTTTTGTAAATGATGCTGTGCCGAAAATAATTTTTGAGAGGACATTATTTTGCTTTCCAGAGATAATGGAGACATCAAATTTCTGACTAAAGGAGATAATAATGAAGTTGACGATAGAGGCTTGTACAAAGAAGGCCAGAACTGGCTGGAAAAGAAGGACGTGGTGGGAAGAGCAAGAGGGTGAGAATTCACCTTTAACTTATATAGAAGGCTATGGAAAACACTTAGAAATGAAGAAATTAAATCGATAGGCTGAGTCGTTAATTACAAATCAGGAGAGTTCTAAGCAGTTCTAGTTTATCCTGTGAAGACAAATACAACGTATAAATTCCTAAAGACCTAAAATCTAAAACGGAGCCCAGTTACCTATATGATGGGTTCAAATCTGTTTAAAAATAAATCCAGCCAGGCGCGGTGGCTCACACCTGTAATCCCAGCACCTTTGGGAGGCCAAGGCAGGAGGATCACTTGAGCCCAGGAGTTCAAGACCAGCCTGGGTAATATAGGGATACCCCATCTCTATTAATAAAAATTTTTTTAAAATTGTTCTTAAAAAATGAATAAAAATAAATCCTCACTGAGAGATTAGTTATTTGTGGATTTTAAATAACCATTACAAGAAAGTCTCCCAGAGATAACCACTGTTTAACATTTCAGGGAATGCTGTAGATACTCTCTGGGCTGGTACAGATGTATGTTATACATATATATAATTTTACTTAGAATTTGATTGTTTTTCACCCAGCAGGAAGTTGGAAATAGCTTTTCGTGTCAAATCTACATCTATATCTTTTTAAGTGGCTACAAGCTGTTTTATTGCGAATACAAATTTATTTAACCAAGCCCCATTTTGGTGGACACTTAGATTATTTCCCATTTTTCGTAACTAGAAACATTTCTGTGATACATCTTTTAGTATTCATCTTTGTATAGTTGTCCAGCAATGAGTTCTGCTTCTGATTGACATAACAGAGAATGTGTCCTCATTAAAACCCAAAAAAGGAAATTCTTCCCCTCTCGGCAACCCGTTTTATGTTGAACAGATGTAGAAATGTTTTTTTTTTTAATCTTACCTAAATCTCACTAGCTTTTTAAGGCTGGAGAGACTGGCTACCGTTTTGTAAGATTTAGCGTTATCACTCAGATTGTGGCTTACGGCTTCTTCCTACTCCTTTAACCATTTTTCTTTGTTGCATTTTCACTTGAATATCTCCGGGGGGACCAGGAGGGCTTCCAGTTAGTCCATCCTGTCTTTCTAGACACTCTGGTGAAAGACTTTGGATAAGAGAGAGGATGGAGCTACTGATGTATAAAAGCCTGGAAGGTACTATGGGTGTGCTACCTTGTCTCCCACGAGCAGAGGTGATTGAGACCTGGGTCCGTCTGATTACATATTGCTGTTAATTTTGTCAGCGTAATCATTGGCTGGTTTATGCACTGAACCTCCTCTCTCTGGGCTCATAATCATATATCAGTATAAGTTGTGCTATTCACATTTGTATTTGCTACCCCATACATTTATTTGTTATATCTGACAAGCACTGGGAAATCAAAATAATTATTTGCATTACAAACTCATTACTCATGTGCTTTGAAAGCTTTATCTAACAGCAGTTTTTATATAGGCTATCTGAATCTTCTCTTCTAAATAAAAACTAGATTTGTGAAAGTTGCCTATTCTTTTTGTATAAGCGGCTTAACTATTTTACTTGTAGCAAGTGAAGACAACCAGCATCACTATCTCAACTCAAGTGCCTACTTAGAAAACTTGTCCTGGCTGCCAGTGCTGATGCTCCTTACTAATAAAGCTGTTTGAGACAGGGCTGAATACATCCTTACAGCCCCGGTCAGTGGCATTCCCACGTACGATTCATTTCCTAAGACTGATTTATAGTATTTTCAGATGTTGCCATCATCATGTTATAAACAATTTTTATATCTCTTGCTTTTTATCCCACAATTTAGGTTTTTACCATATGTTGGTATGGTCACCATAATAATGAATGACTATCCAAAATTCAAGGTAGGAATTTATGTGTGTCTATATTTGTTTACTTAGTTAAATATTGGAGCTTTTACTTGTGCAACTGTAAAGAGGCAGTCTTCTTAAAACATGTTGCCATTAATAGGCCTGCAGAATATCTATAGTTAACCACAAATTAATGTAGTCATTTAAAGTAGCAACATTTAAATTAATTATTTAAAATAGCTACTTTCCCCCTGTGTGTTCATGTTCTAATATGGCATTTATCTAATTGCTGCTTTTTATTATGGAAATTTTCACACACACACAAAAGTAGTCCCATAAACTAGTAATGCTTACCTCTCAACTTCAACAAAAATGGTATCTCTCTCTCTCTCAATATATATGTGTATATATGTGTGTGTATATATCATATATATGTAAATGTGTGTGTGTGTGTATATATATATATATTTTTTTTGGACGGAATCTGGCTCTGTCACCCAGGCTAAAGTGCAGTGGCACAATTTCGGCTCACCGCAACCTCCGCCTCCCAGGTTCAAGTGATTCTCCTTCCTCAGCCTCCCTAGTGGCTGGGATTACAGGTGTGCACCACCACGCCCAGCTCATTTTTGTGTTTTTAGTAGAGACAGGGTTTCACCATGTTGGCCAGCCTGGTCTCGAACTCCTGATCTCAGGTGATCTGCCCGCCTTAGCCTCCCAAAGTGCTGGGATTACAGGCGTGTATCTATATTTTTTTAAAAAATCACTTGACAAACAATGGGAAACCTGCGTAAGAGTAAGCACTGCATTTGCTGTGTGTGTTCGTTGTCTGATCTTCAGTCCATCAGTATATTTTTAGGTTTTTGATCATAATGTGGCATTGAACAGCTCATTTAGAGAACAAGGCATGGGGGAAAGAGGTAATCTTTTGATTCTGTCCTCAGCCCAGTATTTAACAGACTTCATCTGAATACATTTACAGACCAAATTTCTTTGTAGACCTCACAGTGATTTTCCATTGTGTTTTCTTTCCAGTATGCTCTTTTGGCTATAATGGGTGCATATGTGTTACTAAAACGTGAATCCTAAAATGAGAAGCAGTTCCTGGGACCAGATTGAAATGAATTCTGTTGAAAAAGAGAAAAACTAATATATTTGAGATGTTCCATTTTCTGTATAAAAGGGAACAGTGTGGAGATGTTTTTGTCTTGTCCAAATAAAAGATTCACCAGTAAAGATGGTTTTCTTTTGTGGAATCTGATTTGAATCTGCTCAATCTCTCTGCCAATTGTGGGAAACTCTACACTGAGTGTGAGGGTCTGTACTACTTCAATAACAAGGCAGGCTGTTTAGGGCCTGGCCTGCTAGTGGGGCAAGGCATGGTCCACATGTATAGTTGTAATGTCTGAGTTTCAAAAGCAAAATTCTTAATATAATGACATTTCTGGGGGTAAACAAAGAGGCCCTTAAAAGGACATAGTTTCTTATTAAAGTATAATCTGAGAAACTAAGAAAGCCAACATCTTTTAGAAGGAAGGGATGTAATCTGCTTTGTTTTGTGGTATGATATATCTTGAGATAGTTTGTTAAATTATTTGAGAAGTGTTTAATAAATTATCTAAAATGGTGCATACTCCTTTGAAAAATTGCAAAAACTCCAGAAGTTGAAAATTGCAAAAACTACAAAAGGTCTCTTTCCTCAGTCTTCCCTTTCCGCTTACCAGGGATACCCACCATTAAATTAGATATTTGCACGCTATATAGTCCTGCAGAGAAAGTAGACCCTCTTGCAAGTATTTATCAAGCGCTTTTACCCAGCCACTGTCTGATGTGCTGGAGGTACAAAGTCCCTGCCCTGACGGAGCCCACACTGGAGCAGGAGGAACAGATAACACACAAGCCTATGATTTCAGGTACTGGTCATTGCTATGAAGAAAGATAAAGCATGTTAAGCAGATAGAGGGTGACAGACGACACTGCTTTTCAGATGGAAGTCAGAGGAGACCTCTCTAAGGAGGTGACATTAAGCAGAGTTGAAGGAAATGAGAGGGAGTGGAGCACATAAATCCCGGGAAGTGCATTGTAGCCAAGTGCAGAAAAGGGAGTGCTGTTGGCGGGCTAGAGGGTTCTCACACTTTAAGGAGTACACAGCCACCTGTCTTGTTCACGGCTGATGCGGACTCAGGAGGTTTGGGGTGAGCCTGATGTTACGCACTTCTAACACGCTCCCAGGGGATGCTCATGCTGCTGGTGCCCACTTTGCATAGTGAAATATTAGAGGAATCAAAAGGAGGCCAGTGATGTTTTAAAATGCACTCTTCAGTTTTACTAAAATGTTCTCTTTTCACCAAACACAATGATGTTGACATCCTTTCAATCAGGACTTACAAATCTACCTCATTCTTTTACATTTGTTCATTTCTGATCTAAGAATTTAGAAGCCCTAAAAGTCACTTAAGCACTTATGTGGCCTCAGGCGAGTTAACTTCCCTTAGCCTCAGATGGAGGATAAGAACTGCACTTACCGAACGGGGCTGTCGTGAGCAATAAGCCGCATGGTCCTTGACACGTCCACAGTATCCGTTCGATAGACGTTCCCTATTGTTGCTCATTTTTTCCCTTTCAGTGTAAACCTGTGTCACACCTGTATGGTTACTTTAACTGAGTGAGCACCTGGCTTGGTAAGGACCAGCGGGAGTGATCTGCTGAGGACAGCTTGCCCTTTAATCCTTTCTCTCTGCTAATATAGGCTATTGCAACGATAATGGACCTCGAACTGTTGAAATCGGCAAAGTCAAAGAAAAGAAGATTTACAGAATACTTTCTAAAAACGTTATTCCCTTGTGTCCTGTAATAAATTGTTTTCTTAAGAAAAAATGGATTTTTTTCCCTTACCTAAAACTGGTATTTTAAAATGTTGGGTCAAAATCGTATTATTTTATCATCTTCTTGGGCTTCCGTAAATTTTTTAAAAACTCTTATCATGGCTAAGCTTTTTGGTAATTCTTTGAACATGCCTAACATTCTGAAGTGAACTTTACAAAGACACCTAAGAACCCTGACAGGGCTCAGCCAGTGCCATTGAATTGTGGATTTTAGTGACAAAGGTGTCTTTTGACCTCCCTGATGCTGTTGGTCCTTATAAAATGGGAGCGATGGCAATTAATGTTGGATTGAAGTTCTTTTATCTGAGGGTCTCAGTGGTAACCTCAGTGTCTGGAACATATCAACACGAACCAAGGATGTATCTGAGCAGACAAAATCAGCACTAGAACATGCAAGCTGCTTGCAGTTGATTCATCAGGTAGAACCTCTTATTGGGAGCTTTTCAATGTTCATGTGACACATTTCTCACATGGTTACACAACTGCTTTTCCACTTCGCAACAGCTTAGAAGCATCAGAGTAGAGGGTTTCTGGTAGACAATGGCCAGACAGGTAATACTGACTGAGAAGGAAGAATATAAACTATAAAAAAACAGATGCAAGGATTTCAGGAAGCAGCCCGGTGTATCCACAAAGGCGACACTGTGCTATAAGAAGACACTTAGGAAGAAGTTAAATGGCATTTGCCATACTGCCTTTGAGATCAATTTAGGTTTTCATCCAGATCGGAAAGTTTCTACTACGGGGTAGGGTGAGCTTCAGTTTTTTCAAGAGGTGAATGGTGGAACCTGTGGTTGATTTCCTAAGCCACAGGCCTGAGTCCTGCTCTTCCACCCCTTTCCCCCTTGACAATATGTTAACATTATGCAAATCCTAGAAAAGCAGCTCCTGCAGACATGCACAAACCAACAACCAGATTGTGGGCACTAAATCGCTCTTCTATTGAGATTCTGGACCTGCCACTGTCCCAGCAAGTCTGGGCAAATGGAACATTGTTGGGAAGAGAAGGAAGCCTAACCTTTCTAAGTTAGCAACGTAGGAGAATCTCTAATTTAGAGGAAGCAAACCTGGGCATCTGGTCTTTAAAAAAACCTCCCTAGGTGACTAATGTGTGGTCAGTATTGAGAACCACCGAGAAACAGACGTCTGCACACATTAGTTGAGAATAAATGTGATTAGGATGCTTGACTGTTCATATCTTTCTTCTTGGCTTATGAAGTTATTTTCAGATTGCATAAGAAGAAACCAGAAACACACTGCATCTATGTGTCATCCTCTTGCCACCATTTCCCCCACCAAGATGATGCTAACCTCTCTGAATGGTCACTTGATTTCCAGGTGAGCCCTCATCTTACAAAGTACCCTTTGGCCCAGGGCACTGGGCGATCAACTTAGTCTCATCCTGAGCTTCTGGGCGGAGATCCATCCTTTACCACTTGTGTTCATCAAGTAATCTTTATTTCTTTTTGAGTCAGAGTCTTGCTCTGTCGCCCAGGCTGGAGTGCAGTGGTGCGATCTCGGCTCACTGCAGGCTCTGCCTCCCGGGTTCACGCCATTCTCCTGCCCCAGCCTCCCGAGTAGCTGGGACTACAGGCGCCCGCCACCATGCCTGGCTAATTTTTTATATTTTTAGTAGAGACGGGGTTTCACCGTGTTAGCCAGGATGGTCTCAATCTGCTGACCTCGTGATCTGCCTGCCTTGGCCTCCCAAAGGGCTGGGATTACAGGGGTGAGCCACTGCACCTGACCAGGTTCTCTTCATTTCAAATGAGGAGTATGGGGTGGGATAGGATAGAAGGAGGAGTTGGGAGTCACACCGTGATTTAAGCCCTGCCTCAGCCTACCAAACAGAGAATCTTTAACAAATTCAGACTCAGTTTCCCTATCTCCAGAATTAGCATCAGGGCAGGTCAAGAGTTTATTGGATGCCTGGATTTAATCAAACAGAGCTTTACTATTTCTTCTTCACGATCACTGAATTTGAGTACTTAGAATTAATTAAAGCCTCCCAATTGTCTTGAACACTCTTCTCTATTGTCTTTGGCCATAAAATTCTACCTATATTTTCTCTGAATTTTAAGTCTCCCTGCCTAGATTGTTGCAGACATATCCTATGGCAGGGACATTTTTTTCCCAGGGATCTTGCTTTTAGCTGCATGAAGCTTCAGGATGGTGCAGGGGGACAGAAACCTCTTTTACACTGAGTCTTGTTTCTGCACCAGTTCTGTGCCAGGAGGGAAAAAACGCTAGCTACACATGTGCTGTGGCCAGGCCTTCTTTTGTAGGATTCCCTCTGGCCTCCCTCTCTTCTACAGTCCCATCACCCAAACGCTCTCTGTCATCTGCCTCTTCTCAGGTTTAGTGATTTCCCTACTAGTGTTTAGCTTCTGCCATACTGCAGAATATTTTCTTTAATAGGCCTTATTTTTGAGAGCAGTTTTAGGTTCATAGCAAAATTGAATGGAAAGTATAGAAGTTTCCCATATACCTCCTACCCCTACACAGGCACAGCCTCTACTACTACTTACCACCCCACCAGAGTGATTCATTTGTTACAATCAATTAACCTACACTGATGCATCATTATCACCC
>NW_012100765.1:570356-582475 GCF_000951045.1 Mandrillus leucophaeus | reverse complement strand
TTTTTTTTTTTTTTTTTTTTTTTTTTTTTTTTTGAGGCGGAGTCTTGCTCTGTTAGCCAGGCTGGAGTGCCCTGGCGCAACCTCAGTGGTACAGGTTTTTGTGTGGACATCAGTTTGCAGACTCACTTGGGTAGATACCAAGAAACAATCCACGATTGGTGGATCATATGGTGACTGTGTTTAGTTTTGTAAGAAATGGCCACACTGTCTTCCCAAGCAGGTGTACCATTTTGCATTCCTGCCAGCGATTAATCAGCTTTTGTTGCTCTACTTCCTCTTCATAATTTGGTGTTCTCAGTGTTTTGGATTTTGGTCATTCTAATAGGTATGTCATTGTTTTAATTTGCAATTCCCTAATGACATATGTTGGACATCTTTTCATATTTATTTGCCATCTGTATACCTTCTTCTTTGGTGAGGTATTTGTTCACGTCTTTTGCCCTTTTTTTTTTTTTTTTTTTTGAGACAAAGTCTCACTCAGTGGTATGATCTTGGCTCACTGCAACCTCCGCCTCCTGGGTTCAAGCCATTCTCCTGCCTCAGCCCCCCAAGTAGCTGGGATTACGGGCGCCCTCTACCACGCCCAGCTAATTTTTGTGTTTTTAGTAGAGACAGGGTTTCACCATGTTGGCCAGGCTAGCGTCAAACCCCTGACCTCAAGTGATCCGCCTGCCTCGGCCTCCCAAAGTGCTGGGATAATAGGCATGAGCCACCATGCCTGGCCCCATTTTTAAATTGGGTTATTTTCTTACTGTTGAGTTTTAAGAGTTCCTTGTATATTTAGAAGAATAGTCCTTTTTTCAGATGTGTCTTTTGCCATGTATATTCTCCCAGTGTGTTGCTAGTCTCATTCCCTTAACATTGTCTTTCACAGAGCAGAGGTTTTTAATTTTAATGGAGTCCTGCTTACCAGTTATCTCTTTAGTGGATCATACCTTTAGGGCTATATCTAAAAAGTCATCACCATGCCCAAGGTTATCTGGATTTTCTCCTATGTTATCTTCTAGGAGTTTATAGTTTTGTGTTTTACATTTAGGACTGTGATCTATTTTGAGTTAATTTTTATAGGTGTAAGATCTGTGTCTAGATTAAGTGTTTTTGCATGTGAATGTCTAGTTCTTCCAACACCATTTGTTAAAAACACTATCTTTTCTCCACTCTATTGCTTTTGCTCCTTTGTCAAAGATCAGTTGGTTATATTTATGTGGATTTCTGGGCTGTCTATTCTGTTCTATTGGTCAATTTGTCCATTCTTTTACCAATACTACCTCGTCTTGATTACTGTAGCTTTATAGTAAGTCCTGAAGTCGGGTAGTGTCAGTCTTCCAGCTTGGATTTTTTCCCTTAAATATTGTATTGGCTATTCTAGGTCTTTTGCCTCTCTCTATAAACTTTAGAATTCGTTTGTCTATACCCACATCGTAGCATTTTTATTAAGTGTTTATGTCTGGAGAAAACATGCAACCTTCCATTGCCATATTCCTTTGTAAGTCTCATTTCTCAACCCCATCTATGAGGTAGAATTCCTCTCTTTTTAAAAATCTCAATTTAATTTTTATCTACTTGCCTTGATTTGTGCAATGGTATAGAAACGCCTGAGTTTCTTCCTCTCCCTGAGAATTATTGGGAGCTTCCTCTGTTATTTTTCTGTTTCACCGGACATGGCTGATATCCTTTCCAGCATGTGGTTAATTTCTTGTGTCTGGGTATACATTCCCCCTCCCTCTTGGTTATCAGTTTCAAGCTCTCTTGATTCGATCAGTGGATTTAAAGGCAGATGGATTGATTTTGACTTCTCACTAAAGAAGGAACACAGCCTAACAGAATCAGCCTGCCATTTAGATAGAGCTCCTCCTACCTGGTAACACAAGGAATAGTCAACTGGAGCTTGATAGTGGATTAAAGACCCAAGGGGAGTCCTGTGATTCATTCTCAAATTTCACAAGTCATCCTTCAGATGGTACATTTTAGTCCCTCATACCTCATGGTCCCACTTCATACATGGTTCATAGGCCAGATGCCTTTTCAATTAACATGGGAAACAAACATGAAAAAGAGCATTGAAATACCATTTTTTCTATTTTTATCCCTAAAATGTTATGTTTTCTACTCTGATTTTTTTTTGAGACGGAGTCTCGCTCCGTCGCCCAGGCTGGAGTGCAGTGGTGCGATCTCGGCTCACTGCAAGCTCTGCCTCCCAGGTTCACACCATTCTCCTGCCTCAGCCTCCCAAGTAGCTGGGACTGCAGGCGCCTGCCACCGTGCCTGGCTAATTTTTTGTATTTTTAGTAGAGACACGGTTTCACCGTGGTCTTGATCTCCTGACCTCGTGATCTGCCAGTATCAGCCTCCCAAAGTGCTGGGATTACAGGTGTGAGCCACCGCGCCCTGTCTCTACTCTGATTTTTAATGGCTAAGTGAATAAAAAAAGGGTTTTAAATATTTTTAAAACTGAACAATGGTCCATACAAAAGCTTCCTGACACGTGTGTAGAAAGTCATAGTTTACAAAGGGCTGGCTTTTTATTTGCTCCCTGGCCATCAGGAGCAAGGCAGGCTGCTGCACTCAAAGGCGTTGAAAGTAATGTCGACTATAAGAAACTAAGTGGAAAAACACTTCCCATGGAAAATGCCCTCCTCTGTGTTTTTAAATTTTCTTTTCTTTTCCTGTTTGAGATGGAGTCTCCTTCTGTTGCCCGGCCTGGAGTGCAGTGGCGCAATCTCGGCTCCCTGCAACCTCTGCCTCTCAGGTTCAAGCAATTCCTGCCTCACCTCGCAAGGAGCTGAGACTACAGGCATCCACCACCACAACTGGCTAATTTTTGTGTTTTTAGTAGAGAAGGGGTTTTTGCCATGTTGGCCAGGATGGTCTCAAACTTCTGACCTCAGGTGATCACCCGCCTCAGCCTCCCAAAGTGCTGGGATTACAGGTGTGAGCCACCACGCCAGCTTTACATTTTCTTTTCTCTTCTTTTTTTGAGCCAAGTTTTACTCTGTTGCCCAGGCTGAGTGCAGTGGCATGATCTTGGCTCACTGCAACCTCCACCTCCTGGGTTCAAGCCATTCTTGTGCTTCAGCCTCCTGAGTAGCTGAGACTACAGGCATGCACCACTATATCTGGCTTAGTTTTGTATTTTTAGTAGAGATGGGGTTTCGCCATGTTGGCCAGGCTGGTCTCGATCTCCTGAACTCAGGTGATCTGCCTTCCTTGGCCTCCCAAAGTGTTGGGATTACAGGTGTGAGCCACTGCACCTGGCCTAAATTTTGTTTTCAAAGAACCTCTTCAGTCTGTTGCTTCCAAGATGACCTCTCTGACCACATGCTTCTCATGAGAAGAGAAGCAGCTTCTCTTACACATTTCTAGACTTTCTCCAGACTGAGTAAGATCCTCAAGGTGAAAAATTGAGATGAGAGGATCCTTATAAAGTCCAAAGAAGTGATGGAACTTCTAGGGAGTTGTGGATGCCTGATGTTTAATATGTAATGCCTTCTCACTTTCCAAATGCATTCTGATACGGGAATCTGTTAGGTTCAGTTAGCAGAAACACCCAGAACACTTCTCAAGGTATTAGACTAGAGAATGACCTGGGGTGATCCACAATAATTTCCTGTTTCTCAGAAGCAAAGAAGACAGAACTTTGGGGAACACCAACATTGAAAGGGTAAGTGGAGAAGTCCACAAAAGAGCACGATGAGAAGTGGCTGAACTGCAGGAGGAATCCAGGACAGAGGGGTGGTAGGGACTCCTCCATCAGAGGGGTGATATGGACTCCTCAACATCCTCCATATCACCCAGGGAGGGAGAGATCTATGTATGCAGCCATGAGATCATGGAAAAAATCTGACTTCACCCCACCCAAATCTGACTTCACCCTGGTGACCAGGGTGAGAGCTGGTTTAATGGAGGGGCAGAAGTCAGATTTGGGTGGGGTGAAGAGTGAATGATGTCAGAGGCTGATCAACATTAACATTTTGTTGAGCATTATATGCAAGGCGCTAAAGCCACCAGCCTTGGTTTTGATCCTACACATAGGGCAGCAATTTTCTATTTTATTTTGATAGCCCAGACACCTGATGCATTTATCTTACTAAACAATCATATTTGGCTGGGTGCAGTGGCTCACATCTATAATCCCAGCACTTTGGGAGGCCAAGGTGGGCAGATCACCAAGTCAGGAGATTGAGACCATCCTGGCTAACACAGTATAACCCTATCTCTACTAAATATTCAAAAAATTAGCTGGGCGTGGTGGCGGGCACCTGTAGTCCCAGCTACTTGGGAGGCTGAGGCAGGAGAATGGCGTGAACCCAGGAGGCGGAGCTTGCAGTGAGCCGAGATCGCGCCACTGCACTCCAGCCCGGGCGACAGAGCAAGATGGAACTTGATCTGCACTACAGACAAATCAAACCTAATAGACATGTACAGAACATTTTTATCCAACAGCTTCAGAGTACACATTTTTCTCCTCAGCACACAGAACTTTCTTGAGGATAGACCATATGTTAGGTCCCAAAACAAGTCTCAAATAATTTTTAAAAAGTAAAATTATATCAAGTATCTTTTCTGACCACAATGGAATAAAAATAGAAATCCATAACTAGAGGAACTTTGAAAACCACACAAATACATGGAAATTAAACATGCTCCTGAATGGTCACTGGTCACGAAATGAAAAAGGAAATTTTAAAATTTCCTGAAACAAATGAAAATGGAAACACCATACCCAAACCTGTGATATAGCAAAAGCAATATAAAGAGGAACATTTATAGCAATAAACACCTATATTAAAAATACAGAAAGACTTCAAATAAATAACCTAACTAGAAAAGCAAGAGCAAACCAAAGGCAAAATTACTAGAAAAATTTATGACCAGAGCAGAAATTAAAACATTGAGACTAAAGAAAATTACAAAAGATCAATGAAAAAAGGTTTTTTTTTAAAAAAATAGGTAAACAAGGTTGCTGTTTGGACTCTTGTGAAGATGGCTTGAACTGCCGCATGGTTCCTGGCCAGCCAGGATAGGTTTATTTGTATCTATGCTGCTTATTTAAGTAATAAGACCATCGCAGAGGGAAGGCAAATCCCCGTAAGTGAGGCTGTTGCAAATCCTACAGCTACAGAGATTCAAGATGTGTGTTCAGAAGTTGGACTTAATGTATTTCTTGAGAAAAATAAAATGTACTCTAGAGAATGGAATCATGATGTCCAACACAGAGACAGAGTCCGGGTCCAGCTCAAACAGGAAGATGGCGGCCTCTGCCTTGTACAGTTCCTGTCATGTAAGTGAGTAATGTTGTATGCAGCAGAAATAACACCGAAACTAAAAAGGAGGACACAAAAAACAGGAGGTGGTGACCAAAGTCTTCAACAAGGAGAGGAAAGGAAAAAAGGGAAAGGAAAGAAAAAGAAGTAACCTAGTATCAGCATCGAGTTTGTGGTACTGCTGTCAGAAACATGAATGGAAGCTTTGAATTTGTATGGGAGGAAAACAGAAGCTTTTTTGTATCATTTAACTGAACTGTGAACCCTTGTGAAAGATGGGAACCTTCATCTTTATCGTCGAAGTTGACAGTTAAATAAATTTATATCAGAAGTTTGCATCTCGCTTTTATGCAGTGTAAAAGAAGTTTTTAGTCTTTCAATGCAGTTTTTTGGAAGAAAAAATATTTTTAAATGGACAATGGACTGTACAATAAGTTACTTGAAATAAGTTACTTGTTTCAGATAAATTTCAATTCGATTTGAAATAAACATTTTGTCTACCTTTTCAGTTAATGAAATAAAATTTGAAACAGAAAAAAAACAGTAGGCAAACAAAATTGGCAAACCTTTAGCTATACTAAGAAGAAAAGAGAGAAGGCCCAAATTAAATTATAGACAAAAGGAGACATTACAACTGTTACCACAGGAATTCAAAGGATCATCGCAGACTATTATGAGCAACTATATGCCAATAAGTTGGAAAAAGTAGAAGAAATGGATAAAAGCTCTCAGCAAACTACATATAGAAAGAATATACCTCAACACAACAAGGACCATATTTGACAAACCCACAGCTAATATAATACCGAACAGGGAAAACTGAAAACCTTCCTTAAGATCTAGAACAAGGAAAGGATGTCCAGTTTCACCACTTTTATTCAACATAGTTCTAGAAGTCTTAGCCAGAGCAATTAAATAAGAGAAAGAAATAAAGGACATCCAAATGAGAAAGGCAGATATCAAATTATCCTTGTTTCAGATGACATATTATATTTAGAAAAACCTAAAGATTCCACCAAAAAACTATTAGAACTGTAAATTTAATAAAATTGCAGGATACAAAATTAACATACAAATCAGTAGCATTTCTATATGTCAACAGTGAACTGTCTGTAAATGAAACCAAGAAAGCAATTCCATTTACCATAGCTGCACATAAAATAAAAGAGCCAGATCCATAGATTGTACCTGTAATCCTAGCCACTCAGGAGGCTGAGGCAAAAGGATCGCTTGAGCCCAGGAGTTCAAGGTTCACTCCACTGCACTCCAGCTTGGGTGACAGAGTGAGATCCCCATCTCTAAAAAAAAATAATAATAATGATAATAAAATAAAATATCTAGGAATAAACTTAATCAAAGAAGTGAAAGATCTCTACAGTGAAAACTATAAAACATTGATGAAAGAAACTGAAGCGGACACCAAAATATGGAAAGATTCCATGTTCATGGATTGGAAGAAATAATACTGTTAAAGTGTCCATACTACCCAAAGCAATTTATGGACTCAATGCAATCCCTATCAAAATACCAATGACATTCTTAACATAAAGGAAAAAACAATCCTAACATTTATATGGAACTGTAGAAGACCCCAAGTAGTGAAAGGAATCCTGATTTAAAAAAATAACAAAGCTGGGGTATCATGTTACCTACATAATACAAAGCTGTACTAACTAAAACAGCAGAGTGCTGGCATAAAGACAGACACATAGACCCATGGAACAGAATAGAGAACCCAGAAATAAACCTGCATATTTGCAGCCAATTAATATTTGACAAAGGTGCCAGGCACATACATTGGGGAAAGGACATGCTCTTCAATCAGTGGTGCTGGGGAAACTGGTTGTCCACATGCAGAAGAATAAAACTAGACCCCATATTTCTCAATATATACAAAAATAAAATAAAAATGGATTAAAAAGTTAAATCTAAGACCTGAAACTATGAAACTCCTAGGAGAAAACATTGGGGTAATTCTCCAGGACATTGGTCTGGGCAAAGATTTCATGAGTAAAACCTCATAAGCACAGGCAACCAAAGCAGAAATGGACAAATGAGGTCACATTAAGCTATAAAGATTCCACACAGCAAAGGGAACAACTAAAAAAGTAAAGAGACAACCTACAGAATGGGAGAAAATATTTGCAAGTTGTTCAATTGAAAAGGGAACAATAACCAGAATATATAAGGAACTCAAACAACTCAATCACAAAAAATAATATATATAAATGGGCAAAAGATATGAACAGACATTTCTCAAAAGACAACTTATAAATGGCCAATAGGTATATTTAAAAATGGTCAACATTACTAATCATCAGGGAAATGAAAATCAAAACCACAATGAGGTATCATCTCACCTCAGTTAAAATGGCTTTTAGCCAAAAGACAAAAAGTGTCAGATGCTGGTGAAGATGTGAAGAAAAAGGAATGCTCATACACTGTTGGTGAGA
Organism: Mandrillus leucophaeus; assembly: GCF_000951045.1. Taxonomy (NCBI): domain Eukaryota; kingdom Metazoa; phylum Chordata; class Mammalia; order Primates; family Cercopithecidae; genus Mandrillus; species Mandrillus leucophaeus. The sequence goes on along the minus strand of NW_012100765.1, from coordinate 574,758 downwards.
GTGTAAATTATTACAGCCATTGTGAAAACCAGTATGGAGGTCCCTCAAAAAACTGAAAGTATAACTATTAAATGATTCAGCAATTCCACTGCTGAGTATGTAGCCAAAATAAAATAACTCGGTATGTCAAAGAGATATCTGTGCCCCGTGTTTATTGCAGCACTATTCACAACAGCCAAGATATGCAATCAACTTAAGTGGCTACAATAGATGAATAAAAAAAGAGTACATATACAAAATGAAATATTACTCAGACATAAAAAGAATTAAATTCTGTCATTTGCAACAACGTGGATAGAATGGGAGGACATGAGGTTGAGTGAAATAAGCCAGGTACAGAAAGACAAATATTACGTACTCTCACTCATGTGTGGGAGCTAAAAAAATTGATCTTGTGGAGGTAAAAAGTAGAATGATGGTCACAAGAGGCTGGGAAATGTAGTGGGGAGTGGGGAGATAAAGAAGGCTTTGTTAATGGGTACAAAATACAGTTATATAGAAGGAATAAGAGCTATGGTTTGGTATTACAATAGGGTGAATATAGTTAATAATAATATTGTATATTTCAAAATAACTAGAGGATTGGAATTGGAATGCTTCTAACAAAAAGAAAAGGTAAATATTTGAGGTGACGGATATCCCAATTACGCTGTCCGTTACACATCATATGCTTATGTTGAAATATCACATGTTCTCCCTAAATATGTACAACTATTATGTATCTATAAATTTTTTTTTTTTAACATAAAGAAATGGTCAGATTCAGGATATACTTTGAAGGGTTTTTGGCCCGAGACACTTCAAGGATAATGTCATTTGTCCAGATGGTGAAGATTGTGGGTGGAAGTTAGATATTCAGTTTGGGACACAGTAAAGTCTGTGATGCTATTAAACACTCAAGTTGAGATGTTGAACAGGCAGTTGTATGCATCGATATAGAGTTCAGGGATGAGTTTGAGGCTGGAGATATAAACTTAGCAGTTGTTAGGTTAATGATACTATTTAAAAGTCATAAAACTGGATGAGTTTATCAAAGGAATGAATGTAGATATTTCTTTATGCCTGAAAAAACTTCCTTTAACTAGTTTTGTAGTGCAAACCTGCTTACAGTGAATTCTTTCAGCTTCTGTTTGCTGAGAAAGTCTTCATTTGCTTTGATTTTGAAGAATATTTTTGCTGGAAAAAGAAACCTAGGTTGACAGGTATGGGTTTTTTTATTTTCTTTCAGTTTTTAAAAAAATTTCCATTACATTATGGCTTACATAATTTTGAACATAAAGTCTGCTGTTATTCTTATCTTTGTTCCACTGAACATGATGTATCTTTTCTCCTCTGGCTACTTTAAAATTTTTCTGTTTATTACTAGTATTCATCAGTTTGCATGTGACAATCTCTGACATGGGTTTATTTATTTCATTGGTGTTTGTTGGGTTTCTTGAACCTGTAGTCAAGTTTGGACCATTTGGGGCATTATTTTTTCCATTTTTTTCCTGTCTCATTCTCTGTCCTCTCTGAGACTCCAATCACACATATGTCAAACATCCTACAGGTAACGGATGCTTTATTAATTTGTCTTTTTTTCCTGTGCTTCATTTTGAGTAATTTATATACTATGTTTTCAAGACTACTAATCTTTTCCTCTGCAGTGTGTAATCTACTGGTAATCTCATCCAATGTGTTTTTTAATTCAGTTTTTTTTTTTAACCTCTAGATATGTTTTTAAACATGTATTTTATTTCTGTCATCATTATGGCGATGTTTTCCTCTGCCTTCTTGAATATAAGGAACAGATTCATAAAGGCTCTTTTAATGTCTTTGACATCCATTATGTCTGTCATTTGGGGGCCTGTGATATTGAATTTTTTCTTTTCATTTTTGATTATAATTTTCTGCTGCTTTGCATACCTAGGAATTTTTTATTTGGTACCAGACATTTTGAATTTGTTTCTGGGCACTAGACTTTGTTGTATTCTTTTGAATATATATATTTTTTCTTTTGAGACTTGCTCTTAAGCTCTGTTAGGGTGGTTTTAGTCTATCTTTTGGCCCAGGGCTAATGTAACCCCACTGCTAAGATGATGCCCTTCTGAGGACTCTAAATGATGACGCATGTTTACAAGGTCTTTCCACTCTGGCTGGAGGGAGTACAAGCTATTCCACTCCTGCCTGCACTTCATTAATTGTTTTGTCTGCTCCTTTTAGGTGGTTCTTTCCCTGGTCTTTTTCTCATGTATATGCAGGTTGGTTCTCAGTTAAAACTTTAGGAGGACCCCTCTACAGATTTCCAGAGCTCTCTGTGCAGCTCTCTCTTCTCTAGTACCCTGTCCCACACATTCTAGCCAACTTGACCTCTCTGAACTATGAGACCTATCTTCTGTAGTCTTCAAGATTATTGGGCTCTCTGTGGGTTTCTCCTCCATATGCTGTGGGCTGGAAACTACCTCTAGGCAATAAGCTTGTACAATAATAGGGTGCATCTTATTCCTTTTCTGAGATTACAGTCTTGCACTACCTGTTGTCTAGTGTGTAAAGATATTGTTTCATTATTTTATCCAGTTTTCTAGTTGGCCTAAAGTGAGAGGACAAATCTTGCTCCTATTCACTTTGCTTTGTTCAGAAGTAGAAATTGTTTTTTAAAATCCTAGTTTTATCACCACCTAATACTTTTTAACTTGCTGTATTTTATGTGATATATCCATCCAGTCTAAGTTGCAAATAACAGAAACTAATTCTCATCCAACCAGAAAAACAATTTTCTGGAAGAATTTTTAGTAACTCACCAAATTGCCATGGAAGCAAGAGATCCAGTCTCAGAAAATGGAGGAAGAGAGGGAGGTTAAATTTTCATAACCTTATTTTAAAAAAAAAAAAAGCTCAGGCTACTAACAGTCCGATGAATACACTGTGTCTACCACTTTAGATCACATGATTCTGGTACTTTTGTCAGTAACCATGAGCTCTGGACAGTGGGAGCAGACAGAGGCATGGCAGCCACAGTGTCTCTGGAGATGAGATGTGGGTGCCTTGGCCACCTTCTTTCTCTGCTTCTTCAGAGACAAAAAGTCCAGATGGGTTACATTTGATTGACTGAGACTAGGTGACATGCTTATGCCCTGATGAAAGGAAGGCTGAGAAAATATCTCAGATTTTCAGTTTTTATAGTGGGAGGAAGTCTCTACCTCCCACTGATACTCATATGGTAGAGTTAGAGGAAGACACAGAAACAGGTTCCAGTAATGAGGCACATGGCACATACATACACACATGACCTGTTCTTCCAGATAATGAGAGTGTAATAACAACATCATGAGATATTTGTGACTATTTTATGAAGGGTCATGGGTATGCACAAAAGGAGGATAGCGCTTTCCATTCTATTGTCTCGTGACCTCTGTGCAGTCTAATTGTACCTGTGTACCCAATTTCCTTTTCAGTGGCTTTCTTCCTCTAGCTAGAGAAACTATTATCTGCGAAGGTCAGAGAACACGACTGAGTCTGTCTTCGTGTCCCTGAGGATAGTCCAGAACTTTGTCGATGGGCTTCAAGTTGCGAACCCAGGAAATGGAGGATACATTTGTACTATGCTGAATCTGTCTGGCTTGTTTTTGGTAGAAAAGACAAAGTCCAGAGAACAAGGATGGACTCCAGGAAGTTTGCTTTACTTTGCCGGACATTCTGAGGGACCCGCATCTTTCACTGTGGGGCTCAGAATAACTCCAGGGTAGTAATGCCTACAGGCGCTTTGCACATTGGTCCACGGACCTGGGAACAAACTTGTGAAATAGAGAGACTCCCAGGGCACAGAGGTCACATCACCTCCCTCTGCTCTCTTCTAGGCTTCCCCACAATTCAGGAACATCAAAGAAATGCCCTCGACTGCCAGACTGGGGGACATCTCAGGCTGTTCTCTCACGCCTTCTGTGACTATAAATGTAGGTCTGGTAGAAGAGCAGTCACTGGGGCCACCTCCTTAGGATGACAGCCCAAGTCCCTTCTCTCGTGACCAGCATCCTCTGTAGTGAGTTCTTAGCAGCTTCCCACTCAGGCCTGCTCTTGAGAGCAAAACAAAACACTTTATTTCACGTATGCGAATTCTTAGGCAGCAGAGATGTAACCTCCCCAGCCTGGGCCCACGTAAGATCATGGCTCCCCTCTCCTCTCCGTGTACAAGGCTTCCTTTGCTTAAAGCTCATAGATCCATCTTTTGAAACTGTGCTTTCATCTATGAGAGCAATTCTATTCTTAAAAATGTTTTATGGGCCGTGTGCAGTGGCTCATGCCTGTAACCCCAACACTTTGGAAGGCCGAGGCGGGCGGAACACGAGGTCAAGAGATCGAGACCATCCTGGCCAACATGGTGAAACCCCGTTGTCTCTACTAAAAATACAAAAATTAGCTGGGC
>NW_012100765.1:564988-569706 GCF_000951045.1 Mandrillus leucophaeus | reverse complement strand
TTTTTTATCATTTTTAATTTTTTTTTCTGTTTTTCTTTTTGGCGACAGGGTCTCACTCTGTTGCCCAGGATGGAGTGCAGTGGCATGATCATACTTCACTGGAGCCTCCAACTCCCTGGCTCAAGCAATCCTCCCACCTTAGCCTCCTAAGTAGCTGGGACTACAGGCGTGCACTACCAGGCCTGGCTAATTTTACAATTTTCTTTTGTGGAGACAGGGTCACCCTATCTTGCTTAGGCTGTCTCAGTCCTGATAATTAAGTGATATGGGCCCTGGGTGTCAAGGCTCAGCGCACAGCTGTGACAAGCCTGGGCAGATCAGCCTGGAGGCGGAAGAGAGGGGTGCAGGGAGACTTTCCCTGGTATTCGCACCCACAAGGTGCTGTCTAGAGTCTGGGAGGAGATGGGCAGGGGGGCGGTGTCAGCCAGAGGCTTCAAACAGTGGGACACTGCTCCACGTCTGTCCTGTGTGTAACTGTCCATTTATTCCTGACCAGTCATTCACTTGCCCTTTATGTGCTCAGCATTCTGCTAGGGCCGTGGGAATTGATCCAGGTTTGGTCCTAAAAAAAAGCCAAAGCCGAAGCCAAAAAAAAAAAAAAAAAAAGTCCTTGGGCACCCTCTCCACCCACCTCTAGATGTCTTTTGGTCCTCACAGGACCCATGGGGCTTCCCCAGGTTGCCTCTTCTGGGTCTCATACCTTGAAGGCATAGCTCCTAACCAAATAGGCAAAAACAGAGTCTCGAATAGGGGCTTAATGTCTGCCTCTGCCTCCAATCTCCATGGGAGGTATACCTTGATAGCTAAAGTAGGGAAATTTGGGGTGCAGGGGCTGTAAATTCTCTAAGTCCATTAAGTCACACATTTACGTTTATTGAACACAGGGATTTGTCTAATTAACTGAGTTTAGACAGCATCTTGCACAGTGGCCCGTGCCGACAAGCTCGGCTTCCACACCCACTGGAAATTGACATTATATGAAAATGCCTTGGCTCCCATCCATGCTGTGGCTGCACCCTCACGCACACACACGCCCTACGTATGTGCACATATGTGGCTTTTGATGCATGGGTTAGCTTAAAATTTCAGTCCAAATTGGTCAAATAAAAAAATCAAAATAACAAATTTGTGTCATTCAGGCAACTGCTAGGAACTTACAAAATGAGAAATCACTGCAAGGACTATGACAGGAAGGTGTAAAATGGAGATGAAGGGGTTTAAGAGGAAATTTGAAAAACAAATAGCCGAAGATAAAGAGGTAAGTAACAAATTGTCTGGGAGTGGAGCTCCAGACAGTTCCTGTAATTCTCCCTGGCTATAAATTGAGCAACCCGGGCCCAGCACTGGCAGAGAATACCCCACAGCAGGCCTCCCAGGGAGCTGGGATGGCCTTTCCCTTCCGAAGCGCCTCTCACCTATAGCCACGGTAGACGGCTGCTGGGACCTGGAGTGGTGGACACTCCTCTGCACATGGGGTCATTCTGCCCCTCCCCTATCTCTTGTCATTTCCAGCTTTGCCAGGTGGGAGTTAGGGGAGAGAAAGGAAAAGAGGCCGGAAGTAGGAAGGAAGCAGCTACAGTAGGGCCCAGGATCTTCCAAAAGCTCTCATTTTCTAAGAGTTTCCTGTCCTCAGTGGTTTTCAGCCCCGGCCTACCCATTAGAATCATCTGAGTGCTTTGGGAGGCTGAGGAGGAAGAATCATTTGAGGCCAAGAGGTCGAAACCAACATGGGCAACAAAGTGAGACCCCCATCTCCACAAAAATATACAAAAATTAGCTGGGCTTGGTGGAGCATGCCCATAGTCCCAGCTATTCAGGAGGTTGAGGTGGGAGGATCACTTGAGCCTGGGAGTTCCAGGCTGCAGTGAGCTGTGATCACACCACTGCACTCTGGCCTGGGCAACAAAGAGAGACCCTGTCTCAATAATAACAATAATTAATAATAATAATAAGGGTTTCTGGCCCCAATTTGTTTGAAAGAAGAGTCTTTGCAGGGGGGACCAGACACTGTATCTTTTTAAGCTTCCAGGTGACTGTCAAGGGCAGCCAGGGTTGAACTTCACAACATAAAAACAGCTTTCTTATTTTGTGGAAGAGAAGTGGTGGAAGAGAAGTGGTCTCCATTAAGCAGGTCGGGGATTCCTCTTCCGGGGGATTTACTAGGACAAATGATCCCTGCATCTCCAGCCCTGTCGACTGTGAGAATTTCTAGATGATGTGCTACCCACCTCACCTTTGCCATGGAGCAAAGGTCCCCTCAGAGGCGGCTCCTGCCTGAGAGCCACCTGCTTCACTCACTTCCTCCTTGTGGCATTCTCCTCAAATCCCTCTCTCCTTACAGCAAGGCAATATTTGAGAATCTGAGAAGGGCACCTCAGTGGTATGTGTGTGAAGTTGAGGAAGGTAGCATCTTAGTTCATTGGAGCTGCTATAGCAATACCGTACAATCGGTAGATTACCAACAACAGAAACTGATTTCGCAGCCAGGTGTGGTGGCTCATGCCTATAATCCCAACACTTTGAAAGGCCGAGATGGGAGGATCACTTGAGCTTAGGAGTTCAAGACCAGCTTGGGCAACATAGTAAGACCCCATCTATACAAAAATAAAAAAAAATTAGCCAGGTCTGGTGGTGCACACCTGTGGTCCTAGCTACTTGGGAGGCTGAGGTAAGAGGGTTGCTTGATCCAGGGAGTTCAAGGCTGCATTGAGCTGTGATCACACCACTGCACTCCAGCCTGAGTGACAGAGTAAGACCCTGTCAGAAAAGAAAAGAGAGAAAGAAAAAGAAAAGATTGATTGCTCACAGTTCTAGAGGATAGGAGGTCCAAGATGAAGGCACCTGCAGGATCGGTGTCTGGTGAGGTGTCTTCCTGATTCTTAGATGGCCGTCTTCTCCCTGTGTCCTCACAGGGTGGAAGGAGCTGGGGAAGCTCTCTGGGGTTCCTTTTATAAGGGCACTAATCCCATCCATGAAGGCTCAGTCCTCATGACTTAATCATCTCCCAAAGGCCCCACCTCCTAATACATCACACTGGGGCTTATATTTCAACATACGAATGTGGGGAGACACAGACATTCAGTTTTTAGCAGGTAGGGAGGTTAGTATTTTGGTTCCCACACATATAAATGCCCCTAAGTCAGTGCTTCTCAGAACTTCACTGTGCGTAAGAATCACTTGGGGATCTTGTTAAAGCGCAGACTCGGCTTCAGAAGTTCTGGGAAGGGGCTGCCGGTCTGCATTTCTAGCAAGCTCCCAGGCGGTGCTGCTGCTGTTGATCAGTGGACCCACGTGGAAAGTGGACCCACGTGGAAAGCAAAGCTCCAGGATGCTGTTACCCTCCAGCTTTTCCTCTGGAGGTTTCGGGGTTTCCACTTGAACCTAATGAGTCAGATGGCCTCATAGGCAAGGGTACCAGAATGAGAGAAACCTGAGATCCTCACTCGTGGTAGGATGTGCTGTACTGATTTAGCTCAGAACACGCTGAGACAAGAGCCCAGGTGAAAAGTGTTTCTTCTCCTCGCTGGGTAACAGAGCCACGAGGCTTATCCCCAGAAAATCAACCACGACCGAAAGGCAACATGGAAAGATAGTGTCTCCTGTCCATGCCCTTCTGTGACTGCCCAGTCAAGACCACCCTCTGTGCCCATGCTCACCTGATTATACTGGGATCGTGTGCTATGATCAGCCCTTTCACTGCATGCCAGTTCTTACCTTGTTTCCTTGGAGCTCCAGGGGTGCAATCTCTGTTAGTCTGGAGCTGAGACGGTGCTCACTAATGACATTTATTGGGTGAGCATGGATAAAACAACGCACTTGAATCTTGCACTGTATGTTTCTATTAGCACCAGCCCCACACACAGTGTGTCATTTAACAGGAGGTACTAAGCAGGACTCCATACTGAAAACACACTATGACAGCTACCACTAAAGGAATTTTAGATTTCATTTCTTCCCTGAACACTACCTTTCTTAGCTGCTGAGCTTTCTGTCTCTCATCTGCGCGAAGCCTCTTCCCCTGGAAAAGGGATTAAGCAGGGCCTGGGCGACCCTCCAAGGAAGGCTGAGGCTATTTGCATCTCTAACCACAAGGAAATTACTCCTGACAGCCCACAGTAAAGCAGAAATATTAAGAATGACGGAGGGATGTTCCTGTACCAGAAGAAAAATGGAAGATTAATACAAAGTTTTAGAGGCCAGAGCACAGCAGTAAATTGTAGATTATAAACATATATTTAAAGTCTACATGAACGTCAGTGGCCTTCTTTCCTCAGAATCTGCAAAAGTGTATTTTCGATGGGCTGTTTCAGAATTGTTTGATTATGATAGCTTAACATATGTTTCTAATTTCCTTATATTATTGCCCTTCAGAAACACTGGCTCCGTCTCCATTTTAAAATTCCACACACACACACACAGACAGGTAAGTAGCACATTTAGGAATTTATTACCCAGTTTATAAATGGTCCAGACATTTGAGTTTTCCTGATACCTGCTTCAGGCTAATGCAGGCGAAAGAAGAAGAGTGAAGGGAGATAAAACTCAAATCAATATACTTTATAAGGACTTATGAAACGCTCTGGTGAAAAACATGTGGACCTGAAAGAATGCTGAGGTGACTCTCTATTGTTACTCACCCAGAGGCCTCGGGGTCCTCAGTGATGGATTCAGGGCTTCTCTGGCCACTGTTGGGTGATGTTTGTGATATACACACATGA
>NW_012100765.1:560545-562243 GCF_000951045.1 Mandrillus leucophaeus | reverse complement strand
CCGGCTAATTAAAAACATTTCTTTTTTTGTAAACACAACATCTGGCTTTGCAGGACCCAGGCTGTCTTGAACTCCTGGTTTCAAATGATCCTCCTGCCTCCGCCTCCCAAGGTACTGGGATTACAGGGGTGAGCCACCATGTCTGGCCCAAACATTTTTAGACCAATGAATATCTTGCCAAAACGTGTAAATATTAAATAACATGAATTAATGAATGTAATCCTTTAATTTCCCAGTCTTACAAAAGCCTGGTGTCTTAGCTATGACATTTAAGTAACTGAAATCAAATATATAATTAAATTCTGCAAGAAAATAAAACGGAAACTCAGATACCTTGGAATAATTACACTGAAGATGTTAGCAATTCTCTGTCTCATTATTATTGGAGTTGGCCCTTAGAAATGCTTTCCTCCAGCTAGGAATACCAGCTGTAAACATGAAATCTCACTTGGGACTACTCCTTCCCTTAAGGATAATTCGTCCCAGCTGTAATGTGGGTAGCATTAGATAAGTCAGGTTAACTTTTGCACAGAGCAGATTAAAGGCTCAGGAGAATGATATATAGGATATGTATTTTGATGGAGGGTTGGGAAGATGTGGTATAAAGTGCACGTGGAGCTGCTGCAATACCATCCTGAGTGCCTGGGGAGAGTACGAAAATGGGGAGAGTACCAAAATGGGGAGAGTACCAAAATGGGGAGAATACCAAAATGGGGGGGTGATTGGACGCGGCTGGTGAGAATAACGCTTTGAAGCCATTCTGTTTCATAAGCACCACCTCTGCACCAGACACTAACAGATGCCCCTGCTGGGCTCTTGGTTATAACAGGCAGAGCTAGTCTGGGGTTCAGTTCCTGGGGAACTGCAGGGATTAAGAATGCTATGAGAGGGTGGGTGTAGTGGCTCACACCTGTAACCCCAGCACTTTGGGAGTCTGAGGTGGGCAGATCACTTGAGATCAGGAGTTTGAGACCAGCCTGGCCAACATGGCGAAAAGCCGTCTCTACTCAAAGTACAAAAATTAGCCAGGCATGGTGGTGTGCACCTGTAATCCCAGCTACTCAGGAGGCTGAGGCACAAGAATCGCTTGAACTGGGAGGCGGAGGTTGCAGTGAGCCGAGATGGTGCTACTGCTCTTTAGCCTGGGCGAGAGAGTGAGTGAGAGTCCGTCTCAAAAAATAAAAAAATAAAAAATAAAAAGAAGAATGCTATGAGATAGGGAAATGGAATCAGGGTCTTGGACTGAATGCAAAGCAGGAGTGAGCTTCTCCCATGTGGATAAAAAGGCTGGAAAAAGCTGTAGCAACAGTTGATTAGGGTTCCGTTTTTTCTAAAACTGCATGCCCGAAAAGGGAGGTAGCAGGACTTAAACACATCCTTTCTCACGGGACCTTAGCTATGCTGCTGCCTGATTCTGTGTCTGGCTTTGCAGTATCTCAAGGCTTTTATAAGAGCTGGTTCTGGACTCTTTACTATGGGGATGTGGAAGGTTGGTGGGGACAGCAGCAAAGCCATGAGAGAGAGAAGCCTCCTAGAAAAGATGAACCTACAACCCACAATTCAAAACTTGAACGGGAAAATAAATATCAGGGAGATCAATTTAATTAGCTGACTCCCTTGGAAATTAAAATAATGTAACAAAGTTTAAAGGATTTTAAGTCATTATGTTTAAGATTGCTAAAGGCAAATGAAGGAAAA
>NW_012100765.1:557266-560200 GCF_000951045.1 Mandrillus leucophaeus | reverse complement strand
TTGTTACCTACAGAGTGGCATTTAGGTTAAAAGATGACTTCTTGGCCAGGCATGGTGTCTCATGCCTGTAATCCCAGCACTTTGGGAGGCCGAGTCAGGTGGATCACGAGGTCAGGAGTTCAAGACCAGCCTGGCCAACATGGTGAAACCCTATCTCTACCAAAAATACAAAAATTAGCTGGGCGTGGTGGCGCGTGCCTGTAATCCCAGCTACTCAGGAGGCTGAGGCAGGAGAATCGCTTGAACCTGAGAGGCAGAGGTTGCCTTGAGCCGAGATTGCGCCACTGCACTCTGGCCTGAGCATAAAGGGTGCAACTCCAGCTTAAAAACAAAACAAAACAAAACAAAAAAAAGACTATCCACAACAGTCTATTCTAGAAGTTCATGAGGTAAAATTTTCAAAGGGCTGGAAAAATATCTGTTAGGGCTAGGGCCAGGCATAGTAGCTCACACCTGTCATCCCAGCACTTTGGGAGGCCAAGGCGGGTGGATCAAAAGGTCAGGAGTTCAAGACCAGCCTGGCCAATATGGTGAAACCCCATCTCTACTAAAAATACAAATTAGCTGGGAGTGGTGGCGTGCACCTGTAGTCCCAGCTACTCGGGAGGCTGAGGCAGGATAGTGGCTTGAACTCAGGAGGCAGAGATTGCAGTGAGCTGAGATGGTGCCACCACACTCCAGCCTGGGTGACAGAGTGAGACTCCGTCTCAAAAAAAGAAAAATAATATCTGTTAACCTGGAATTCTACCCAGCTTTACTATCACACACGAGTAGGGACATTGATGAGCTTTGTAGACATAGGACAACTAAGGGCATTTTAATTAATTATTGAGTACTAAAAGGCAAAAAATAATGAGCACAGTTTTGTGCATTTTATTTTCTTTAAAGATGAAGCTCTGGACAATAACAAGAAGAAACGGGCATGCATATGTCCGTTCCCCACTGAGTATAATTCCCTAAGAGACAGGAGTTTTGCTATGTTCTCTGCTATCCCTTCACCTCCTATCACATAGGAGGTATTTGGAAAGTATTTGTTGAATGAGAAAATGAATGAAGTAGGGTAGCAGCAGAGATTTAATGGGTAAGTATACTCAAGTATTTGTGTTGTTCTGAAGGAACCAGATACTGATAAGTATGACCCACTGTTAGAAATAAATAAAGTTAATACTACAAGAATGAAAACATCAATAAGAGCTTCTGAAACAGGAGAGGAAAACAAAGAGAACATAAAAACTTGATTAGCCCAACAGAAAGCAGAGAAGAAAGAGAAGTAAAAAGTTGGTAAAGAGAAACCAGATGGTAGAAATAATTCAAATGCAACCGTAATCACAGTAGATATAAATTGAATCAACCTACCTATTAAAGGACAGGGACCATCCAATTAGATGAACACAAATGAGCAATGATGATAATTATAATGAACCAAGTCCAGAGAATTTCTAAAACAAAGTTACCAGTGAAAGATTAAAAAGAAAAGTTTTGTAAATGATATTCAATGCAGATATTTGTCAAAGGAAACTTTTACAATATTAGTATCAAATAAATAGAATTTAATTTAAAAAGGTTACTAAGGATAAAGACACTACGTCATGCTACAAAACAATGTACGCAGTCAACATAATCTTGTATGTATCTAACATACAACCCTGAAATATATCAAGTAAAAACTAAAAGAATTAGAAGTTAACAAAATCAGAGTGGAAGATTTTAACAACCTTTATCACAAATTGCCAGATGGGCCAGGCATGGTGGCTTATGCCTGTAATCCCAGCACTTTGGGAAGCCGAGGCAGGTGGATCACCTGAGTTCAGGAGTTCAAGACCAGCCTGGCCAAAGGGGTGAAACACGGACTCTACTAAAAAAAAAATAAGTAAATTAAAAAAAAAAGCTAGCCGGGTGTGGTGGTGCATGCCTGTAATCCCAGCTACTTGAGAGGATGAGGCAAGATAATTACTTGAACCCGGGAGGCAGAGGTTGCAGTGAGCCGAGATCACGTCACTGCACTCCAGCCTACACCGTAGAGTGACACTCCATGTCAAAAAAAAAAAAAAAATTAGAAAATCTATTGAAGATTTGTTCAACAAGATACATAATTACAAAGATATGCATCCAAAAAAAAAAAGATAGAAAATATATACTCTTTTAAAGAACACCTGAAACGTTAAGAAAAGAATCACATATCAGAACTCAATTTTCAAACAAGTTTCTATTATTACTATTGTTAAAAGAAATTAACTGGAAAATCAAGTAAAGATGTCCACATATTTGGAAACTGAAGCATGCACTCCTAAAGAACTCATGGCTTAAACATTACTCTGTGATGGAAAAGACAAGATCATTAGAACTGATGTCAGTAGCAGTCTCACATATGGTGAACCACAATTGCAATATATACTGGTGATGCTTAGAGGTGAATTTATAGCCTTATACTTAATTTTTAAAAATTTTACTTTAGGTTCTGGGATACATGTGCTGAACGTGCAGGTTTATTACATAGGTATACATGTTCCCTGGTGGTTTGCGGCACCTATGAACCTGTCATCTAGGTTTTAAGCCCCACATGCATTAGGTATTTGTCTTAATAGTTAGCCTTACACTTACATTAAGAAAATAAAGATGAAAAACATATGAATTGTTAAATTTAAGAATCTAGGAAAAGGATAGCAGAGAAGACCCAAAGAACATTGGAGAAACATAATAATAAAATTAAGACAGAAAATTAATAAAATAGAAAACAAACAGTAGAGAAGGTCAAACAAAATCAAAGGTGGTTCTTTAAAAAGACACATAAAATAGAAAATATTTGGCAAGATTGAACAAAATTAACTGTATGATTGAAACAAAACTAGTAAGGGATGAAAACGGGTACAGCAGATTTTTGAAATAATTAGTAAATACCACGGATAGTTTTCTAGAAATATACAAATTATCAAA